>NW_012098766.1:314576-401140 GCF_000951045.1 Mandrillus leucophaeus
TGCGGGTTTTCCGCCGCAGGAGCCGGAGGGGTCGGGCCCTGAAGGCCAGGTCCGGGGCTTGGCGCGGGGGAGATGTCGGGGTCCCTGGCAGTCCGTGGGTTTGGTAGTCTGTGACGCAGTTGTCTAATTTCTGGCTATTAGGTGTGGGGGTTGGTACCATGGAACCCGCTTCCCTGGAGGGATGTCTGGGCCCTAGGCCGCGCGCCACGCCCTGGGGGCGCGACTTCTCCCAGGCGTGCTGGGAGGGCGCTTGAGGGGTTTCCTTTAGGGTTTGTCTCCAGTCAACGGGTGTGAAGGGGAAATGCGGTTCCGCGGAATTCTGGGACTTGTAGTCGCGGCCGCGCCGGACCGCGGTTGGGTTGGGTGCACGTGGGTAACTGTGGAAACGAGTCCCGGCCTGCAGCGCGCCCTCGGAGCCTCCCTGCTCGGCGAACTTGTGCTTTATTACCTGGCCAGCCCCTCCGCGCTCTCGGGAGGCGGTTGAGTTCCCAGAGACGGAGCGGCTCACCAGCCCTTCTCCCTTGCGAGAGGGAGAGCCCAAGCCAGGCGCAGCCCTCTCAGGCTTGGCTTCTTGATCCCCAAGTGAATTTCCCCCTGCATTTTGTTGGCCTCACTCGTGGAATAAATGCTTGGTCTTGAACCATCATGCGCACAGGTTGTGGGAAAACATTCAAGAAGCAATACAGTGTAAAGCAACCTTTAGAATGGTGTATTATGGCATCCAGTGTATGTAAGCACTGGGTTCAAACACTGCCTTACATAAATATGAGAACACAGTGGAGGTACATGTAACTCTCGTAAAGATAATGTAGACTGTGTGTTGGTATTTCTTGGGGTGTTTGAAAAAATAACCCACTTGAAATGAATGATGGAGGTGGCTTAATGGAATTTAGGGTGGAAATATGAAGGTGAGCAAAGGTGATATGTGATGTCTTCAATTTTCGAAGAAGCTTGGAAAGCAAATGAGAATAGAAGAAAACTGTAAGAAGTGGAGAACCGTAAGACTTTTTTTTTGTTTGCTTGCTTTGTTTTTAGCTGCAGGCTGCAATTCCTTCTCTCCTTAATATTAGAAACCTTCCTCTCTGTAGGTAGACTCCCTAAACATCACATCCTTCACCAGTTCCCTTTACTGTTTACAGGGAAGGCACTCCAGAATCTGTAATGTAGAAGGCTAAGATTTAATGCAGAGATGATAGATGTTTGTATGTAAAATATAAGGTATTATGAAACTGTTGGCAACATGGTCATTAGAAGAATATTGTAATTTTTCTGATGATAAAAATATTACCAAGAAGTCCTAAGGTTTGTAAACCTTTTGGTGTGATTACAAATATACTGAACTTGGATACTTGATTGTTTGATGGTTCTTTTCATGATGAGTGAAAAATTGGGCAGTCTGTGGTGTTCTTGTGGAGATCATTTATATCTATCTGTCGTATTTTACATAATCGTGTGGTGAAATATCCAGGAAACTCTTGGTAATATATAAATATGTACAAAAATATGCATTTAACTCTGGAATTTTTTCTTGCAGAGGGTAAAGTGATGAGATTGAAAAACATGCAAGAGCTATAATTGTCTTCAAAATGGTGTTTTTAAAGAAAATATGAAGCTAGTCATAGCTTTCTCTTTTTCTTTTGTTCTGTTACATCCCAAAGAGCAGGTGCTTTTTATACACATACAGCCCACCTCCATCCATTCCCCAAAGCCCTAGGCTCCTACACAGTATCACTGTACACTTTCTGCTCTGGTTTTTAGGTTCCTTTTTGATTTTTGGCCCTTGGGGAGGTCCTTTATTTTCTTGTGAACCTAGCTGTTCATTTAAACAGATGGTTCTTACACGTTACCTAGAATTTTTTACTGTTTTATATTAAGAAGAATTTTTAGGTAATCTTGTCTGTCACATTGCCGGAAAAGAAGGCCTGCCTCATTTTCTCTATCTTAGTGGACTTCTATTCATTTACTCTCTTCTTCCTCTATTCTTAACCTCTATGTACCCCTACTGACACTTAATCATATTTTTTCAAACTTTATCATTATCTCCTTTTCTGTTTTTATGTTAAGTTGCTCCCAGCAGCTCTTCTTGGCTTACTACCTTCTTCCTGGCTACATGTTTACATTATTATCTCAGTCATCATCATCTGCTAATTATAACTAATAATATCTAATAACCCTGGTAACTCAGCAGTATAAAGATCAACCTGTGAGAAACTGACCTCATGATGATCTCTTGTTGTATCAGTTAGGATGCCTTTGCCAATACAATGCTCAAATTAATGGCTTAAATAATAGGGCTTATTATCGTTCAGTAGCAAGAAACCTAGAAGTAGTTGGTTTTAAAGCTGGTGCAGTGGCTTAATAATGTCATTAATGATCTAGGCTCTTTGCATCTTTTTCTTCTTCTAAGTGTTTTAGCTTTTATTCCTCAGGCTCATTTGCCTCATGTTTGCAGTATGGTTGCTGTAGCACCAGACATCATGCCTGGATTGGAAAGCAGGGAAGGTGCGTATTTCCTTATAACTCCCTGTTAACGGAGAAGTCTTTTGCAGAAACTCACTTTGGAGAGTTTCATTTCAGTGTCATTGGATCGAACTGATCTCATGCCACTGCTAGCTGTGAGGGAGGCTGAGGCCGTGAATGTCTGGCATTTCCAGCATCTCTTGTAAGATATGGCCTTTCATAGGGTGGAAGAAGGGTGAGAAGAATGCGCTGGGTTGGCAGCTTGCAGGTTATATCCCTGAACCAGCTACTTCGGCCAGCTGTCTCTGGCTTGGTCTCAACCTTTATGTTGGTTTAATTTCTGCCTTATTCTAAAAGAATTAGGGGTGACTTGCTAAATATAGATAAAATCCTGTGAAGAGAAGGAAAATCTATATATAGACTTATAAGGTACACAGAAACACTTGCCATGTGTTAGAAATATTTGGCACTGAGCTTCTTAATAGTCAAAACAAAGAAGAGAACAAAACTAATAAATTTTATTCATTTGGTAAATGAAACTGCAGTAATTTTAATAACCCACACTGAGATCCTGGACATTTCTTATCCTCTTCTTCCCTGGTCAGTGGCAAGGAGAGATTGCATCTCTTCCCATGCCCAGCCTCTCTTTCCCATACCTATTGCCATGGCCTTATGTCTGAGACAGCCTTTCTTACAGTGTTACAATAACCAGCAATACATTTTTCTCCCCTTTTTTTTTTTTTTTTTAGAGGTGAGGTCTTGTTATGTTGCCTAGGCTGGACTCGAACTCTGGGCTCCAGGGGTCCTTCCACCTCAGTCTCTGAGTTGCTGAGACCATAGGTGCACACCACTGTACCCGGCTCCAGCTGCCCTCAGTGCTGCTGTTTTAGAATTTTTCTTTGCTGTGCTCCCTCTCTGGCAGACTCTCTCCTTCCATGGAATCTCTGAAGCAGTGCTTCCTTCTGTTACTCAGTTTTGTGTTACATAACAATAGCTGCTTGTTTACTTTTATTTACCCTCCCCAATTAGATTATTACCTTTTTGAGATCTGGGACCATGTCTTACCTAGTATCCACTTTAGCATCTAGCATGATGCCTTGCATAGGTCCCCAAATATGTATTGAATTGAACTTAAATGATCAACTGTTGAATAACTTGTGCATTATCTAGGAAAAGTAATTCTTCCTGCTGCTGTTGTCTTTCATTATCTTTAGATTTTTCTTTAAGGAACACAAGCTTTCACCTATTCATTCTTTGCATTTTTTAGACAAAGTCAGTTGTATGCAAACTAATATTTCTTTTTCAAATATATGCAAATATCAGTTTTAGAGAATGTGGCATGGAGAAATTCTCAAGGAGAGAGTAAAATGCTAGTAATGTGCTGAGGGAACAGAAGGAGCGTTTGTGAACGTGCACACATCCATTTCTGGTCTCTCATGTCAGCATCCTACCTGCAGAAGGTTAAGGCAGCATTAACAGGTCTGATGTTAAGGGGCCTAGAGTGTTTGTCCTTTTCCCTTCTTTTTATTTTATATCCATATTCTGGTCCTAAGGATTTATTTCTTAAGTTAACAATATAGTGAGATCGCTGAAAGTCTGTCTTCATTTAGACTGTAAGTTGAAGTTCAGATTTACACAGTAAAATTTCCTTTGATGAATGATAAGTGCTGGTAAGTTTTTATAGTTAGTCAACTTCAATTGGTGTTAATTCTCATAGCTTGCTGTTTTTCTTTTGAAATGTACATTAGGAAAAGTACTTCTTGAGAAGTATTCTAAGCAGAACATATATTTAAAAATGTGTTTTAAGAAGAAAAACACTGAAATACATTTTAAATAGAATTAGGTATTTTAACAATCATTGTATGACAGTTTTAGATGTAGCAAAGTATTTGCTACTTCAGGTTTGAATTGCTTTTAATCAGAAAATGCTGTTAATGAGTTATGTTCAATCTAGGAAGATAGGCTTGTCGCTTATAACTAATGTACTTAATAAAACACTAGATATAAAAAAGACCCCAGCCCTCTTCAAATAGCATTACCTGTGGTATCATTTATTCTAGTTCTGCCTTCGAGGATTTTTTTTTCCTTGTGAAGTTTTTTGCTGGCCTGTATCAGTAGATTTGCAGAGATGGGGAGTAATGCATTTGTATCTGTAATGGACACGGTCAGTCTTGTGGGACCCTGACTCTTCGTCTAGTTGAAGAATTCTTACCCTAGCAGACAGATCTTCTCAGACACATTCACCTGAGACTGTGAACCTGAGGCTGGAGGCAAGGAAAGAAGAGTAGCCCATGTGACCATTTTCTGGAGGGATGCACAGTGGTGGCTGCCGTGCTGCTTCTAGAGGCAAGGTCTAGTTGTGGCTGTAATCATGATGCAGTCTGCTGTGTGCCCTTATGACCAGGGGGAGATTCTGCAAACTGTGTAATAGCACTCCCCCTTTTTTATAAATCCTTTTTTGTTTAAATTAGCTAGAATTAGTTTCTGATGCCCTCCACTAAGAATTCTGATACTTCAGCATCCAGACTTGTCACTGTTGCTGGTCAGATAGGTGGTTGAAGCCCTTGTGAAGAGCAGTGATGTTTTTTTTTCATCCTGGCTGCCTGTACATTCTGGTCAGAGGTGACCCAGAGGACCGGAGGAGGACACAGTCGATACCAGCTGTGGGTGTGGGAACTGTGTTTGCTGGTGGTCAGGCAGTACTCCAAACCACACACTGGGTCTCATCATGTGCCACTCTACTGCTGCTTTTTCCTAATTCTTTGTCCTCCAAAAGTTGGGATGCCTAGGAGCTAATACGTAACTCCTCGTACAATTTTTTTTTTTTTGGCTCTATGGGAATATTAGCTACAGAAATATGTGTGTGCGTGTGTGTGTGTGTTTTAGTGGAATGTTTATTTTGTTTAGCCAAAAATTACATCTGATGTACCAAATACCTTTTTAGTCAACGTTATTTAGGTATAATTTTATGTATTATAAAATTGTACTCATTTTAAGTGTTTGGTGAATTTACTAACGATATAGAACATTTCATTACCCCAAAAGTTCCCTTGGGCCCCCTTGTAGTCAGTGCTTCTCTCCCTGCCCCACTACCATAATTGTTGGCTTTTAGTCATCTTAGGCCTCCTCCATATTAGTTGATGAATTGTCACTTTGCTGTTCCTGAGGATATTACAGTATAATAAAGGCATGATAAATCTCTCATTTTTACTGAACTATGAAATCCAAAGGAAAACTATCAGTGCTGTATAAATTATCAATCTGATAAATAATACTTTGCCGCATGGAAGTGTCTTGAGTTAGATGACTTGTTCTGGTGAACGGCTTTCCAGTGGATGGCTTTTCTGGCTTCTCTGTGGCCTGTAGACATGCAGGGCTCGGGTTTTCTCCATGGATGGGATGATGTCTTTTAATTGTTATTTAGGTCATGTTGGGAGGCAGGAAAGCCAAAATGGCTGGATTCAAATCCTTGCTCTGTCATCTCCTAGCTGAGGGACTGGAGGAGAGTTACCCAGCTGCTCTGTGTGGGCTTCAGAGCCCTCACACCTAAAAATTACCTGTTGAAGGCTGTGGAGTTGTGCAGTCGCCAAGTGTTTATTGGGTACCTACTACGTACCTGCTCTTCATCTTTCAGGAAGTTTTCATTCTAGTGTAGAGGCCCTGCTCTTCATCTTTTATGAAGTTTTCATTCTGGTGTAGGGGAGGGGGCAGATAATAACAAGTAAATTGTGTAGTATGTCAGATGGTGATAGGTTCTGTAGAGAAGAACAGCAGGGAAGGAGTGCATGCAGGCACCCCTGTGTGCGGGCGTCGGGTGGGGTGGAGGGTGTTGTAATTTTAAATAGCGGAGCCAGGAAAGGCTTCACTAAGGAGGTTTTAAGCTAAGCCCTGATGGAGGTGAGGGGCCATTCCAGGCAGAGAGAACATAAATGCAGAAGCTCAGAGTGGAGAGCAGGCCTGTATTTGAGGAACAGTAGAGGCTGGGGTGCTTAAGAGTAGAGGTGTGGGGGCAGGCAGGGGGAAGAAAGTAGGAGGCAAGATTATAAGTAGTCCCAAGGATTAAATGAGATGAAACACATAACATGTTTTTGTTGCTTATAATTACTGTGTGATGATAGTCTCCTAGGTAGACTTTAAAAAATAACTCTTGAGAAGAAAAGAGGTTATAAGAAAGAACAGAACCAAATGAGGCATTCCCTCACTCAGCCATTCAGCAGACATTCAAGGGTTTTTTTGCTGCCAGGTGCTGCTGTCACAGGCAGGACTGCGTTGGGGAGACCGACCGGGGCTTCAGGAGCTTCCTTCAGTGAGTTCAGGGTGGAGACAGAGAAGGAATGGATGCATGAATTGGTGATGCCTGCTAGGTTAGATGGATGCCCAGCGGGGGCTTTGAGAACATGTGGGGAATGGTTAGCAGTTGTCATGTGAGTTGTGTAGCTTTTGACGTTTTATTATATGAAGAACAGGATCTGTGTGCATGTGCAGGTGGCACATGGGGTCAGGTGGGAGCTTTCCAAGGCCAGTGACAACATGGTGGGGACAGAGAACTGTAGCAGGAGAGGGTGAGTGTTTGGTAGGCTAGAGTGGAGGGGAAGGTGAGGTGCAGGGCTAGGCAAGAGCTGGTGGCAGGGGTGGGGTGGTGGGCGGTGGGAAGGACTCAAAAGAGGCACCAGGGAGAGAGTGTATGAGTGGAAAGGAACTGAGAGAAGAAAGCTCGGAGGTGGGGCACAGGGAGGGAGGAGGAGCAAAGGGGAATGGGGAGGGACTAACACAAATTCAGTGATAATCTTGGATTTGCCTCATCTGCTTTGCCTCTATTAACTCATTTAATCCTCCCAGCAGCCCTCAGTAAGTTAGGGACTGTTATTATCTCCATTTCACAGATGAGGAAGCTGAGGTGTAGAAAGGATCACTCACCTCTTCAAGGTCGCACAGCTTATAAGTGGTGAATTGAGATTCTAACCCAAGCATTCTGACTTTGTGGTCTTGGTAACCCTCTACTGCCACTGAAATCATTCTTAACATTTTGTTTGTGCTTTTCATTGAACCCTGATTGGAACACTCACTGCTTGTATATTGGAATTCTTTTTTTTTCCTTTTGTCACTGGCCTATGAATGATGATGACAGAGCCAGTTGATGTGATTATGTCTTGGTTCTTTTCTTCTTGGAATGAGTCTCAGCAGGATAAGGATCTGGGATTTCTGAGTCTCTTCTTTCCCATTCTTCTTCATCTCCTCTCATTTTTGCCGGTTTGCTTACAATGAGAGTAGGCATTTAAAAACTGATTTTAAGTGGGAAACTGAAGAATTGTGGCAAAGTATTTGCATACTCTAATGAAATAGTCATTTTTAGTTTTCTTAGATTTTATTTAAATAGACTTGTTATTTTTAAATATAGGAGATCTCAATGACATTGCAGCAAAACTAGAAAACAACTACTAATATCATTTTTGCTTAACATTTTTGAAATTATTTTTCTCTTTTTTTTTTCCTATAGGTTAGGGTAAGTTTAATGTCTTGTCCTACATATGCAATTCCCAAAATTAAACCACAGATCACTTCTTAATTATTAATTAAACAGGAAACGGGATAGTTGTACATTTAAGTCCAATAGCTAGTGAATTAGTAGTTTTAAACACCGTCACCTTGTGATCTCTTCTGCCCTGTCTTTTTGCAGTTCTAGGTTCAGTCTGTCTCAGTGTCTTCTACGTTCTGGTAATAATAGGGATGAAAACAATTAACCTTGATTGGCACATAATATGGACCAGCACTGTGCTAAGTGCTTGGCATGCACCATCTCATTTAATAATCCTCACAGTAGCCTCGCAAAGAGGGTTGTGTTATTTCGGCTTTATGGGTGAGGACACGGGCACAGTGAAGTTTGGAAGCATGTACAGGGTCACTCAGTTAGGACTCAGTTGGAGCTCTGACTCCAACCCAGGGCTTTCTGTTATCAGAGCTGATTGACATTCTTTAACCAAAATCTGGGCTCATTTAACATTAGTGAAATGAAAGGATTTTTACTCTGAACTATCCAGTGATTCTGTGTTCTTCAGTGGGTAGCACAGATTATTTGTGCTCACCTTCAGTGGGTAGGTGGGGTGAGGAGAATGAAGCTAGGGCCCTTTGTACCGTGTCACATTGGGAGTGCAGCCAGACTGGGTGTCCTAAAGTGACTGAGTCCCTTGGGATAGCACCAGTAGGCACAGGCAGTGTGGTGGGCGATGGATGGATGCTGCCTCCCTTGGGCGGATGGTGCCTTCTCCCAGCCCCTTTTTTGAGTCCTGCAAGAGGAAGAAAAAGCCAGCAGCATTATGCTTGGATGGCTTTAATTTTGGATCTGTGTTCAGTGAAAATGCTGAGTCACTTTGAATGACCCGTTCCCTTATCAGTTTTCTCCCTTGGCTTTTGGCTTTTGTGCCTTGTACATAGCATTTATTGATGAGGAGAATGAAGTTAGTTAACACTTTCCTCACCTGCTACTTTCAGTTCTTTCGATTTTTACCCTGCTTTTCAGCTCTGCAATCTTTTTCCTGGACCTTGGCCTTTTCGTCATGTGCTGATAGGGTATGGTGAATGAGTTAGATTCCTGTCTAGCGGTGCTGAGGTTGTTCCAGGAGTAGATTGGCTACTGGCAGGCCAGGGATTGAGTTGAGAGTCGGGGGTAGAATCTACTTCTCTGGTTACATGTTAGAATCACCTGGGCTGCTTGAGAAGCACGTGGTGCCCCACTCCCATTTTTATTTAATTGATCTGGATTGGGACCCTGGTATTTGGTGTTTTTCAATCTTCTTAAGTGATTCCACTGTGTAGCCAATTGTTTCATTTAAACATTAATAGCTTAATTAGGAAGCTGAGTTTATTTTGGGCTGTGGGGATGGGGCTCAAAAGATGCAACAGCTCCGCCATGGGCACTGCACTGGGCAGATTACACAGACCCTTCCTGCTCGCCTATGACATAAAAGCCAATAGTTGGTAGTGCTTCCCCTGTGCCGTGCACTGTTTGAAGCACAGTGCAGCATTAACTCATTTAATCCTTATGATATCCTTATGAGGCAGGCACTGTGATGATCCATTTTGTAGAACAAGAAATTCTTGCTTGTAGCCATGAAGAACATGTAGTATGAAACTGACCCATAAACCTAGGTTTTGGTTTTTCCTAGGTTTACAGTATAGAAAACATTTCAGATCTTTGTATTTTAATAATTTAGTCTGAAATGTGAATGTATTTGTTTTTACAAATGAAACTGAGACCTGTGCCATGTCATATAGCTAGTGACTATCAGTTAATATACAGAGTTGTAAATTGGTATTGTAAATCATTTAAAACACTACTTTTTTATGGTTTTGACATAGATTTTACTTTATGGTACATTTTATATTTCAGGTTATTTGAGATGTAACTCATTTTTAATGTGATCTTTTTTACTTAAAATTGCATTTTGTACTTTTTGAAAATATATGTACTATGATCTTTGAGTGTGTATTAGATCTTCACTGACTTGTGATCTGACCTGCCTCTTCACAGTCTGGCTACTGTAACTCTCCAGGATACTAAGCAAAACTAATAGCAGCATTTTAAACATGCTCAAATCCGGCCGTGGTAAAACCGAAACTCAGCACTCCTTCAAACCCACATGCATTTCTAGTCTCCCGTTTATAACCAACTGACTGAACAAGTTGTCTTTGCTTGAAATAGTCTGTATTTCTTCATCATTCATACTATCCTCAGCCCACTTTGTTCTGGTCTCAGTTCTGTCATTGCAGTCTTCTCTGAGGTCATGGAGTAACCTTCATGTTGCTAAATTTAGTAACTATTTTTAAAGCATTTATTCCCCCATTTATTGGTACCTGCCTTGTACTAGGTTTGCGCTGTTGTAGGTATAGGTTGAATACCCTTTATGTGAAAATATGAAACCCAAAATGCTCCAAAATCTGAAACTTTTGAGTGCTGACATTACACTTACGGGAAATATTCATTGTAGCTTTTCAGATTTTTGGATTAGGAATGCTCAACTGGTAAGTATAATACAAACAACAAAACCTGAAGAAATCTGAAATCCGAAATGCTCTGGTCCCAAGCATTTCTGATAAGGGATACTCCAAAATATATTGAGATAGAGTAGTGAATAAAGCAAAAGGAAGACCCTATCCTCATGGAGTTTGGGCTCTAGGAAGAGTGACAAAGACATAAATAAATATATAATATAATGTTAGGATCATGGAAGACTTCCTGTTGTATGACTCTACTAATATAAAATGTCTAGAGTAGGCAAATCTAGAGAGACAGAAAGTAGATTAGTGGTTGCCTAGGGGCTGAAGAGGGGTGAAGGGAGAAATGGGGAATGACTGCTAATAAAAAATGTTTTATAATTAGATTGTGGTGATGTTTGCACAACTCCGAATATACTGAAACAATTGAATTTTACACTATAATGAGTGAATTGCATGCTATGTGAATTATATTTCAACAAAGCTAATAATATCAGGAAGGTGATAAGTGCTATGAAAAAAATCTAAATCCACTGGGAGATGGAGATACTATTTTGCATAAAGAAATTAGATGAGATGTCTCTGATGAGGTGACATTTAAATAAATATTTCAGGAAAGATAGCTGTTGAGGACAGCTATCAAGGGTCATGGAGGCTGAGGGGCACAGTAAATGCAAAGGCCCTGAGGTAGGAATTCACTTGAATATTCACGAATTGTGTGGCTAGAATGGAGTAGGCAAGGATAATGTATTGGGATGACTTAGGTCAGATCGCGTAGAGCCTTGTGAGGACTAGAATTTTTTTTTTCTTTTATGCTGCAATAGCAAATACAACATCTCAGTGATTCAAGTAAGTGGTTGTTACGCATCCTTTGTGGGTTGGAATGGGTGTCTGCTCCATATCGTTGACATTTTCATCCCTAGTCTATGTGAAACCCATGGGAAAAGAGGGCATGTATTTCTAGAAGGAAGGAAACAAGGCAAATCTAAACAGTGGCTCCCAACCACAGTGCACCCTTGGCTTTAACAATTTTTGTTTTCTTTTCCCATATCACGTTATAAAATTGACTTTTCAGGAACCTGAGCCATGTGACCCATGGCTTGAAATACCCTTAAGCATTATCTGGTGAATCCCAGTTAGAGAGGCAGATCCCTGTACCTCAGTTGTGTTCTTGTTCTGTTCCAGAGACATTTAGATGAGTGCCGAGGTTAGATGGTAACCTTTAATTTTGTCCAGTAATATTTTGCTTTTTTGGCAATAACATGGTCATTATTTTGCCCTTCTGCCACCTTTACAGGTTTATTTCGTCATTTTCATCATCATCAAAAAGCATTTATTAAGACCATAATACTATTTAAAACTTTTATACCTGAGAGAATTGCTCAGCTGAAGTTTAATAATAAAACACTTTGATGACACTTTAGTGACCAGAAGAGTGAATTGTGCTTAAAAATAGAAATTTAACATTAGTGTTAAATCTTTTCTGTACCGTTATTTCCCTGGGGGGAAAATGGTGAATTGTTTTAGATTCAGCCAGTTTAAAATTTTTTTTCTTTAATATTAAATTATTTTAAGTATGTGCTTGCTTATTGACAGCTTTGGGTAGGAAATGCTGCTGCTTTTTTCGTATTACAGAGTGTGAAGAGAGATTGATATTTTTGCTTTGATTGGAAATAATTTAGAATGGAAGAAGTAGCCTTGGATTAGGAGTTAGAAGATAGGAGTTTTGCCCAGCTTGGCCATAGCTAGCTCTCTGACTCTGCTCAAGCTAATAAAATGAGAATTGGACAAAAGAACATGAACCATTGAGTGCCTCACTCGCTCTCATCTCTCATGTGCAGTCCTGTTAGTTTTTCCTTACACTGCAATCACATTTTATATAGAGGTTGGTTCTAAAGTCCCTATATAAGGTGAAGATCATTGGTGTTAAAAATACCATTGGAAACACTTGCAGAAGATTCCCCTTTGGAAGCTGCCTCAGAAGAATCCAGCACAGCCCATTCCGTCCTCCAGCATTGGAATAGATCGCTGGCTGTTTATTTGAGCACCAGTTGAGCATCTGGCCTTGGCTTCAACTTCAGTTTAGGGACCATGTTTTATGAAAATACATCATTTTAAATACTCGACTCATCCCGTATTGTGAGATGCACAAAATCTGATTGGCATGTGGAAACAGACCAATGGAGTGACTATTCATGTGTCACGTCTCATGCTCATTAAGTAGATGGGGGGTGGGCAGTTACTGAGACAACTGAAATTTCTTTTCATCTTGCTTCTTCCTTTTTTTTTTTTTTTTGACCAAATGAGAAGAGTTGAATTTGTGTGAGCTAAATGTCTATTTTCTGTAACTCCAGTGTACCGAGAATCTCTCCTCTCCACTTTTACAGCCCCTGTCTAATGGCCCTAATCCTTTCCCACCTCAGTCACCTCTAGTCATCTCCATAAATGGCCACTCTAAATTCAGATCACCCATCATCTTTGCTGCACACTTGTCCTAGAGTGATCTTTTTAAATAACTCTCCTGATCAGAACACTTCCATGGCACCAAGACTCACAGGAGTGCTTCTCAGACTTCCCACCAATGTTTTCTTGTGCAGAGTTTGGTGAATTAAGTTGTCACAGGGTTCCGGGAGCACAGCTTGATGTGGGGATTATGTTTGTTCTCATGTAAGACTGTCATATTATTGTTGATTAGAATTGATGCTGCTGGAATGTGCCATGCCTGTCATTACGTTTGCATGGTCTCTGGTGCCCCTGTTCGAAGTACAGATCCTTAGGAGATTAAATCTAAATGCTGAAGCAGGATTCACAGGCCCTTGTGGAGCTTACATTCTAATGGGAGAGGATGATGACAAATATATAATGTCAGATGGCATTAATGCTGTAAAGAAAAGCAAAGCATGGTAAGATGATAGAGTGAAGAGGGGGCTCTGTTGATCTGGCAAGGTTATGTGAGGAGGTGATTTTTAAGAATTTTATCTTAATTGACAAATAATTTTATATATTTGTGGAGTACAATGTGATGTTTTGATATGTGCATAATTGTGGAGTGATCAAATCAGGCTAATTAACATATCCATCAAAGGTGATATTTAAATGGAAACCTGATGAAGTGTGAGAGCAACCATATTATTATTAGGGGGAAGAGGGCTCAAGGTAAAGAGAACAGCACGTGCAAAGGCCCTGTGGTGGGAGTGTTCTTGGAGTGTTAATGAAACAGTAGGAAGCTCACTGTGGCTGAGTGGAATGAACAAGGGGAAGATGGGTAGAAGATGAGATTGGAGAGATTAGTAGATGCAGAGTGTGCAAGGCCCTGAGCCCATAATAAGTTTTCTTTTGCTTTGAACAGCTTCCCCTTCCATCTGTAACTGTTGGGTGAGGTGGAATTAATTTTAATTTGTTCTACATGCTAACCAGTTGCCCCTCTGTTTACTGAATTATTATCTCTTCTCCATTGAATTTGAAATGCCATTTAATTATATGTTGTGTATGCATATTTATACGTATATGTTTGTCAGTTCTCTGTCATTGATTTTTCTTCTTGCACACATAGTATAACATTTTAATTACTGTACCTTTAGACCAGGTCTTGGCAAACAATGACCCATGGGCCAAATCCAGCCTACCACCTGGTTTTTATAAATAAAGCTTTATTGGAAAGCAGCCATATTTATGTATTGTTTATGGCTGCTTTTGAGTTACTATGGCAGTGTAGTTGCAACAGAGCCTGTATGGGCCAGAAATCCAGAAATACTTAGGATCTGGCCCTTCACACAGAGTTTACCAGGCTCTGCTTTATACTGTGTATCGATCTGATAGGGCAAGTTCATCCTCATTCTTCTTTTTCAACAATTTCTTGGCAGGGCTAACATGTTTATTTCTCCAGATGAACTTTAGAATCAATTTGCCAAGCTTGCCTGACTTCCTTCTTTTCCCCACCTCTTTTTTGGGGTGGAGAACTGGGGAGCCAGCAGAATAGGAATTTTGATCGCATTAATTTGTGGTTTAGTGAAGTGAGAAGTGATTGCTTTACGTTGGGTCTTTCTATTCCAGAAATATCTCTCTATGTGTATATCTTTCAGTAAACATTTATTGTTCATTTTGAACAATAAAATCGTACATATTGGAGTTTATTCCTGTATGTATTATTGCTTTTTGTTGCCATTATAATTGAGATCTTGTCCCAGTTATATTTTACAAGTGACTATGGTATAAAGGGAAGTTTTTGCTTTTTATCGATTTAAATTCTGTTTCTAACCCTCTTATGAGAGTAAACTATTAGGACTGTTAATTTTTGTTTCTTTCAATTGACAGTCATTGTCTGAACTTATCAATAATTGTTTTATTAATGTTTATGTCTCTGCCTATATTGTGGAGCTCTCTTACCTAAAGTAGTTTGGGGGAATGGACTTGGACACCCTCAGTGGCATTCGTTTTTTTTCTTTTGTGTAGGTCACAGCAAATGGTAGTTAAAACAAGCCAAAAAAAAAAAAAAAAAAAAAAAAAAAAAACAACCAGATAACCCAGACAAGTTTATGCCCAATCTGCAGTTGTTGGTAGTTTTAAGAAAATCCAGAAGATAACGTAGGCAAGCTATTTATCAAATACGCTCTGCCTTTGCAGAGCTGATTGCTGCTTTTAATACAGACTATAGAGTTGCCATGTCACCCAGGAGAGTCAGACTCAGCACTGCTTTACTTTGGAGAGCCATTTGATCATGGAATGCAGTCAAAACCTAGCATTTATCCTTTGGAATTGAAATATGAGCAGAAGGAAATTTTTATGAATCAGTTAGTGCTTTCCAGAATACATTCTCGGTAAAGCATTTGATCTTTATCCTTAACATCTATGCCTTAAGGAGGTGAAATCTACTTTAGATTTCAAGGTCTATTACTTGCCATGAGCATTGAACAGATGAACTGTAAATCCAATGTGTGTTAACCTTTGTGAATCTATATTTTAATGCCATTTTTGTCTTTTTTTCCTCCTGAATTTGTGTCTTCTTAACTTTTCCTTATGTTGATGAGACGAAAGAAAAATTATCCATGTTACTGGTTTCATTTTTTCCTTTTCCTTTTTGTTTTTTTGGTTGAAGTGATGATGGTGTGGTAGCAATAGGGATTGGATATAGAAATGGAGAATTGCTGACATATATTATGTATTTGTGAAATGAACCTGTTTACTTCTGTTGCCTTTAGTAAAGTAAAACTTCATGTGTGGAACCTGATTTTAAACATAATATCTGTATTTTTGTTCCTGTGTGTTGTGATTATCTGCAGTCAACATTATGAACATCAGTTGCTGGTATACGAGTAGCAGTGCCATTCTTGCATTACTATAAAGAAATACCTGAGACTGGGTAGTTTATAAAAGAAAAGAGATTTAATTGACTCACAGTTTTGCAGGCTTTACAGGAAGTATGGTGCTGGCATCTGCTTGGCTTCTAGAGAGGCTTATAATCATGGAGGAAGGTGAATGGGGAGCAGGCACATCACATGGTGAAAGCAGGAGAGAGAGAGAGGGTGAGAGGAGGTCTCACACACTTTTAAATGACTGAACCCCATGAGAACTCACTGACTGTCTCAAAGACAGCACTAAGCCAGGAGGGATCCGCCCGCATGATCCAAACATCTCTCACCAGGCCCCACCTCCAGCATTGAGAATTACAATTCAACATAAGACTTGGATGGAGATATATCCAAACTCTATCACCATCATAGGCTATAAAGATGTACCAGGCCACCTGCCTCAATTACAGAGGAAGCTCTGACCTTGGGATCATTAATGTGAGGCGAGAATTGGACTGAGGAAAAGTTAGAGACTATTTTAGACAGCTGTGTGGTATGGAGAATGGTATAAGTAAATATAGTGGGAATTGATGTCTTTTATTGAGCACTTACTATGTTCCAGGTATTGTAATGGGTACCTGACATACCTAGGCGTTGTAATAGGTGTCTGATAAATATTTTCAACCATACAACAACGTTATGAAGGAGAATTTTTTATCCTCATTTTACAGATGAGAAAATTGGGAATTAGGTTAAATAACTGGTAGACCTGAGATTTGAACCAGCTGTTAAGACTCCAGACTCAGGTTGTGAAGCAAAGTAGATTTTTGACAGGAATAGAGTGGTTGTGTGTGTGTGTGTGCGCACGCATGTGTGGGCACACATTTGAATTCTGTTATGTGTAGGAAGGGCAGTGGGCAGAATGTGGGGTTGGAAGGAAGGGTTTTGTGGAGTGGGGTGGTGAAGATATTTGGAGTATGAGTTGGGCCCAACCCACGAAAGTCCTGGAATTCCAGATTGAGGATAACTTGTTTCTTGTCTTGTCTACTTCTTCCATATTTATATAAAGGAGGGAGAAACATACAACAGTTTTGGTTTATTTAGATTCTCTTATGGAAATTTTGGGAGTTGAATTAACAGCAGGGTGGTGAAATGACAAAAGCATAGCCTGGAGAGTTAGAAGAGACCTCATTGCTGGAATAGCTTTTAGCAAGCCCCTTTTTCTCTCCCCTCCCTTGTCCTCAGTGAAAACAGAATGCAGAGCCTAAAGTTTTCTGTTTTTGCTTTTTGTCTTTTTGGTAGCCCAAGAGTTTAACTTCATATATTAAGGTGATAATGGAATGTATCATTTGTCTTCCTATATTTAATCTGAGAGAGTACAAAAAAGGGGCTATGGCTTGGTAGTAGATCAGGTGGAGGTGCAAGAGTTGGATGTTCAAGCTCCTCAGCACCTTTTGCTGGTCCTTAGATGCCTCTTGCTGGCGAGAGGGTTGTTGCTTCTAGCTTCTACCCCGTTCTTGTTTAGTAAATATAAATGTAAATAAATAAGTATACAATGCACATACTTTTCTAAACCTCTGTGCAGTTGTATTTAGATGAAAAATCCAGATTCTGAGCCACATTATGTCATCATTTACCTTAAGCATGGCTAGGCTATTCGGATGCTAAGAAATTCATGCATATCTGTATTGCAGGGCCATTTAGAGCTTGAGGCCCTGCTCTGGCTGTCTCTCAGCACAAAACGCTGGTTTTTGGGACCATTCTAGATGGCTATGACTGTGAACAGTGCACATGCACGTGTATGTATACAGGTATGGCCTGCTGTTCCTGACACCGCATGTGAATGTTAGGGGCTCTGCTTCTGCCAACCCCTCTGCCCTGCAGACCTACTCAGAACTGGATGCCCAACAAGCTTTAGAAGAGAAAGTAAAACTTTCTAACTGTGAACAGGGAAGCCAGCTTGCTTTCAGGGTTCAGAGTAACAGCCCAGAGGATCCAGCCCAAGCACAGACACCTGATGTTGTAGCACCTGCTCTTTGGGTCTGTTCTTTGGATCTGATACGTGTCCTCAATAAAGTGTTTCAGTAAAGGGTGCTTTTTTCTCTCTTTCTTTTTATCAGAATGGTATAACTTGGAGAGTTACAATATCTTTTCATGGTCGTTTTCATACTAACCTTTACTAATAGGAAAGAAGGAACTAATGTAAATCCTGATATTTTATGAAAATACTTCCAGTGGTGCTTACATATGAAATTGTTAATAAACGTTCAGCTTACATTTTTATTGCCTAATATGTATGCAAACATACTTTACTTGAAGTTGAGGATGCGTGTGGTGGCCCACACCTTTAATCCCAACATTTTGGGAGGCTGAGGCGGGTGGATCACCTGAACCCAGGAGTTCAAGACCAGCCTGGGAAACATAGAAAGACCCTGTCTCTACAGGAAAAAAAAGAAAAGAAAAATTAGCCGTGCATGATGGTGCACACTAGTAGTCCCAGCTACCCTGCAGGCTCAGGCAGATCACTTGAGCCTGGGAGGTTGAGGCTGCAGTGAACCATGATTGCGCCACTGCACTTCAGCCTGGGCTGTAACATAGTGAGATCCTGTCTCAAAAAAAAAAAAAAGAAAAAGAAAAAAGAAATACTAATGTTGAGATGCTTTTCTATCATTTTCTTGCCATGAGCTTACTTAATTATACCAGTATTTCTAGAGAAGAGAGGGGAAAGTGAACATTTCATTTGAGACTAATCTGTTTTTATGATTTGTTTAATATGCTAACATTGATGTCTTTCTATTAAGTTCAAGTTCACTGCTGACAGGATTTTACAACTACTGAAGTATTTTTTATTTTACCTTAGAATTCACATGAAAATTTCATGAACTTTTAACATTTGGTTGGGAATTTAACTTTGTTGTCAGACTATTTCTAGGAGGTAGGTCACTAATTGCATGTTTTTAAAACAATTTAGTGTCAAGTTAATTGAGATAGTATTTAATTATTTCAAAACATTTGCTTATTTTCTGAGTTTTTTTTTTTTATGATATTGGAAATAAATGAGGCTGACATTTTTCCTTTTTCTTTTCAAGATTTTCAGCTGAACTCTCATCTCTCAACACTGGCAAATATTCATAAGATCTACCACACCCTTAATAAGCTGGTAAGTCATTCTTTTAAAGACAAAATTACCAACTGTTTGAAGTAGTCATTTTGTGTAAGAGTATTTGATAAAAATTTAGATTCTAGATACTAGGATATCAGTTTATGAAAATGCTAACGGTGTGTGATTTCTTGGTAATAACGAACATATTTCTTTCAGAACCTAACAGAAGACATTGGCCAAGACGATCACCAAACAGGTATCTGTAAATGCTAACACTACTTAATTTTAAATAACTTCTTAATGTAAAATTAGGAAAGAGAAATACTAGCTATGAATGTCCTGTATTGTCATAATGTACTCCATTAACAAGTTGTTCCTTGGCTGAGGTTGTTTTTCAGGGAGTAATGAAGGCAGCCATGTTATAGCTTCTTCCCAGTAGGAAATCTCTTGTGGAAGCACTTTTTAATGCCTTTAAAGAGGCTCGAGATTCTCTTGAATAATTGTTTCAAGATACCATTTTTTCTCTACTGCAGTATTTTCATTTATACTAAAAAGGTGCTACAGTAATGCAGTTTAGAAGGTATTCCACAAATATTTGAGAAATTGAGCTGAAAAATGATTTAATGTGTGTGTATGTATGTGTTTATGGGTACTGAGGATTTAGGAATCGGAAAATTGAAGCTTGATTAGTGTAAGGTGTCCTCTAAGTCTGTGGTTCTCAGAGTTTAACTGGCATTATAATCACCTGCGGGGAGGCCTTGTTTAAAGTACAGATGTTAGGTTCCACCCCAGAGTTTCTGGTTCTGTAGACTTGGGGTGGGGCCCCAGAGTTTGCTCCTATGTGGTGCTGATGGAGCTGGTCTGGAGACCACAATTTGAGAACCACTTCTCTCAACTGTTAGTAATCATAAGTTCAGAAACTTACATTTGATCTATAGTTACTAAACTCCCAGCAAAAATTATTAAAACACATTTTAAAGTGTTTGAAAATGGCCATAGTAATAGATGAATTGAAATTTGTCTTAGTCTGGGCTGCTGTAACAAAATCCCTTAAACTGGGTAGTTTATAAACAATAGAACTTGATTGTTCATGGTTCTGGAGACTGGGAAGTTTAAGGTGAAGGCACCAGCAGATCGTGTGTCTGGTGAGGGTCTGTTCCTCACTGATAGTGCCTCTTGCTCACTGCATCTTAACATGGCAGAAGGGGCAGGCATTTTAACATGGCAGAAGGGGCAGGCCATTTTCAAACACTTTAAAATGTGTTTTAATAATTTTGCTGGAAGTTTAGCACCTTCCTCAGACCTCTTTTGTAAGGCCACTAATTCCATTTATGAGGGCTCTACTTTCCTGACCTAATTGCCTCCCAACTCTACCTCTTAATACCAAGAGACTGGAGATTAGATTTCAGCATGTGAATTTTGGAGGGACAAAAACATTGAGGCCATAGCAGTGCTTGTTGGGGAATTTTGAATAGCACAAAAGTAAATAGAGTGAAAAGTGACAGTTGTCTTTTATGTCTCCTAATCCTATCACTATCTGCCAGCGCACGGTTTAACATTGGTTCTTTCAGACATTTTTTTCAAAGCAAAAACTCTTTATTTTTTAAGAAAAAGGTATGATTTCTTATTTTCTATTCTTAGCATAAGTTTTAATTCTTTCCAGTGGAACCCAAACCTTCTGAACCTCTTTCAGTATCATCCAAAGCTTTGAACTTCTATTTCTGGGTAAATAATTTGTTCACAGATGACGTGCAGTTCAATCACCTTTTTTGACTTCAGACTTTTCTTTGCCAAAATTAAACAGTACAGCACCAACATTTCCTCTGTAATCTTCCTCTATGACACCACCTCCTACATCTATAAAGTGTTTTGCAGCCAAGCCAGTGTGGAGCTACTCTTCCACAACACCTGGAAGGAGGAGCTATCTAAATGTCTGTTTGCAAGAACTTTCTCCATAGGTGGTATTATATCATCATAGGCACTGTACAGGTCATAGCCTGCAGCCTGTGCAGGCCTTCAGGTCAGGCTGTAGTATGCTTGGAGAGTTGGGCAAGGCAGAGCTGCATGCTGACCTCCTCCACAGGCCAGAGAGCTTGCCAGGGGAAATGGCAGGTATCTCTTTAGAGAAGGGCATGGCAGTACAAGAAGGTGAGCGAAGGAGAGAGCCGAGGGAATGAGAGGGTGCAGGATCCTTTCTCACATTTGTATGCATGCATATATGTTTATAGTAGTGGTTTTTAATTTAGCATCCCGTGATATCATACTGTACATGTTATAGTGTGTTTTTCTTTTTCATTTAATGGTGCATTTTGGGGGCTGTTGAGATTTAGGACTGTCCCCACCTTCTCCTCTAAATTGATTCAAAATCAATTGAAAATTAGGTGTAAGATGGAGACTGAAGTAACAGTGTTTTTTGAAAACACAACTTAGATGTGCAGCAAGAATGCACAGGACTTTCAGCATTTCACCTGAATCACTGTCACAACTACATAAGCACAAGCCAGCACACCTGCTGACCCTTCACACCCTGCATTATGACTTTCAGCTTGCTCCACTGGCAGGCAGATCTGAAAGGGAGTTCGAGGGGTTAGGCTCTCTGCTCATTCAGTCTCTCAGCACTTAGATCAGGTACTCCTTCTTCCGGGGGAAAGGAGTGAGACAGAGGGGCAGAGACTGCGCTAGGAGTGTTCTAGGAGTTCAGGGGTACTAAGGGTCCCTTCACCTGATCCTTCCGTATTGGCAAATATAGATCAACTCAAGGACAGTCAAAATCAATTTATTTAATAATTTTAAAAGCAGTATGTCCCTGTGGTTTTGAAAGAAGTATTGAAAAAATATAAAACAAAAAGTGAAGATTTCTGCCCCAGTTTATCACCCCTAGCTTCCATCCCCCACTAGTAGTCCAGAGGTAACTTAAGTTTCTTCTGTTTGTTAATCAAATTATGATGATGATGATGATGTATTTTTTTCCTTAAATACAAGTGTATATTTACATTTACTGCTTTTTCACTCAGTATGTCTTCGAGATCTTTTCATATTAACACATTTATAAAGTATCTGCTTTCTTTTTTAATGGCTGTGTAATTTTCCAATCAATGGATATTTTATAATATGTTCCTTCCTTCTGTTGATTTATGTACACGTATGTGTTTAACTTTTAACCACCGCCAGTAATGCAGGAATATAACTTTTGGACCAATTTTAATAGTTACTTTTGAACTTTTAAATTAGATAATTATTGTTAGTATAGTAATTTTGCATGTAAATATTTAACCCAAAGTGTGGCAGTTGAAATTCAGTTAAATGAAAGTATACTTGGACTCATGCCTCCACTTTTGCTTTGGTTACAGTGGATTTGTCTAATACTGGGAGTACTTTTCATGGGATTCTTGGGTGTTGCTTCGCCAACCGGAAAATTCTGTGGCTGGTGGCACCTTCTGCCTGAATATTGCCTGTATCTGCTGGGCTCCTTCCACCCACTTGGCCAGGCAGGCTGCACTCAGCTCGCACTACTGGCCTGGATCCCACACCTGCCAAGTGCGAGTTAGGCACGGAGTGGCGAGCAGTGTGTGAGCGAGCGAGCACCGGGTCCAATCACTGCACACAGCCAGGCACGCTGGCTGCTGCAGTGGGGCAAGTAGCGCCGGGTGCCAGCATGGACGCTAGTACAGGCGCCAGCTCTGTGCGAGGCTGCAGCTGGACCAGATGTACTGCATGTGGCTTCCTCTGTGGGCACCTGCACCTGGATGAGGGGAACAAGGTGGCGCCCAGAAGCTTGGAGATTCTAGGAACCACAGAACCCCAAAAAGGGTATCACAGCCCTGGCTCAAGGATCCCCTAGGTCTGGGCTCCCCAAAGGGTTGCAGCTCTTCTCTCTTCACCGCCCACAATGTGGCAAGTGGCAAGGGGTGTGTTTCAGCCCTGTTCGTGTTACAGCTCTTTTAGTCCTGCCATTTGGCGGAACCTGAGTTCTTGTCCCACATCCAGGAAGAATGAGGTATGCAGACAACTAGAGGGTTAGCAAGGTATAGAGGAGCTTCATCGAGTGGCAGAACAGTTCTCAGCAGACCCAAAGTGGGTAGCTCCTTTCTGCAGGCAGGTCATCCCGACATCTATGCAGCCCTCAGCGGAGAGGAGACCTGGAGTGAGTAGCTCCTATCTGCAGGCAGGTTGTCCTGTCCTCTGCCCGAGTCTGGCAGAGTCTGAGGTTTTTAATGGACTTCAGAGGGGAGAAAGCACGTGCTGATTGGTCCATGGGTGGCCATGAGCTGGCCTGGAAAAAGCAAAATAAGTTCTCACTCTAGTCCCTGGAACTGGCAGCCCAGCCTCCAGGCTTCAGGCCATTCCAGGCTTGAAAGTGGGGATTTACCAGGGACCCACCCCTTTCTGCCCAGAAACTTGTCTGCTTCCTGCTGCCATCAGCTTGCCATCTATGGTGCCCATGGCACTCAGGCTGTTTGTGCCAAGCGGCACCTGCAGGTCTGCACCAAGCTGCTCTCAGCACCCCCCAGCCTCCCCTTCATGCTTGTTGGTGCCCAAAGTTTGAAGGGGGCTGAGGCGGCAGGGGGCTGGTGTGTTAGTGCTGCCCCAAGCATGTGCACACCTGGTTAGGTCACAGCAGTGCCTGGGCTCAGCCTCAACTTTATTCTGATATTGGACAAGGCACCTGGAGTGGGGAGATGCCAGGAAGTAGAAGCAGTCACTTCTGAGGCTGTGGGGGCAGGGAGCTTTCCCAGTCCCTGAGAGTGCAGGAATGCCTGGGTCTGCAGCCATGGTTGGGCGGCTGCAGCTGTGCCGGGAGGGCGAGACTCCTGCCCCCACAGCTCAGAACGGGGTGGGGCTCCTGCCTGTTCCCAGCTCCGTGGAGGGTGCAGCACCTGCTGCTCCTCCTCCTTTGCAGCCCACCTCATGACAGTGATTGCTCCAGGCGGCTGCTGCTGCCATCAGTATGACGTGCTGGTTTATTGCCTGGTACCTTGTAAGTGCCCAGTCAATGTCAGTTAGTAATTTCTTGGAGTAGTCAACTTCATTAACATTTCCCATCTGGTTATAGCATCGCTTGTGATTCCTGTACCCAACAGAGTATACTTTAAAAACTGAGCAACATAAAATCTATGATGTTTAGAAATCTGAGAAAGTTGAGTCATTGTAGTACTTCTTTAAGTCTCTCGACCTAACAGTAGTCTGGGCAATGCTACTGTGTGCAGAAGAGCCAAACCTAAGTCACAGAGGTTGGGTATCTTCCTGCTCTGCCTCCTCTCATGCCTTTCTTTTGTGTGTCCCAGTCTTCATCCCACCAAAAGGAAAAAGACAGAATGAATTAGTGGCTACTCTTGGAGAAAGAGCACAAAATAGTAGTGAATTTTAAAAAACCAATCAGGCTGGGTACGGTGGCTCACGCCTGTTATCCCAGCACCTTGGGAGGCCGAGGCTGGTGGATCACGAGGTCAGGAGTTCAAGACCAGCCTGGTCAACATGGTGAAATCTCGTCTCTACTAAAAATACAGAAATTAGCTGGACATGGTGGTGCATGCCTGTAATCTCAGCTACTCGGGAGGCTGAGGCAGGAGAATTGCTTGAACCCGGATCCGGGGGGCCGAGGTTGCAGTGAGCTGAGCTCACGCCCCTGCACGCCAGCCTAGGCTATAGAGAGAGACTCCATCTCAAATAAAAAATAAAAAATAATAAATAAATAAATGAGTAAGGATGAAGATGATAGATGTCAGAAGTATTTAGAGAGAGGAAAAAATTCTTTTGTCTTTAGCAGTTCAATGATCTGTTCAAGAAAATGAAATAAAAATATTAGCTACTGGTAAGATCTTAAGAGGCAATCTATTTATCAACTTAAATAACTATCTTTGTGACATTGTTCAATGAAAAGTGAGGTGAAATAGCTATATAAAAAGTACTAAAGTGGCAGAATGAACTCTGTAAAATGTTAGTAAATGAAACAAGGCTATGATACAATCAGCTCACTAAAATGAAACATGAGACAGTGAGATTTTTGTATTGGCACATCTATTTGTATTAAGTTTGGAGAAGTAAAAAATATTCTCTAATTTTGTAGACCTCTTGTATTCTTTTTTACCTGAGGACCACGGAGCAGAAAGATTAAAAAAAAAAAAAAAAAAAAGGAAGTGAATCACATATTTAGGCACTATTCGTTAAGAAAAATGTGCTATGTAATTAAATTATTATGAAAATAGCAAACTGGATAGATGATAGAGGGCCTTTAGTCTGAACCAGATGAACTCAAGTTGCCCTTTAAAATGTACTTTCTGTCATAAATACTAGGATAGACCTGTTGAAAAAAATGTTGGCAGTATTTCTGGTTAATGTGGGAAGAAAAGCTATATTCGTTGACTGATTTATTTGAAATCAGATGGGGTCCGTTAAAAAATATTTAATTTGTTCTCTTGAAATACTGAACCCAAAAGAAATGAACCTGAACTTAAACAGTAATCTTTGGGCAAAAATTGCACACAATTTTGATTGCTTTCCTAAGTGTCATGTAAACACCAAAACATTAAGAAAGAGCTTCTAATGATAGGAGGATTGATTTCAGATTCACTAAAACATCAGCCTTAATGTCTTGCTTCTACCTCTAATGCCAGATGTTTGTACCTAAGTAGGTACTTTAAAATGGTTAAAATAGCTCATTTTCTGAAGCAGATAAATATTCCATAACATTCTTGTTTATGTTATTTGTATATTTTTTGTAGCTTAAAGATAAACTTGTGAAGTCAAGTAATGCAAAGATACAAGTTCTGAGTCAGTGAAGTCTAAATTTAATGATACAAATAAATACAAATTTGTAGAAATTATTTCTATTTAAGTATTTTTATCATAAAAACATCACAGAGTTATTTTAAGAAGCAAACATTCATTGAATATGTCTTTTAAAAAATCCTATCTGGTAAGAAATTTAAAGTTAACTGTTTTAGTGACACATGGGGAATAAATATGAAATGATGGTGTTTTATTTACTCATAGGTGTTTTAAGTCTCTGGAAATGTACTTTTTTTTTTTTTCTTTAGCAGAATCTGATTTATATATGTTTTAGGAGCATTTATTCAACAAATATTTATTGAGAGTTTACCGTATGACTCAGTAATGATATATCTTATTATTACTGTAATAAGATACTGTATTAGATGATGAGTGTGCACAAATGAACCAAGTAGGACCCCGTAAAGCAGTATGTGCCATTTTATGTACACTCGAGAAATCCTAGTTGTTGCTCTTGCTTAGTTGGGATCCCTGCAACTATTGGGGGAGCAGGATTGAGGCAAACAGACTTGAATTGAGTGTTTTCTGTGTATTTTGTTGATTTAGTTCACTTTGGCAAATTACTATTTTAAGTAAAGTTGTTTTCCCAAGCATTAAAAAGTTGCTTTTTTTGTAGCCTGAATGGGTTCCAGGGAGACTCTACCTTGACCAGCTGTGCTGTGTCGTCCTCAGTCAATTCCCTTCCCTTTCCTGGGTCTGAGTTTGCTTCATCTTCCTTGTCAGCCAGCTGTGTGAGAGTCAGCGAGTCAGTGCCTGAACTTAAATGACTGTTGGGGCAGGTGGATAGACACAGTTTCTTTGTGAAAAAATGACCCCTTAACTGTCACTTGCTTATGCTGATGATTAGAGTGGAGAGATTTACCAAAAAAAAAAAAAAAAAGTCATGCCTCTTAGGAGATAAAAAATTTAATAAATGACAGATCACTTGCTAATCTGGGATGATTTGGGTCTCAAAGATGAGTAAGTTTTCCACAGACACAAGAAAAAAGTATTTGTGAAACTTTTAATAGAAAGCATTTATCAATAAGAAAGAAACATAAGAGAAAGCTGAAAATGTTAGTTAACTTATGATGTTTGTGTATTTACCAAAAACATGCTAATCTTGACAAGTAGGATTCAGTGGAAACCAAATGTTGTACCAGTGTGTGTCTAGGAAGAAGCAGGTGGTAGAGGAGCTAATGAATGAACTTTTATTGGTGAATATTGGTGTAGACAGTATTTTAAACAGTGTTTCTCTTCTTATGGATTGAGGAGACAAATGCATTTTCTTCTGTGTTCTGCACATGTGGAAGGGGAGGGGTTACTGCTAGACCAGAAGCTAAGAACCAAACCATGATTTTGCTATTGGAAGAAAATGTCTTTTATTCCCACATATACCACTAAGGAGGGAGACGCCAGCCTTGAGGATCAGGACAGACTCTTCATTTCTGGGCAATATAACACGCTTTACAGCTGAGCAGGGCATGTTTTTCATTCTGAAAGCCCTGCCCTAGGGCATTAATAGATATGAATAAATCTTTGTTTTTGTATGTTGGCAATCTGCAGAAGCTTGGATCACTGCAATTCTTTGGACCTTTTAGTATGCTTTAGTGGTGTTTGTGAACGGGGCAACATTTTACAGGGAAGATGAATGGGGTGTGTGGGGTGGTAGGCAGCACTCTCCCTGATTCTTTCTTTTCCAGTTCTCATTGCAGGTGTGGGAAGAGAGATATGGGGGTGCCTAGTGTCTCTGAAGAGCCCTCTACTCCTATCCTTGGAAGGAAAGAGCCTGGTTGGGTCCCCAGGAATGTTGACTGAGGGTCATCTGTTTAGACCTGAACTGGTGGTGTGCTGAAGGAGCAGGCAGGATCCTTGAGCCTGGGCACTGTCCAAGACTGGGGTCTGGGAAGGACCCTCATCTGGGCCAGAGTCACAATTTATAATGGAAAAGGTGCTTTGGACTGTTATGTTGCTGAAGCATGTCACCCCAGGAGCTTAGCACAGTGATAGAAACCCAGATATGAACTGGGAAATGGGTTTCAGCTCTGATCATTGCTCTTAGCAGGGTTGTGACTGTTGGCTGTTGACAGCTCTCTCTGCCTTCAGAGCAGGTATCTGGAAAGAGCTGTTCACATTCACTGTGTCCACTTCCTCACCTCACTTCTCTCCACAGCCCGTTGCAATCTGGCCTGCACTCCCACCGATCCATGGACACTGTACTTGATTGTTAAATCTCATGTGTACCTTCACTCCTTAGTTGAGTTGACCTCTGTGCTGCAATTGGACACTCCCTTCTCAAAGCATGCTCTCCTCCTTTGGCTTCCAGGACATGACACTCTCCTGGATTTCCTCCCTGCCTAGGTTTTACCTTCTTTTCCCAGGGCTCTGTCCTTAGTTCTCTGCTTCCCAGTTTCCGCTTTTATGGCCTCATAGAAGTGGCAGCAAATGGTGGCTGAGAGCTTGGGCTTTGCTGCTGGGCTGCTTGGGTTCATACCTTGGCTTTACGTGCTGCTTTCCAGCTGTCACTCAATCTATCTCTGCATTGATTTCCCTGTTTGTTAAAATATGTTACATGCTGGTGAATCGTGTCCTGAGAGTTCAGTGAATGCTGAAGGCCGCCATAAGGTCAGTGCGCATGCCTCCTTCCACGGTGCTGCTCAGAACCAATTTCTTTATTTCAGCAACACCTGAACACAGCACTTGGTGCCTAAACACTTATTGAATGGATATTTTTTTCCTTCATAAAAATCCTGAGAGGTAGCTATATAACAATTCTTATTCTTCAAATGGTGAATGAGAGACCCCAGGTAGGTTAGTGACTGATAGAACCCCATAGGTAAAGAACTGAAACTCACTCATTGACTGCAGATCATTCAGTCCCCAGCACCCTTCACGGTCTCCTGTCGTCATCACTCCCTGAGAGCTGTGGGTCTTCAGCCAAGGGCTTGTGCAAGGAAGAAAGGCATGGGATTCAGAATTCAACACTTTTCACTCTTGAGACCTCAGGAGGTCACTCGAATGCCTAAGCCTTAGTTTTCCCTGTCTGTTAAGTAGAAATAATTATCTTTGCCCTGCCTGTCATTCATGATTATTGTAGAAACCAAATGACATAATATATTTGAGGGCACTTGTACCAAGATGGGGTATTTTAATCATCTTATAGTTGTCTTGTAATTTATAATTTAAGACAGCCTGAAGCAAGAGCTTTGCCATTTACCTAACCCCCCTCCACCTCCATAAGTGTTCAGTGGCTATTATTATCTGTTATTACATTTTAATATCAGACAATTACCAAATGCAAGTTATGTTTCCTTACTGAAAACCCTGACTGAACATGGCAAAATCTTCAAGTGGCAGAAATAAACAAAATTGTTGTGGACATTTTGCTGAAGGTCATGTCAGACTTCTGCTTAAAAAATCCCAAATCCTGTTTGTTTTTAAATCAGGTATCTCTTGAAGGTTAAGAGTACTGGGACTGTTGTGCCTACATGTATTTTAGAGTCAGGGTTACTCGTTGAGCTGACCTGTTACCTCTGTAGTTCGTTTTGAGAGAACATTGACATAGGAGAAACAGAAAGGTTAAATGACTTAGATGAGTATTTTTGGAGAGTAAATTGAAATTATAATAACTTCTATTTCTAGTGTGATTTGGGTTGGTGGACGTATTAACTTATTTGTGTCATCACTAGGTTTATTTCTTGACCATAACATTTTTTTCAAAAAGGAACTAAAAGCCCATCTTTTCTTTAACATCTAAATTCTTTACAATACAAGCTGTGGAAGTGTTTAATTTAGCAATACTGTTCTTTGGAAGTATGAAGTTAGGATGTAGCATACCTTAATTTTGTGCTCTTTGAATTTGTTTTGTAGGAAGTCTGCGGTCTTGCAGTTCTTCAGACTGCTTTAATAAAGTGATGCCACCAAGGAAAAAGAGAAGACCTGCCTCTGGAGATGATTTATCTGCCAAGAAAAGTAGACATGATAGGTATGATGTAGAGACAGTGGATCAGAATCAGTGATACATATGTCGAAGATGCACATTTCTACCTAATTTAGTATGGGTCTTCTAAGTGTGCAGATGTTAAGTGGAATATTGTTTTGGCTTTGCCAGTCAATTTTTCAAAATGTAATTATTTGATCACATTTATTTTGTGTTTTAGTTTAAAAACAAAAAAACAAATTTGGTAATTTGAATTCTTAGAAGTTAAAGTTTTATCTTAATCCATTGATCGCCCAAAACTGGTGCAGAGTTGATTTCTTTCCTTTTAAAGCCTTACTGTCTGTGCCTGCTGAGGACCACAGAATTGGTCTCTTGTTCTTTAAGCGGGTCTCACTCATTCACTTCAACCACAGAGCTGGAGAGATCTGCCTGTACTTAATGGTCTGTGCCTGCCCAGAATATCAGCCAAGCTGAGGTTTATTCTCACATGGATGAGAATTTGATAGAACTGTGAAAAACAAGACTCTTTAAATTGCTTCTCTTTCAGATAAGTGAACTTGCTAATTTTGATAACTCCAAGGGCATGTTAGATTCATTTATTTCAAACATCTTTATTGTTTCACCCTGAGTCTAGTAAGTAGTTTTTTCTTCCTTGTTTTGGAAACAATGAACGAACATCATTGTCTAGTCTTCTCTACCTTTCTCCATCTTTCCCCATTCTGGCTTTGTGGGTCACATCACTAATGGGCCTGAATTTCCACATCTGTTAATCCAGGGAATTTAAGTGGGATTTTTCTGTTTCTTTCGAGCTGTGATTCTTTGTATACTACAACTCAGAGGAATAAGAAAGACTCTGAAAATGTAAAAATAATGTCACTGTTTATATCTCAAATGAATAGAAAATATTATCTAAAAGAAGCTAGTAGTGATTTAGAAAATAATCACCAGCAATCTTTAGGCCAGTGATTTTTCAACTTTACAAAGGCAGGCTACTTTGATACTTTTTTGGTGGTATGGATGTTACTGTCAGAATTGTTAAATTCTGACAATCACACAACATTTTGTGACTTTATAGCACTTAGTATTTTCTCACCATAGTCTAATAAAATATAGTATGATAAAGCCAGATTTGAAACTGGCAGTATAGTTGCAGTTTCTGAATTTCATTCTTGCCCTTTCTTTTATAAACAACTTTATTTTTATAAACAACTTTATTTACATACCATAAAGTTCATCCATTTTAAGTGCACAGTTTAGTGATTTTTATTAAGTTAACTGAGTTGTGCACACCATCACTACAAACCAGTTATAGAACATTTCCATTATCCCAGTAAGATCCCTAATCCCCATTCAGTCACTCCCAGCCCTAGACAACCACTAATTTACTTTGTCTCGACAGATTTCCGTTTTATGGATATGGTCTTTGTGTCTCGCTTCTTTCACTAAGCAGGATGTTTTTGAGATTCTTGCTTGAAATAGCATATATCAGTATTTCATTCCTTTTATTTGCTGAATGATATTACATTGTATACTCTGGGTTCTTTTTTATGTATTTTTCAATAATTAATATAGTGTCTCCAAGTTATTGACCAGTTACAGGCTTCAAGCTGAAATAGGAATGCCTGGGCCCAGAATTAGAACATATCTATTTGAACACTTGGCCGCTATCCACTTTTGTTTCCAGGTGGTATGGCTACCTTTTATAGAAGAAATACAGAACTGCTGGTTTGCAGTTTCAGTAACTTAACACCTTATTATAACTATGTTCTTTTTTTGGTGTTAAAACCCAGAAACTAATCAGAGGTATATACTGATAATCAGGTGAGTGTCTAGATCATGAATCAGTGTTCAATAAAAAAGAATTATACAGTTGACTGTTGCACAATACAAGTTTAAACTGCACGGGTCTACTTATGTGGATTTTTTTCAGCCGAACAGAGATAGAAAATATACCACTGAGGGATGTGAAACCCCACCTGTATGGAGCACTAACTTTTGGTATACACAGGTCTTGCAGGGCTGACTGGGGGACTTGAGTATGTGCAGATTTGAGTATAGGTGGGGGTCCTGGAACCAGTCCCCTGCATAGACTGGGGAATGAATGAATATTATTTTCATATTCTTACATACTGTATAAATAAAAACTGTATTTATAAATGCTTATATACACAACTAGGTAATTTATAAATAAGGGATACAAAAATGTGTATACTTACAATTTTTATATCCAGATCATCATTTTAAAGCTATTGCCTCCTTTTCCCTCTCCATGTAGGGAGTATCACCTTCCTACCTTCCTCAGCCCCTGGTTATTATGAGTATGTCATTTTTGTGGAAGGTCACACTTGCAACAGGAGGCTGCTGTGCTTCCTGATTCAGTTCTCCAGTTTATGCTGGGCTGTCCACAAGGCTAGAATTTGAAGAAAAAGGCAGAAGCTGGATTCTCTATACTTCTGTCTCCTGAGGTTTCTAAGGTTATACTAATCAAGAAACCACCCAAGGGACATTGCCTTTGTCAGCCTTACATCAAAGTTTATTTTTTTCCTGGAAGCTTGGACATGATTTGATGTTCTTTTTATTTGCTTAGTGTTCTCTTGAGTTGTCTAATATTGAGAGATTCTTCCTTAGACTGTGTTCTGTGCCCAGCCTAACTTGTAAGACACAGAAGTCAGACATGAGTTGTAGGCTTATTAATTGCGGAAAACACCTTAGACATTTCTTGCCGTATCTCACCATTATTTTGTAGTTAGTTCTGGCTGGTGAGGTAGAAGAGAGTATATCAAATACCTGTTCTGCTCAGTTCTTACTGATTATTTCTTAATCAGAGAAAAACTGACATTAAGTGCTTACCAATTCTATATTAGGAGTGAATGTGTTTAAACTCCGTAGTTAAAAGCTGAAGCCTGCAAATGCAGGAAATAAAATGTTTAAAGTATACTTAAAATACTGACTGAATAGATGTCTGGTTTGGGTAAAAGAATATAAATTATCTGCTACTTAAAAGAACTCAGTATCTTCAAATAACTTAAAACTGCTTTTTCAATTTCTAGCATGTATAGAAAATATGATTCAACTAGAATAAAGACTGAAGAAGAAGCCTTTTCAAGTAAAAGGTGCTTAGAATGGTTCTATGAATATGCAGGTAGGTAATCATTTGTATCATCTAAGACTGATCCTTATGACAATAAGGAGTACCTTAGAAGTAATTAAAGAATTTAAAAATGTGTACATTTCAAATTTGTGTGTGTATGTGTGTGTGTGTGTCCCTGTTAGAGGGAGAGAGGGACATAGCTTTAACAAATCACCAAATGGCCTATTTTTATAGCCAGCAGCTAAGCCAAATAATTCAGAACACTAGAAAGGAACTGAAAACATGAAATGACTTGGGAGAAGTACTTTGGATTGCTAGGAAAACTATTTAGAATGCTGATAGTGGGTGATTATTGTATTGGTCAAAGCACCTGTGTTAAAATAAGCTTTGCTGCTTTGAACCCCTAGAGCAGTGAAATTTCTTTATATTAAGTGTTTCTATTTGGAAAGATCATTTGGCAGAAAACATTTGCTTTGTCACTTAAAATGTCTTAAATTTAGTCTGTCTTTTTACAACTTACTATAATTGGTTGGGTAATATAATGTTGCAACCTGGGGCTTATTTGTTATTGTGGCTTTGTGTGGTGTAAAAAAGAAAAAATTTTCAAACAAGCTCAAGCTGAAGACTCTTTCACCTTTCTTCTTTTTCACCTTACTTCAGGTTCTTTTATAACTTACCAACTGGCTATTCCAGCAACCTTCAAACCAATTTTCCTGTCATCAATCTCTTCTCCAGACAGCCTGCCATGTGCCACTGTTGTCTTATTTTTTTAAAACTAAGCTGAGCAGATCATACATGCATTCCTTAACAACCCCAACCGCTCCCCTCCAACCCCAACCCTATCTCCTGGCCAAAAAAATCCTTGCTATCTGCAGGATAAAAGACAGTGAACTCCCTGTGCTTTTGCCTGAAGTGATTTTCTCCACTTTTCTATCTAACATGCTCTATACATCTTTTAAACCCTTAATTAACTTAGTAGCCTTTTCTGTACTTCACAGGATAGTGTTTATAACTTTTTTTGGTTCCCTTTTGTTGGTATCAAAATGAGGAATTCCCCCTGTAGCCTGATCTGGCTATTTTTCTCCTCTTCCCACCCAACCTTTTTTGTGATAAGAGCCTTGCCCCTGTTGTCTGCAGAGATTGGTCTAGGTGACTGGCACATAACCCAGGCCAGGACAGTCAGACAAATCTTCCCAGGGGTTTTCAGACTGAAGCTGGGAGGAGCATGTCTTTCTCTTCTGGTGGAGGACTTGAGAGGCTACAGTTCCGATTCCTGTAGTTCTTCTTTGGACTTTTGTGAGCTACCCCAACATCTTTCTAATGAATTCTCCGTCATTCCTTTAACAACTTTGATCTGGATTTTGTTCGCGAGGCATGGACACTAGTGCAAACACATAGATGGTTTTAGCATTTGTCTGTTTTCATGTTTACAGACAAACATGAATTTGTTTGATTCATTGAACCCGAATCTCTTGGAAACCTTTAGAATTTCTAGTAAAAGTGATTGACAACTGGGTGCGGTGGCTCATGTCTGAAATCCCAGCACTTTGGGAGGCGAAGGCAAAAGGATTGCCTGAGTTCAGGAGTTCAAGACCAGCCTGGGCAACACGGTGAAACCCCGTCTCTACTAAAATACAAAAAAACTTGTTGGGCGTGATGACATGCACCTGTAATCCCTGCTACTCAGGAGGCTGAGGCAGGAGAATCACGTGAACCTGGGAGGCAGAGGTTGCAGTGAGCTGAGATTGTACCACTGCACTCCAACCTGGGTGACAGAGCAAGACTTTGTCTCCAAAAACCAAAAGTAATTGACACTTTGCCAGGTATTCTGTAAATAGGTTCTGAATGAATGAAGAGCATTCTCATATTCTTATCACATTGATTATGAAGATCTCTTGCTTTCTTATATTGATTCACATTTATTGTTATGAAAATGTTTTATTAGAAGGAAATTTTAAACAAAGAAAAAGTACACTTAATCCCATCACCATAGCATAGTTATTCTGATCTTTTGGTGTACCTTCCTTTATAAGCAAACAGATTTTTCCATAACAGAAGCTAAGAAAATAGCAAGGGATGACTTTTCTTCTTGTTTGTCTTTCTCTGACTGCAGAAAGGTGACATTTTGGACATAAAGATGAAGCTACATTATTTAGGTTCCTTGAAATCCCTGCTAAGTCGTTCATTTTAACTCATCCCTTAGCCATCCCTTTTTCCCCCTTTTGCTATAGCTTGTCCATGGGGAAAATAACTGGCATTGGGAATAACTGAAAGCCCCATTGGCATGTGTTTTCATTTTGTGTATTCTCAACCACATGAACTGAAACTGTAGGTCAGTATTAGTCAAGAAAAATGAATCGGGAGAAGAAACAGTGTGACTAACAGGTTGTGCTGTAGGATGAGTCTGTGGGAGCAGGCTGTGAGACCACAGGCCCCCTAGATACCAGCACAAAGAGGGCTTATAAGTGAACTTGAGCCATGTTCATTTTCCATAGAAGAGAGCAGGCTGGTTTGGGCTGAGGATAAATGCTGACTCCTTGCCTTTTAATCTGGAGGACACTGGAGTGGAGGGGCAGCAGGGTCCTGGTGTGTGATTATTTCACATGGATGGACCTTCAGCTCTTTCCAGCATTCTCAGTTCCACTTTGTACCTTGCTCTCTGCTTTACGTGGCTCCTGAGGCCTGAGCCCAGCTCCTCCAAGGTTATGTCTGGCCAGTTAACCCCAGTCGTCCACTGCATATTCTAGAATGCAGCTTCTCACTTTCTAAAATCTCCACCAGCTCAATTTCTGATCTCCAGAAATGTAATAAATAAACCGTCCTTCGCTGGGGGCTTTTCCTCCTGTTCTCTGATTGTAGGTTTACTCCCTTTTGCACTTTGGTACTTTAGCTCTCTGTGACTTCAGAAAGGATTAGCTGGGAGGTTCAGGGGAAGTGTTTATTTAGACCTTGATCTGAACCTGGACTCCCATTTTGTTTCATTAGAGCGAAGACAACCAGGCCGGGCATGGTGGCTCACGCCTGTAATCCTAACACTGGGAGGTCAAGGCGGGTGGATCATGAGGTCAGGAGATCGAGACTATCCTGGCTAACATGGCGAAATCCCACCTCTGCTAAAATTACAAAGAATTAGCCGGGCATGGTGGCATGTGCCTGAGGTGCCAGCTATTCGGGAAGCTGAGGCAGGAAAATCACTTGAACCCAGGAGGCAGAGGTTGCAGTGAGCCAAAATTGCATCACTGCACTCCAGCCTGGGCAACAGAACGAGACTGTCTCAAAAAAAAAAAAAAAGAATGAAGGCAACCAGTTTACATAATTTATCTAATAACTTCCACTTTTTGAAATGTATCTAAGAATAATGAATTAAACCAAATACACAGGTGCCAACATTGGTTTTACAGTTATACCAAAGCTCATATACATAGGTCATAATAGTTCTACAAGTTCTGACTGTAGGCCCTTAGTCTATTTTGGATTAAGTTCTATAGCAGAATTGTTTGGTTTACCAGAAATAAAGTCAGTCACGGACAGTTGTAACAAATAATAAACTGGTCTGATAGCGAAGGAAGAGATGTTAAAAACTACCAAAGAGACCATGTGGGCCCCATTTGCCTCCGTGATGTGGCGTGCTGTAATTATGGGGCCATCATGAAAAGGTCAAATACCTTTAGTTAGGGGCCCCTGCTTAAGATGGCAGGGAAAGTGGAAGGACCACTTCTTTCTGGATTATTGTCAATATATCAGCCTTACCAGATGTACCTCCAGTATCTTGTCACCTAGGGCATTTTATAGCTTATTATTTTAGATATAAGTTAAAAAAAAAACTCAAACTTCACTTCTAACCTACTTTGTGTTAGCCAGTGGCATATTTGTTAGCTTGCTTGACAGAGGTAATTACCTTAATTCTACAGGTAAATTTAGTGTAAAATGCAACTAGAATCCCAACAAATCATGTGATTACAACTAGATTTAAATGTGTGCATGGGAAAGATGAGAAGAAAGGTGTTAGGGCTGGGCGCAGTTGGTCACGCCTGTAATTCCAACACTTTGGGAGGCTGAGGTAGGAGGATCGTTTGAGCTAAGGAGTTTGTGACCAGCCCGGGCAATATAGTGAGACCCCATCTCTTAAAAAAAGTGTTAAGATGGCAGGGTTATTGGTAGCATTTAAATAATGTTGATTGGCAAACTATTTTAACTATTTTGGATAAGATATTACTTTTGACAGTCATGCCATTGCAAATTATACTCTAAAATCTTGCTCTTCTAAAACACAGACATGCGTATATATAAGTAGTACAACAACACTGTATAAAATTGGGAAAAAAGAAATGGCATGAATAACTTACATAACCCCTGCAAAGTATACCTCAGCAGACTTTTGTTGAGGTCTGGGGTGCAGTCAGCAGAAGCACTCTGCTCAGAGTTCATTTTCCCATGTGGCAAACAGGCAAATAAGTGAGAAACATTATCTTTATAGTGAATATTGACAGAAAGAGACGGCAGCAGCCAAGTTGGAGGATGCACGAGGGGGAGGCGAAGCCGGGTAACACCCAAGCCCTGTGCAGAGGCATGGCAAATGCAGATGGCTTGCTAGGCTCAAGAATAAGTTGCACAGGCCGGGCACGGTGGCTCACACCTGTAATCCCAGCACTTTGGGAAGCCAAGGTGGCCGGATCACGAGGTCAGGAGATCGAGACCATTCTGGCTAATACGGTGAAACCCTGTCTCTACTACTAAAAAATACAAAAAATTAGCCGGACGTGGTGGTGAGCGCCTGTAGTCCCAGCTACTCGGGAGGCTGAGGCAGGAGAATGGCATGAACCCAGGAGGCAGAGCTTGCAGTGAGCCGAGATTGCGCCACTGCACTCCAGCCTTGGTGACCGAGCCAGACTCCGTCTCAAAAAAAAAAAAAAAAAAAATTAAGTTGTACAGAAAGAGCTTTTTTAAATCAGGAAGAATAGAAACCAAAGAGAATTTTAAAAGAATTACAAAGTAACTTGCCCCCAGCTCTATGCAACTACTTCTCAATAAGCCATATCAGTAGATACCAAAAAGTATCTGTTGCTAGAAACAACACAAAATAGGAATAGATGAATATTTCCTTATCAGAATAATTATTCTTTAATCTCACAGCCTAAATACTTTACAGTAGTAGAATGATGAAAAGAACTTTGATTCATATAAATAAATACACACATATACACTTACAATGGGATAACATAAAATGTATTAATATTAGCTAAGAAGAATGAAGTAGATATATGGGTCCTGTCACAGGAAGATTACCAGACACAGTCAGTGAAAAAGGCAAGGTGTAGAATTACAGGTACCTCACAAACCTATGTACAAATTTGAAAACTGCATTTTAGTATATATTTGCCCATATATAGCAAAAAGGTCCAGGAGGATACATGTCTATCTGGTAAAGAAAGGGAGAAGGCAACTTTCTTATTTAACTGTTTATTTTACTCTGTATCTTCTCTATTTGGATATTTTATCATGTGAATGAATTGATGTGTCGTGTGTCTAATACATACATGAATGTGCACATGTGGATATATGCACTCTCAAACCAAAGAAAGCAGGCAATATATTGTATGATAAAATGCTAAATGTCCTATATGAGTCAAGAATGAGATAAGAATGTCCACTCTTACTACTCTTATTTGCCATTGTTTTGGAAGCTACTAGCCACTGCTGTTAGACAAGAAAAAGGAGGAGTGTAAATATTTGAAAGGAGGAGACAGAAATGATTATTGCAGATGAAATGATTAAATTACTTTACACTTGGAAGGCCAGAGAGAATGCCTGGGCAAACTTAGAAACAATAAATATGTATACATTCCATGCCTATACAATTCTATGAGATGGCTTATTTTGGGAAGTGTTGTTAAAGAAGCTCTTTAATAAATAGTTGTCTCTGCAGAGTAGGGAGGAGTTAGAGGGGGATAACTTCACTTTTGGAACATCTTTATTTTTTATTTTCAAATGAAACTTTTTATCATGTTTATGTATTAATGTACAAAACTAAAATATTACTTGGTTTTCTTCTGATAATCAAGAAAAGTAGGAATACAAAAATATATATATTTATATAAAAATTTATATTTTTATATTTATGTTTATACATTTATATAAAAAAGGGGATAAAAGGGGACAAAATCCCAGAAAAAAGTAACAGATTTGAATATATGAAGCAAAACATTGTGTAACAAAGTAGAACATTTGTGATTAAAAGGAAAATAATGGCAAGGAGAGAAAAGTATTTGCTTTGGCCAGATTATGAGGAAGGGCCTGAGTTTGAACTTTAGGGAGAGCCAAGGATTCGAAGCAGAAAAATGACTTAAGACTTTCCAGCAGGAGCTTCTTGTGACTTTAATGTTCCTCCTTTGTTAAGAACAGCCACCATATACTTTGTGTTAGTGAAAGTCTTGTTACTTTGTATTGAAGTTACTCCTGTGCCTTGTCTCCCTTCATGGAGGGCAGGGACCATTTGCACCCTAGGCAGCTACTGCAGTGCATAGCTCCAGAATGTGTCTAGTAAATGTTATGGTAATGAAATGGATACATTCTTTTTTTTTTTTTTTTTTTTTTGAGACGGAGTCTCGCTCTGTCGCCCAGGCTGGAGTGCAGTGGCGCCATCTCGGCTCACCGCAAGCTCCGCCTCCTGGGTTCACGCCATTCTCCTGCCTCAGCCTCCCGAGTAGCTGGGACTACAGGCGCCCGCCACCTAGCCCGGCTAGTTTTTTTGTATTTTTTTAGTAGAGACGGGCGCGGTGGCTCAAGCCTGTAATCCCAGCACTTTGGGAGGCTGAGACGGGCGGATCACGAGGTCAGGAGATCGAGACCATCCTGGCTAACACGGTGAAATGGATACATTCTAAGATGGTGGATTCTGCTGGACTTGGTGACTTGCTAGATCTAGAGGGTATGGGAGGATTGTAGAGCGATTCCTATATATTCTGGTATTCAGCCATTCATTTTCCTTCATTCAGTTTTTATTGGACCAACTACTATATACCAGATGGTATGCTGAACTTGTAAGAATAAAAGAACTGCTCTTGAGCTTAGAGGGAAAGACAGATGAGCTGGGACTTTGAATGCAGTGTGCTAAATGTGTGAGAACCATTCCTAGCATTGCGAGGGGTCACAGGACCGCCTGACCCAGCCTCTGCAGGTGGGGAGATTGAGAGGACTGCCCCTTTGCTCTGAGTCTTAAAGGTTGAATAAGTTAGCCAGGGGAGTTGGGGGAAGGGAGAGGAGGGGACAGGAAGGGGACTAGAGGAAGATAGGCAGAGACACAAAGAGTAATACCATGCTGGGTGTGTGTTCGGTGGTGGTGCAGAGTGAAGCCACATTTAAGTAGGTGTTTCTGGACCTTGATTTTTACTCATCCGGCAATATTTATTGATTCATTTATTTCTGAGAAACTTGTTTTACAGTTAGAAATATATAAGACTGAGGAGGGAAGAAAGGCACTAGATCATAGAGAACCTTATGTGATAAGCCAAACACTTTGGATTTTATCTTTAGGCTCTAGGGAGCCATTGAAGGATTTTAAGCCAGCATGGGATTGCGTTTGAAGTGGATCCCTTCAGTGGCTGTTTGCAGGATGGGTCAAGGGGGAAAGACTCTGGAATTAGGAAATCATGAGGAGACTGCTGTAGTTGTCAAGAATAAAGCTTTGAAAGAGCATGGTGCAGGAGAGGCACAATTAAGAAATAATTAGAAGGTAAAATTGGTAGTACACTTGATAATTGATTGGGTGTGGGAGAAAGGAGGAATACAAGATGACTCCCAGGTTTCTATTTCTGGGTGTGCCACCAGCTGGGACAGCATACCAGAGGATAAGCAGGCCTGATATGGAGAGACATTGGGCTCCATTTTAGTGAGGCAGTGTTTGAAAATGTGAAATTCAGGAGGAGTAGGTGTGAAGCAGAAGAAGCTTGTAGTTACGGCAGTTAAACAGGAGGTAGAGCAGCTAGTGAATAAAGTGGCAAGTAGTTCAAAAGTAAGGGGAAAATGTGGTCTAGAAAGACATTTGGGTAGGACCTGAGACCTTGAGTATGGTTGAAATTTCCTGAGAATAATGTATATAGCAAGCACTAGAAGAGGTTTAAGGATGAATCTTTGCACATCAAATTTAACCATCTGGGATAAGCAGAAGAACCCATAAAGAAGCCAAAAGAAGAGAGGAAGAAGGAGAACCAGATGAGAGAGGGTGCTTCCAGAAGTCATGGGAAGAGACAGTTTTGTGAAGAAAGAACTGCTTCAGATTTTCAGATATCACACAATGGTCAGTTAAAACAAAGACCGAATTTGTCTGTTAGATTCGACATTTAGGGGGTTATCAGAGACCTTGGCAAAAAGAATTTCAGTGGAGAGCTAGGAGAAGAAGAAACCAAATTCCAATGGCTGCAAAGTGAAACGGAGATAAATTAGAGATGGAATGTGTGGACGCTTCCTTCAGGAAGAATCAGGGCTAATGCTGGAACGGAAAAAGGGGACCTTACTGACTTTATCAAGAACAGAGTGATAACTTGATTTTTTTCTATGTAAAAGAAACATTTATGTTTTTTCTTATTTAATTTTATAGAGACTATTATGTGGTTCTTTGCTGTGTTTCCAAAAATTATTTTATGTATTGAAATTATTACCCAAGTAAGAGTTGAAGATTAAGCTGTTTTAAAGAGGAGGAATTGAATTCAGCCTTAACTTTAGACAAATGGTATATACCATATTCCAACGATTGAAGGACATGGTGATAAGTTGATTTAAATGATTGTACAAAGTAGAGTCCTTCAAAGATACTGGAATTCCAGAATACTTTTCAACTTATACTTGATTTTTTTTTTTCCAAAAGGAGTTAATGGCCTTTAAGTCTTACTTGTTGACAGTATATTACTACTACAGTGGTAATAGAGTAGTGTGCATGGTCAGATTTAATTTACATAAGATTGTATTTCACAGGAACTGATGATGTTGTAGGCCCTGAAGGCATGGAGAAATTTTGTGAAGACATTGGTGTTGAACCAGAAAACGTGAGTCTAACTTACTGAGTTGGGTGAATCCGTTGATTATTTTTCTGACTTAAATCTTTGTTCTTTAGCAAATAAATAAATAAATAAATAAAAACTAATGGTATGTTAGTTTTTATGAAGCAATCTAAGAAATAAGTTCCAATTCTAGTTTGACTTATAAGCACATTTTCCATTCTTGTAAGTGATATGGTGTAACTACAGTTATTTTTTCTCTCATTTAATTTCTTGTATGTAAAAGGTACAGTAAGCCAGATGCTTACAAAATGGTGTGGCCACATTTGCCTACAATGACGGATCAACTGGAGGCCACATTGTACACTGCGTACCTTCGTGCCCCTCAGTAGTTGTTTCAGCCTAATGTAGAGTCAATGTAGGACTTAAAATTATTCACCATGATTTTGAGTAGATTGTAATTATCAAGACTTTTTCACAGATCTTTTACTTCCAATTGAATTTAGTTCAGAAAGTGATTGTTTTTTTTTTTTTTTTGAGACAGAGTCTCACACTGTCACCAGGCTGGAGTACAATGGTATGATCTCAGCTCACTGCAACCTCCGCCTCCCGGGTTCAAGCAATTCCTCTGCCTCAGCCTCCTGAGTAGCTGGGACAACAGGTGTATGCCACCACACTTGGTTAATTTTTTTATATTTTAGTAGAGATGGGATTTCACCATATTGGCCAGATGGTCTCTATCTCCTGACCTTGTGATCCACCTGGCTCAGCCTCCCAAAGTGCTGGGATTACAGGTGTGAGCCACAGCACCCAGCCATGATTGCTTTTTATAATGTAAAAAGCCCTAGATATTTATTTTTAATTAGAGTGATTTTTATAGGCTTAATTATTTTTGCCTAATTCTTAACATGTTATTGTTGAATATTTTTTTCCGTTCCCACATCACCTTTCTTATACTAAAATGAAAAACTATGCTTATACACATGCACTGCCTCATTAACTATGCAGTTTAATATTACATTAGCTCCAGTTTAACAAATATGTACAAGACCCTAAATGAATTTATGATCTGGAAGAGATCTCAAGAGATCATTCCCTTTATTCAGGCTGTTTCGAAGACATCTGCCCAGGCATATATATCATGCTTTTAAAGAAACTAGCAAAAATCACATTTTTTTCTTTAAACTTTTTATTTTACCCTTACCATTTCTGTGCTTCTGTCATCTACCTCGACCCCCAGCAATGCTTTAAATTTTCTAAAGAGCCTTTGGAATGTCTTTCACTTATTACATAGATTTTTATCGCGTGTGTGTGTGTGTGTGTGTGTGTGTGTGTGTGTGTGTTTTTAAATGTATTCCAGTTCAGGTATTTCAATAAATTACCCAACTTGGCATGAAGGTTTCGGGACACCTGGGTCAATAGTATTTTACCATAGACTGGGCCATAGGCACAAGAAAAGACCATTACATTGAATTTAAGAAGGAAGTTTTCTATGAGAGCTGGGCCAAGCTTGGCAGAGTGTTTTCTAAACAGTGTAGTCAGAGGGCTGAGAGTGAGTTGGGCTTGAGAGGGGCTCTGGAGGTTCCACATAGGGTACCGTAATAAGTATATGACAGAGGAGTGGCAGCAGGGCCTGGGCTTGAAGTTAGAGGCTGAGAAGATTGGGAGACAAAGGGCTTGCTGGTATGTGAGGGATTAGCTGAGCATTTAGTCTCAGAGGCAGAAAAGCCTGTCAGGATGGGAGAGCACTGATGTTGATTCTAACTGAAAAAGAAAGGGAGGCCCAGCTCTTCAAGTTTCTTCACCCCCAAATACCAGTACTCAATAAAAGATAGTTATTGTCATTCTTTTTTGGTAGTTATGAGTCCTTTAGAACTCTGTTTCTGTACTGGCGTGGTGGCGCTCGTGCCTGTAATCCCAGCACTTTGGGAGACCAAGGCAGGTGGATCACCTGAGATCAGGAGTTCGAGACTGGCCTGGCCAATAAGGCGAAACCCCATCTCTACTAAAAATACAAAAATTAGCTGGGTGTGGCTACTTGGGTGGCTGAGGCAGGAGAATCACTTGAACCCAGGAGGTGGAGGTTGCAGTGAGCAGAGCCAAGATCATGCCACTGCACTACAGCCTGGGTGACAGAGCAGGACTCCGTCTCCAAACAAACAAAAAGAACTCCATTTCTGTAGGAATAGAAATAGCCTTAAAATTTAGAATCATATTAAAGACTAAAAGGCCATATTATCCAAGTATGTAGGCCGGGCGTGGTGGCTCATGTCTGTAATCCCAGTACTTTCAGAGGCTGAGGTGGGTGGGTGGATCACGTGAGGTCAGGAGTTCAGACCAGCCTGCAGAACATGGTGAAACCCCATCTTTAATAAAATACCAAAATTAGCCGGGTGTGGTGACGTGTGCCAGTAATCCCAGCTACTCAGGAGGCTGAGGCACGAGAATCGCTTGAGTCCAGGAGGCGGATGTTGCAGTGAGCTGAGATCGTACCACTATACTCCATCCTGGGCAACAGAGTAAGACTCTGTCTCAAAAAAGAAAAAAAAAGAATATTATCCAAATATTTACACTGTGTGTACTTCAATTCCAAGCTGTCACCAATAGAAGTTATATTATTTTATATCACTAAGAAAGAAAAAGTGTTGCTAAATAAATTCTGACATGCTATATCAATTGTGGATGCATTCCCATTTCAAAGACATTAACGTTTGTAAAACAAGTGGTGAAATATGGTGTTTTCAAGCCTTGTCTGCATTGATAGGCAAGCACGTTTAAAGTATTTAAAACCCTCACCTTGCCTGATATTTGTAGCTTATGAAATTAAGCAGGCTTGTAAAATTCAAGTCTACGTTCATTTACCAAGATAACAGCAAAATTCTTTATTTAAGTGCTTAGCTTTCTTGTTAGTTAACTTATGAAAGTCTCTTTTTTAGGAACTTGCCCATTATGAGTATCTGTTTTGGCTGCTTGGCCATGTTTCATTCATACTTGTGTGTGTGTGTTCTTGCACCTCACCATTTTTTTTTTTAACTTAACAAGTGTTTATGTAGAATTTTTAAATCTTTTTGGTAGAGAGTAGAATAGAGATGGCTTGAGAATACCTAGTTTGCATTCGAAAATATGAGCTGGTTAGTTGTCCTAGGTAAATTGATATGCAAGAGTCAGAATTCCTAGACACCTGAGGGATGAGAACAAAATCCACTAATGTGTGAATAATTTGAAGAACTGTAACCCCATCGTTTTGGGAAATTCTTAGTAGCCCCTCGATCTCTTAAGTCACCACTTTCTAACCTATTTAACAATCATGTTTTAGCCTTGTAAGCAATCATTACTAATCAGTCCTAATGATTTACCTAGTAATCTAAATTTTTTAATCTAAAACAACCTAATGACTTTCAAAAATTCATATGTACTGATTTATTTGATGAAAGATCCTAAAAATTTTGTAGGTTCTCACTGATACTAATTTCCGGTGAGGAAAACCATAAAGCATCAAGAGAAAGCTTCTCCTTACTACTCTAGATGTAAATTAGACAAAGCTAGAGATTTTTTAGCCTACAACCTAGCTTATTGGCAGACAATTTAAGAAGAGCTTCTGAATCTCCTAACTACTCTTGTTCTAGAGTTTTTAATGGACATGTTGGCTCTCGGAGGCTCAGAAATCATTAAAAATGATTTCTTGCCTCATGTTTCATGTTTTTATATCATCCTAGTTCCTTTTACCACAGCCGTCATCTGACCCAGTTGGGCACAGGGATGGTGTTTTAATGGTTTTGAATGATTCTTTCAGTAGCTGAAATGAAGCCTTAGGTTTAAAAGTAAAGAGATCGAATTAACTGCCAATGTTGGGTATCCTAGTCCTTGGAGAAACATATATCTCTACCCATTGCCTTTTTCTGTTTCAATACAGAGAGAGAGCCTGTTAACAGTGTGTACCTGATTCCCATTGTAGGACTTGGATGTTCCTTATATATGAATGACCGCCCAGAGATAACCAGTTCTACAGAGTGGCTGGCAGAATGGTCCTAAGAAGGCCCTGTCCCTCCTCTTTACCTTTTTAGGACTGACATTCTTTTTTAGTTACTTCTCACCTCTTCTAGCATCTTTGAGGTAGATGAGAAGGAAGGCTTCCTCCTCTTGTCCCAATCACACATGGCCTCAGCCCTGTCCCTATGTAGCATTTCAGATAGCTTAAAACTGGGTGCACCTTTGAAATGTCATTTTGTCTTTACACCTTCAGGTATTTATTAAAATTCACCATCAGTTCTCTGTGCTATCTTTTCTCTAAAATAGCTAAGTGAAACAGTAGCAAGCAGTGGCATAAACCAGAGTTGTCACCGTTTCTGAAACCTGCATGGTTTCAGAAGAGTCACAAAAGCACAGGTGGCACCTGGGGGCCTGACCCTCCTTTACAAGTGATGGGACCATGCCACAGACCCTGGGCCCATTCCAGGCATAGTGCTGTCTTAAGTGGAATGTGGGACTACTTTAAAATAATTTCCAACCAGTGTATATAGTGAATTCACAAACATTAAAGTGTATGTGCTACAACTCCACTGCGTGTCTCCTCCTGTCCACCTTGTTATGTTTTAATCCACTGTTCTACACCTTGCTATTTCACTTAATACATCTTGGAGATTATTCCATATTTGTCCAGCTAGTTCTACTTCGTTCATCTTAGTGGTGTCATAGTATTCCTTTATATGGAATGTATTCAGCAAAGAAGTATTTAACCAGTCCCTTATTAATGGACATTTGGTTGTTTTCAGTCTTTAACTGCTACAAATTGTACTGCAGTAAATACTGTTGACTATTCATCTTTGTGTCTGTTTACAGGTAGACCTATAAGATAACTTTCCATAGGTGGAATTGTCAATAACTGGTTTTACATTTGATACTGCCCTCTGGAGAGAGTGATCACCCTACACCTCCACTATTGTACATCAGGAGAATACATGCTTCTCCAAACTCTTATCAGCAGACGATATTGTCAAATTTTTTGGATATTTGCCAAACTAGAACTCATTTTTGAAGTTAACTCTGCTCATATTTCAGTGACTGAACTACTGTAAACAGACGCATTTGGCAAAACGTTAATGTATTAATGACAGATCTGTTTGTTTGTTCTTTTTTAATTTGTCTAATATATTTTTTTAATTGTGTATTTTTTTAACAGGTAGTTATGCTTGTCCTAGCTTGGAAATTGGATGCACAAAACATGGGCTATTTTACTCTGCAGGAGTGGTTGAAAGGAATGACTTCTCTCCAGTAAGTCCTAGGCTGCACTCGTGGGGTCCCTGCCCTTCCCAGGTGGTTGCCTCTTCCTGGGACTTCAGGTTTCAGGTGATTGAGTGAGTGGAAGGAAGTCAGGTGGTCTGGCCAAGCTTCCTCAGTGGCCAAGGATGTAAAGACTAAGACCCATTTTGAGGACTATTCTGGGCGAATTTATAAACTGTCTATACGTGTATGTGGAGAGACAGAGTGTGTTGGTATTCTTGTAGAGCAGCTCTCTCCAAGAGAAATAGACCAACATTTTCTCATATGACAAAGCCACCTATGTAATTTAAGATTTTTTGATAGCCGCATGTAAAAGTAGAAACAGGTAAAATCAGTTTTAATCTATTTTATTAACCCCAAACAATCCAGCATATTTTCATTCCAACATATAATCAGTGTTTTTAAGAAGTCAATGAGATATTTTTATGTTATTTTTTCTCATGGTTAGTCTTCAAAATCTGGGATGTATTTTATGGTCCATCTCCATTTGTATTAGCCACATTTCAAGTGCTCAGTAGTCACATGTGCCCAGTGGCTATTGAGTTGGACGGTGCAGTTTTAGAGATTAAAAGGCAAAGACTTACTGGCATCTGGTTTATAGTTAGTGAGAAAAAGTTGAGTAACATATAACTTGTAAGTTAAAATATTTGATATCTCTTTATATATTCTGATTTTAGCTTTGGGTAAAATTAAAACTTCATTACTCCAGTGATTTAAAAAATTAATAAAGATTTGGTTTGTGTAACCTGACCCAGGATAAGAAAAATCAGTGGTTTTATGTATTTGCCTTGTGCATACAGTATGTGCGTGTGTGCACGTGCCTGCGTGTTGTGTGTTTGCTCAGTTTCATTCAAGAAAACAAATTGTCATTCTATATTAGGCCTTGAAAGATGCAGTTAAAGTGGATGACTAAATGTTTCAAATAGCATTGAAGATGAAGTGCTAATTCTTAACATAGTAATTTTAATCTAAAGTAGTTGGGATGACTTATCTTTTTCTTTTCACTTTAAGAATAATAGATCTTGATTTTTACTGGATTAGAATTGGAGTCGAAATGGTTTTATTTAAATAATTTTGGAATTTGTCCACTTTTAATGTCACTGTTCATTTGTTATTGTTAAGAGTGCTTTCACATTGTGCTTTAGTAGTTTATGAAGACTTTTCACTGTTCTCACATTTGAATGCCTCATAGCTACTTTGTGAAGAAGACAGATCAGATTTTATCCTGAACATTTTACAAATGAGGAAACTGAGGCAAAGAGGTGATCGGTGATGTGTGAATGTGGCAGAGATGGGAAGAACACTTAAGACTTCTCATTCTTAAATCATATTCTTCCTTCTAACAATATTATCTGATGACAAACGAGTTTTAGGTAAAAGCCAAACCACCCTTTTCACCCTTTTACAAATATACTTTCCTATCAGAGTGTGTTCTAGAATTTTAGAGTTAAATTCTCTGAAATGTTTTAAAACTTGTTTGTCCTTTTGGGGGAACAGCTCCTGATGATTTTAATCCTATTCACTCTCTTTCATTATTTTTCTCACTTTTCTTCATTGTTTCCTTTTTCTTTTCTTTTCTTTTCTTTTTTTTTTTTTTTTTGAGACAGAATGTCCCTCTGTCACCCAGGCTGGAGTGCAGTGGCGTGCTCTTGGCTCACAGCAACCTCCGCCTCCTGGGTTCAAGTGATTCTTGTGCCCCAGCCTCCCGAGTAGCTGGGATTACAAGAGGGCACCACCACACCCGGCTGATTTTTGTATTTTTAGTAGAGATGGGGTTTCGCCATGTTGGCTAGGCTCGAATTCCTGACCTCAAGTAATCTGCCCACCTCAGCCTCCCAAAGTGTTGGGATTACAGGCGTAAGTCACCGTGCCTGGCCATCATTGCTGAGTAGAGCAGCTGATGGCTCCATTTTAAAGTGTCCTTGTGATGATGAATGCATGGGCATATCAGGATTTTATTTCCAGCCTTCAGACGAGGCACCATCAACATTTTCAGGCCCATTTTTATTTGTCTTAAGAAGGTGTGATACCCAGTTTGTATAGTACTAAGTTCTTTACAAAAGAATGTCCCTCTGCAAAAGAATATTACCTGATACCAGACCTTGCCCATGTGTTTTGAGGGCCATGTCTCCTGGGAAGTGAGAAGCAATTTCCTGGAAGAGGTCTGTGTCCGCGTTCTGAGTGCAGGGTACTCCTTCAGGCTGTTTGTTGGGAACCTTGCTTGCCACTTTGTATGATGCAGGTGGTGGCAGGTGGGTTCTCAGGGTGATTGCCACTTGATCCTTGCAATTCGGAGTTTAGTGACAAGCCTGATCCACTATAAAGACATGGAGGAACTGCTTGCTTTTTGTGATGTGAAACTCTGAGGTTGGTGTCCTCATCAATGAGGTGGAGATAATTATTCAGAATAACTTTTAAGTTTCTTTGTAGTTCAAAAATAGTCCAACTTCAAATCTGAAGAACCTCTGCCTACCCTCCCACCCCTACTTTCCAGCCTTTCTAGAATAGTCATTTGTTCAGCAAATGTTTGAATGGCAGTGATATGCCAAGTGTAGTATTCCAGACCCTAGGGAAACAAAAACCATGAGTAAGATAAAGTCCATTAAGAGGAGGGGCTTATAAACAATATTAAGGCAAAAGATCTAAAAGTAACACGGTCACTTATCTTTATGCCAGTAAAGTAACTAAATAAGCATTGTATTTGTGAGGTATGTGCACCTAGTACTCAAGAAAACCCAGAGAGTAATCGTTTACATGCTCTAAAGGCAGAAAGTAATCTATCTTTTAAACTACTTTGTCTTCTGTTTTGGATTTCTTTTCTATTTTTGCTCATTTTGATTGTATTAAACCTATCTAATGAAATATTTTGATCTCAAACTGGAATTAACAAGTATAGAACAAAATCTTTATTTATATATATTCATGTCTTAGGCCATTTAGGCAGCTATAACAGAATGCTTTAGACTGGGTGGCTTATAAACAACAGAATTTTATTTCTCTGAAGGCCCAGAAGCTCAAGACCAAGACGCCATAGATTTGGTGTCTGGTGAGAGCCTGCTTTTTGGTTCAGAGATGGTGCTTTCTAACTGGGTCCTCCCATGTTGGAAGGGGCAAACAAGCTCCCTTGGGTCTCTTAACTAATCTCATTCATGAAGTTTCTGCCCCCAGAACCTAATAATCTCACAAAGGCACCACTTTTTGATACCATCGTCTTGGGGGTGAGGATTTCAACCTACAAATTTAGGGAGGATGCAAATGTTCAGACCATTCATTATATTTAGTTAAAATGCTGCAAAAAAGATTTTTAAAAAAAGTTACTGTATGGTGGGAGTGTGGTAGAAACAGAAAGCCCATGGGCTGTGAAACCAGAGTTTTCAATCGTTTCTGTCATTTCCTGGGTGTCTCTGGTAGCATCATTAAACTAGGGTGTTGAAGTACAGCTTATGGCTTATGCCTGGGCTCTCAAAAATTAATCTCCTTGATGCTCTCCGGAGGAATTGTGTGCTTGGCTTCCCTAGGGCCTGTGAACCTGGAACAGGAGGTGAATGGTGTGAGAGTTTGGTCTTAGGCTGGCAGCTGGTAGGGAACATCTATCCTTGCACTCCCGAGATCATTCCTCTGCCAGAGAAGACACAGCTCCTGTTTTGGTCTGATGAATTAAGCTAATTGTGGTGCTTAAACTTAAAAAAAAAAAGTGAGAATTGTAACTACAATAAACTGATGATGGCCTGGAAAAATACCTTTGGGATGACTAAGTGAAGGGGCAGAGGCCTTTTCCTGGGTAATAGGGGAAAGCTACCTCTGATTTTATAAACTTTGAAGATTACTGTGTTGATTTCTGTCCTTACAAATCTGTTACAGCAGCAAACTCAAAAAGAAAACATTGTGTGCATTTTTTGTGTTGGGAAATGGTGTTCCTTAGAAGCGTGGCACTGTCACTGTGACTTCTACAAGTTTTTTTATACATGGTACATAGAAACATGTTGGAAGACTTGAGTTAAAGATGTGGCTGCTTTCTAAAGTCACGTTGGTGGCTTACATGTCCCAAGCCAGGCTCTGTTAGAACCGAGTCTGAAGATGTGCATATTTACTGGCCACTAGATGGCAGCCTGTGGTTCTGGACAGGGTGACTCAGTGGCCTGTTTCACTATTGGGGGCCAGTCCAGGGGCTTTGTGTGTTCAAGACCCCCTTTAAAGCAGATTAAACTCTGTATTGGCAATATTAGCTCCAACCCCAGGTTTTTAATGGGTACATGAGTTAGTAATATTACTTGTGTATTTTATGTGAAAAGCACAAGAATTGTTCATTTCCTGCATTTCAGACAGGATCTCTGAGCATCTTTCAAACATAGGGACATCTTTTTGCCAAGGTGTTGGACTTGCTCCCAGGCATGCTGCAGAACTTCACATTTCTTCTCATAGTAGCTCTGCCTGGAGATTTATAGCTAACTTTATTTTCTTTTAACTATGGGGTAGTTATCTAAATTAGTGCTTCCTGCTCTTGAATCTGTTAAAACAAACAACTGCTCTTCTTCTTCTTCTTCTTCTTCTTCTTCTTAGACAGGACTAAACTAAACTGCCAGCCAAATCTGTGGCTTTGGTCCTTGACCCTCTTTCCAGTGAAGAACAGGGACCTGGACTTTATGGTTTTGGATTACCCAGTTTCCCTCCTCTGTGACCCTCCACCATTATTATTAATATTATATTATTATATGCACACCATTAAAAACACTAACCCTATAGTAGAAGCACCCAGTGTAAATTCAGCCCTGCCTTCCAGACTTAACTCCTGTTTACTGCTTTCTTGTGTATCTTTCTAGTCCCTGTGACCCCCTCATTGGGATTCTGGCGCTAGATCTCTAACTGGCTTTCCGTATCTCTTTTCCTTCCCCCCAGTCCTTCTCCATGGAGATCAAGAGTGAGCTTGTCAAGATGCAGCCCTGATCATGGTCTTTCTCATAGTGGCAGGTGTCCTCCTTTGTTCCTAGGATGTAATTTTAAAAACCCTCACTCTGGACTACAAAAGCCCTTTATGAGCCCGACCCCGTGTTCCTCTCAGCATCATCTTACACCTCTTTCCATCTTCCTCTATACCCTCCAGCCACAGTGGCTGTCTTTTAGTCTGTTGGACTTACACCATACTCCTATCTGCTTCTAGGCCTCTGCATATGCTGTTCCTAATAGACAGAGAGCTTTTCCCACCTCTCCAAAATATCTAGTTCCTGCTTATCTCTCAACTCTTAGCTTATGTGTCATTCTCTTGAAGAAGGGTTTTCCGACTCTAAAATAACCCAATTTTAATCTTTTTTACTTTTCACATTAGGAAGAAATAAAGGACTTTCTAAATTGTTCTGTTTCATAGAAATTAAACATTTAGCCTAATTGCAGGCTCTTAGTTTATCATCTCAACAAAGAGATCATAAGGATTTATTTGTAGTTAGGTACAAAGAAGCAGCAGATTTTAAAAACAGGTTTGTTTTTAAAAATAGATTAGTGTGCTCTATTATGAACCATTTTAGTTTATACAGTATATAAAACATACTGATAATACTTGGTATATGTATTATCTGTACTTAGTAGGTTAAAGATCTATAATAGAGAAACACAATACATATTCAGCATTGAAAATCTTTAATATTGCTGGTGAAAATGGTGGCTCTTGATTCTCATTTTTAAGGGCTAGATATTGCAAACAGAAAATTAGTTTGTAAAAAGAGCCAGTAAGTCTGCTTGCTTATGAAAAGTAAACACTGTATCACTTACTGGTAAAAACAGATTATCACCACCAAGGCTCCCTGGAGAAATGGCTGATTTCAAGTCTGGAATAGGGTAAGAACAGGGTGAGCTGGAACATCTTGTTCCAGAAAGTAAGGTAATGCTCAGAGACTTGGCGGGGACATGTCAGAAGGAAACTAGAACCAGCTTTAGGGGGCTACTGCCCAAATGGGGAAAGTTTGTACAGTCAAAAAGAATAATGACAGTAACAGATTATAACACACTGAATTAAACGCAAAAAATCCTAAGTCCAGAAAATAAGAAGGTCATGTGTGGAGCTCTTCTTTATAGAAGAATTATAGCCAATAAATGTAAAAGGAATGATAGGATTAGAAAATCACCATCTTGGATCTTCAGATGTTACTGATTCAGGCAGGTATCACCAATGGATGCTATAAGCGTTGTGTGTTGTCCCGAGTATGTCCTCCTTGTGAGGTCTTTAAAGATCATTCCAGCATGGCCACAGAACTTCCACTGGGAGAGGCATAGGAGATTAAAGGATTTATTTTATTCTCAGGTTCTAGAGAGGGAAGCATGGCATGCCACACAGGGAGCTATATGGGAGAAGCTCCCAGGGAGTGGGCTCTGCTAAGCAGGTGGGGAACCTAGAGAGAGTGAGGACCCATGGGCAAGTTCCTTCCCTGGATGTCAGATTGGTGGGTGTGGATGTCACTCAGTCATAGTCAGGGGAGGGCAAGAAGGGGACCTTGTGGCAGGGGGCAGACTTGTCACTAGTGGACCTGGTCTCCTGGATAGGATGTTCATTGCTTATTTGTGGGGATATTGAGACAGGAGGAAAATAGGAAGTTTAAGTAGTGTACAATACACATTGAGTGAAAGGTTGTTAGGACTGGACATTTATAGTCTCAAGGGATCATCCTGTAGATACTTACTATTTCAAAGAGGAAGAATTGCTTTTCAATGGAAAATGGTAGACACCACCGTAACAATAGGAATCCAGTAATGGGACAGGGATAGACAGACATGATGAATAATGTTGTTGGATCTAATATGATCATAGGGAAATAATAATTTCCCTATGATCATATATAGTGTTGGAAGTGTTGGATCTAATATAATCATAGGGAAATTATTTGGCAGATGGACATTCTGCAAAAGCAAGTGGTCTGGTCTCCAAAAATGACATTGTCAAGAAAGAAAAAGGCAGGGCACTCTTCTAGAGACTAAGGAAATATGACAGCTAAAAGCAGTGCATGGTCCTTGATTGGTTCCTGGTTGAAAACAGCTATAAAAGAAATTGGGGAATAACTGGGAAATCTGCATGTGGATTGTGTATCAGCTAAGAAAGTTAACATTGATACAGTAGTAAGACTGATGATGGTTTTGAAGTGTTTAGGGATGAAGTTTCATTGTGTTTGCAACTTTTAAATGGTATAGAAAATGTATACGTATATGAGAGAGAGTGCATAAATAGAAAAAAAGTTAATTGCTGGATCAAGGGGATAGTATATGAGTGGTTATTTACTATTCTTTCAACTTTTCTGTACATTTAAAAATTTTTTAAGTGTAGAGAAAATAGATTATGGATGGGTTTCAACTTCAGGGTTTGTTCTTTCCTTTGGTATTGGGTTTATATTACTGCCTCAATTAAAAAAATTAATAAATGAACTCAGTTCATAATTTGCTTTTATTTTGTTTTTCTAGATGTGATACAACAGAAAAACTCAGAAATACTTTGGATTACTTAAGATCATTCCTAAATGATTCTACAAACTTTAAACTTATTTACAGATATGCGTTTGACTTTGCACGGGTGAGTTCTCTGGAGCCTATCCAGATGTTTCCCTCTTTTCCCTCCCCTTTTAAAATTGCCTTTTGAGGTTCGTTTTTACATGCCACAGCAAAAAATCATGAATAAGTTACTCCCAGGATGCTAGTTAGCATTTCTTTCTACATGTATGCTTTTGAAAACGAAGTTTGATTCTGGGCAAACATTTTGTAAGTCAGCAAAAAGCTCTAGTGGCAGACGTTTACTGGCTCTTGCAATTGGTTTAGAAGTAACATGGGCATGCAACACACACTGTCTTAAATGTCTCTTAGATAAGCTTGGAAAAGCTTTCCTTCTCACAGAACAACAAACCTTCTCCTGTTGACTTTACTAGAATAAGCTAATCATATCTAATTCAGATTCACCCTGGGTGCTATTATTGTATTTAGAAATCATGTGAATTTTAGACCTAAGCTACTTTCAGTGAACATTACTCAAATGTATTTTTCTAATCATCGTTTTGAAAAGCAATTACCCTGTTTCTCACGTAGTGAGTCAAGTCGAAGTATGTGAAAGTGGTTCCCTTGGAGTGAAATAGAAGTCTTACTTTTCAGCCTAGTCACCACACATAGTGAATTTTGAAGTACCAGCTGGCATCATACTCAATTCAAACAAAATCTATATCCCATACAATTATAGTTTATTCTGAAATGATGTTTTCTGTTAAGTCTGTTTGTTTAGTGGATTCAAGTGACTAGGCTTTCTTGTTTGATTGCATTTTTTTTTAAGATTTTTTTTTTTAAGGCAGAGAACTCAGTGACAAATGATTCTTTTTTCCTTGCCACCATATTGATTTTTTTCACTTTTTACTCTCTTTGGCTCTGCCAGTTCAGCACCAAAGGAGATAGTGAATTTTGATACATCTTGCAATAACGTTCTCTGTGGTGCCTTCATTCATGCGTTTTCCCATTATTACAACCTTCTAGTAAAATCACACCATGCATAGCAATGTATTGATGTTAAAAATGATGAGGTAAAATTCAGATACAGTGTATGATAAAATGGCATTTACATAATAGTATATAAAAGTTACATGCCAGGCCAGACACAGTGGCTCATACCTGTAACCCCAGCACTTTAGGAAGCTGAGGCAGGAAGATCACTTAAAGCCAGAAGTTTGAGACCAGACTGGGTAACATACTGAGACCCTGTCTCTATAAAAAATAAATTTAAAAATTAGCCAGATATGATGCCTGTAGTTCTAGCTACTCAGGAGGCTGAGGTGAGAGGATTGCTTAAGAACAGGAGTTCGAGGTTAAAAAAAGAAAAGGGAAGTTATTTGTCATATGCTTTTTTTGCTAAATGCTTTTAAAATAGTTAACTGGTTTCTAGGATTAAATAGTTTATTTCATGAGTTTTTTTTTTTCCTCCCGAAGTCAGCTGTTTCTTATAGTATGGGCAGAAATTCATTTGGAAACATCATACCTTCTCTACTCAAATCACCTCTATTTTCTAACTTCCTTGATTGGGGGGTCACAGTTCTCCCAGATATTCAATGTGCTTTAGATCCAGGTTCTGCTTTACTCCTCCCTGGCTTCCGTCCCATTCTGGGGCAGTCACCCTGGCCCATCTCATGAGTGCTCCTTTGGCCACCTTTTCCTTGGTGCCTCCACTGCAGCCTCACCGGTGGAGGCCGTGCTTCTCCTTACCAACACTCTTCTGGTAGCCTCATGTCCACATTCTTTCACTTCTTACCCAGCGCTCACATCACTAGGGTGTCATTCCTCTTCCTTCAGCCCCTGGGTCACTCAGCCACCTTCCTGCTCCCCACAGCCTCTAGTACCTCCCCACTGTCTTTATATCGACCCAACACTTCCCTGTGTGTATGACACAGTTGTTCCCACAGCAGCTCTGAGGGACAGCCAGGGGTGGTTTCAGTCCACAGAGTAAGAAAGTGTGCTTCAGCAAAGGGGAGAAATGGCCACGTTGTTCATAGTAGATCCATGACTCAAACCGAGGCCTTCTGTCTCCAGGTCTAGTGTGTGGGTTACTCCAGACCCTCACAACTAAGTCCCAAGCTTCCCCATGCAATGCCTGCATTGTGATGAAATTTCATTAACGGTTGCTCACTGGCCCTGCTTCCTGGCATCTCTGCATTCTGCCTTTGGTCATGCTGGGCCCTTGCCTAGCACCCCATTTGCACTAGCATAGTTGTATCCATCCAGGCCCTGGGTCTGAGCCACGTGCTTCTGCTTCCACACAGCCTGCCCGTCAGCCTGTCAGGGATCATCCTGTCAGGGTGGTGCTAGTTTCAGTTACATACTCCTGGTGTCTCCTCTGCTTGACTTTGAAGTTTGAGTACAGAACTTAATTTTTCCTGGTAGATTGAGGGACTCTGTACTTTCTTTCTTTGTACGTCCTTTGTTTTAAAGGAGAGTCTCAATTAATATTGGTGGATTAAGCCCTTTCACATAACAATAAATAAAAACAACCATATTTAATCATTGCCTAATTACCAGATAGATTCAGTTTAGCTAAAATATGCTCTAAGATAAATTTTTTAATGGATCCTGTTCTTTTTTGCTTTGTTTTGTTGAGCTGTATTTTCACCAATTTTGAGATGTTGTATTTTCATTTTCATTCAGTTAAAAATATTTTCTAGTTCCCCTTGTTAATTCTTTTTTGGCCCATTGATTATTTAGAAGTATGTTATTTTCCAGGTATTTAGGATTTTCCAGATATTCTTTGTATTATTGATATTCAGTTTAATTCTGTTGTGGTCAGAGAACATACCCTGTATAATTTTAATCTATTTGATTTATGGTCCAGAATATGGTCTGCTGCAGTGAATGTTTTATGCGTACTTTAGAAGAATGAAATGTTCTACTGTTGTCAGTGGAGTGTTCTATAAATGTCAATTAGGTCAAGTTGGTTGATAGTGTTGTTCAGGTCTTCTGTATTCTTCCTGATTTCTGTCTACTTGTTCTATCGACTACTGAGAGAGGAATGTTGAACTCTCCACCTGTATTTCTTCTGTCACCACTATCACTTTTTTGCTGCATGTTTTGAAGCGCTGATATTAGGTTTAGACATACTTAGTATTGTTATATCCTCTTGATGAATTGAGACTTTTTACCATTAGGAAACGTCTCTCTTTATCTCTAGTAATATTCCTTATACTGAAGTCTACTTTGTCCAATACAAATGTGTTCACTCCAACTTTCTTTTGATTAAAGTCTGCATGCTATATCTTTTTTAAATCTTTTACTTTTAACCTGTTTGTTTCTTTACGTTTAAAGTGGGTTTCTTATAGATAGCATATGGTTGGGTCTGACAATATGTGTTTTAACTGGGATGCTGAAACTGTTACATTTAATGTAATTATTGGTATGGTCAAAATTTATATCTCCTATCTTGCTATTTTTTCTCTATGTATCCCACCTATTTTTTGTTCATTTTTTCCTCTTTTCATGCCTTTTTAGATTAATTTTTTAAATCATTCCATTTTATTTTCACTATTGCCTTATTAACTTTTTTGTCCTAGTAGTTGCTCTGGGCGTTCCAGTATACATCTTTAAATTTCACAGCCTACCTTCATATAATATGCCACTTCGTGTATAATGCAAGAATCTTTTACAACAGTATACTTTCATTTTGCCCTCTCATACCTCATGCTGTTTTTGTCATATATTTTATTTAGGCTGTAAATCTCACAATATGCTGCTATAACTTTGGCTTTAAATTGGCAAAAATGTCTTTTATTGTTACTCAGATATACCAAATATATCATTTCTATGCTCTTCATTTCTTTTGTGTAGATCCAGATTTCTATCTGGTATCATTTTCCTTCTGCCTAAAAAACTTTCTTTAACATTTCTCATAGGATAGATCTGCTGGTGATGAATTCTGTAAGCTTTTATTTTGCCTTCAACTTAGAAAGAGACTTCTCTGGGTAAAAAATTCTAGATTGACACTTTATTCTTTCAGTACTGCAGTAATGTCTCTGCATTATCTTTCATCATGTGTAATTATAAATCTGGTGTCATTCTTATCTTTATTCCTCTAAACATGTCTTTTGTTTTCTGACTTTTTATTCTCTTTCCATTGCTTTTTAGCAAGTTTATTATAATACTCCCTGGAATAATTTTCTTTATGTTTATTTTGGTTAGGGATTGTTGAGCTTTTTGGATCTGTGGATTTATAGTTTTTATTAAGTTGGGAACTTTTTCTGCTGTTATTTCTCCAAATATTTTTTCTGTTCTCTCTCTGCTCTTCTGGGACTACAGTTATAACTATGTTTGGTTGCTTGAATGTGTCCCACAAGCTACTGATGCTGTGTTCCTTTTTATTTTTTCAGTTTTTTCCCTGTCTCATTTTTAATAATTTTTATTACTATGTCTTCCAGTATTAATCTTTTCTTTTGCAGTGTTTAATCTGTTAATCTCACCCAATATATTTTTCATTTCAGATACTATATTTTTCATCTTCAAAAGTTCCATTTGGGTCTTGTTTATGTCTCCAGTTTATCTCCCCATCATGATAATATTTTCTTCTGCTTCCTTGAACTTCTAGAACTTGTTATAGTAGGTATTTTTATAACCTTATCTTCTAGTTCCATCATCTGTCATTTCTGTGTGTCTTTCTGTTGGTTTATTTTTCTCTTGGTTATGTGAGTCACTTGCCCAGCTTCTTTGCATTGCTTGTATTTTTTTTTTTTTTTAATTGGAGCTGGGTATTGTGAATTTTATGTATTTGGTTGCTGTGGGTTTTGTTGTATTCCTTTAGATAGTGTTGAGTTTGTTTTTTAAGTACATAAATTACTTGGAATCAGCTTGACCCTTTGGAAAGGCTGGTCCAAAGCAGTCTTGATAGGGATGATTTGGCCCCACTACTGAGGCAATATTTTTTTTGAGGATTCTACCCAATGCCTTGTGTACTATGAGATCTTTCCATGCTGACTGGTGGGACTACAAACTGTCCCCAGTCCTGAAAAAACCCTGGAGACTTCGGCTCACTCGTTTGCAATGTTTCTTTTCAGACTCAGGTTGTTTCCTCTCACAGGTTTATATGGCCAAAGACTCAAGGAGACCACTCTGGAGACCTTCACGTCTCTTTGTGTAGTTCCCACCTCACTAGTATTTGGCTGCATAAATTATAGTTATCTTTGCCACCTTGAACTCCAAGCTGTGTCTTGTCCAACTCAGCAAGACTGCTGGACTCAGTTTTGGGTTCCCCCTCCCTTGCTATGGCCTAGAAACCACCTCCACAGAGTAAGCTGGTATCAACCTAGGGCTTACCTTATTTATTTTCTTTTTCTTGGGGATCACAGTCTTGTGTTGCCTGTTTTTCATCGTCTAAAGCCATCATTTCATCTTTTTGTCCAGTTTGCTGGTTGTTTTTAAGTGGAAAGGGAAATCTTGCCTGTTAGCCTATCTTGGTTGGAAGAAGAACTCAAACCTCATTTCTTTCCCCCTCAAATCTTTTTATTTCCTATTAGAAAAGTGAACTCCTGGAGGTAAAAACTCAACCAGCAGTGAACCTTTTAAAAATCACACTTTAATGAAAATTGAGCTTTATGATATAATTTTAATATCCTGAATATTATATTGCAACTAACAATGGTGGTATATATTAATTATTCTGAATTCTGCGTTAATATGCCTGGAAAGAAACTACAGTACAACACCAGAAAATGATAAAATAGCCCCTTTAACAGCTCTCTACCAAAATTGCAGCCCCAAGAAATGATCAGCCGATCATTTCTTTCTTTCCCTTTGAAACTTGTAGCCAATTTAAAATAGTACTTGGCTATAAAGTTGTGTTATTTTTCTCCTAATTTATCTTTGACTTGAACTTACTTATAGTTGAAAAGGATCCTCAGAAGTCATCTGGTCCAGGCCTATCAATGTAGGATGATGAGATTGAGAGCCAGCGAGGAGGGGCAGCAGCAGGGCCCGCATCTGCCCTTGACGTCCAGGCCAGTGTCCTTCACAGAGCCACATTGCCTTTCCCTCCACAAAGCTGTCCTCCCCCTGTAGAATCTTGCTAGAAAAAGACGGTGGGATATACACAAGGGCCAACATGATCATTTCTCTTCTACAGTTGGAATTTTGCCTCAGTATTTTTATGCATAGGGTTTTTTGTCCTCAATGTAAATTTCATTATATAAACAAGTATTGTTGTATGGATTCTTTTAAATAAAGCAGCCACTTTTCCTTGCTTCCTTTTTAAAAAAGGACCTAGTGAGAACAAGATTAGGTGAAGAGAATAGACTAAAATACTATATAATTTTTCATTGATCTGAGACTAGTTATAAGTGTCAGTCCATTGGATATTTTACCTTCTCTGTGATGGAGACAAGCTTGCTGGTTCAAAGGTTGTGCAGAGGCTGGCGCGTGACATTTGGAGGAGGGTGTGTGTGGGGTTGAGTGGGGCGCTGATCAGCAGCATTGAGGGTCAGGTGAGAGCAGAGACCGTGGATTTGCAGTGCTGTTGTTCGCCACAGAGCAGGATGTGTTTCCAGCATTACAGTCCTGCCTTGATGCAGGAAGGGACAGATTTAGAGTGAGAAGTTTGAGAGGAGCCCTGGTGGAGTGATCGAGGTGAACCAGACAGGATCAAGAAGGAAGCAAACCAGACAGGATCAAGAAGGAAGCAAAGTTAGGAGAAGCTGCTAGAGAGGAAGAGAAAGGGAGGCCTTTCAGGAAGAGGGGAACGAGTGAAAGGGAAGATGGGAGGAGGGCACTGGAGAGGTCACCTTTTCACTTCTTGAAATAAAACCTTAAAGAAGTTGCATGAAGAGTCTTGTAGAGGCAGAACGCTCCAGTGGGAATGGCTTTTACTGAGAGGTAATCTTGTGGCAGGTTAGAGAGCAAGTCTGTCAGCCCCTTCATGTACTCTCTTTCCCAGCAGAATGTGCCGACTGCTCTTCTCCAGTGTTTCTGAGCCCATGTTTCAGGAAACTGTAAGCAACCACACAGGTTCAAGCTGGTACACTGTCCTCCTCTCAGTACCACAATGGCCAAACTAGAAATGATTATGGATATTACTCATAGAATTCACCAAGGAAAATTTTGCTAGGTCTTGTGTTCAACAACCCCTGTTATCAGAGAAATTTTCTCTTGAAGCTTAACCTAAATCTCCTGCAATCATTTGGATTCACTTCCTCTTCTGATTTGAGTCAGCTTTTCATTTGTTAGTTGATATATTCATCCAGTTTCCTTCTCCACACAACGCCACCGCCCAAACGTGTGTCCACGTGCACACTCACGCACTCCCCTCACACTTTCCCTCATACTTCATTGTCAATTACAAAGAAAACAGAAGGTAGACCTGGGTCATAGTAAGAATAAGAATATCATGGAGTCATCTAAGCCCACATCTATTACACTGAAAATCTTAGTTTTATCCTTAAGATTCCTCTTTAGTTGTTGCAGAGCGAGGCAAATTTGCTCAGTAGTTATTGGTAGAGCCTACTAGCCTGTGTGTTTCTTCATATCGAAATCTCTCTTCCCTCCTTACTTCTGAGGGAAGCAGCCTGGTAGGCAGTGAAGAGCTCCAGCTTGGAATCAACTTCCTAGCTCAAGTTCCAGCTCTACCGTTTGTTGACTATATTTAACTCCTTGTGCCTCGGTTTCCTTATTTATAAATTGGGGATTATAGTAATCCCTGTTTACTAATAGAGGTGAAATAAGTTTAAGTGTAAGGCACTTAGAACAGTTTCTAACTTCAAGTAAGTTCTCAGGAAAAGTTAACCATAAAATTAGAAATGATTGTTGAATTCTTCACTGATATTACTTAGGTGTCTGCAGATGTCATTTCAAATAATGACATTTTTTGAGAGTAGTGCTTACAGTAGTAGAATCAGATTGTACCAAATAAAATAATAATGAACTCCTGTGCCAGTTGGCAGATGTTTTCCTTTTGTTTTAAAGAAAGTGTCAAGAATTGAGCTTAATCGATTGCCTTGCAAACATTGTTATCTCTAAACTAATGTTACTAAGTTCTAAGAGCATAAACTCCCATTCAAAAAATTGTTTTGCTATATTTTTGGTTTCATAAACTGAGCCACAATATTTAAGATATGAGCTCTTTACAGCCCTCTATTTTTATCTTTTGTTTACTTAGGTAGCTGGGTTAAGGAGGACTGCATTTTCTCTATGTCTGTTTTTCCTGTGGCCTCAATTGGAACACCATGACACATGTAATAGGTCTTCGCTTTTAAGGCCTTTTGATTTCATGTACCAATTTCTGACTTCACCATTTATGTTTGGAATTGTGATTGCCTGTATATTATTTCTTGATTCCAGCTAGTCTCTCTTGAAAATCTTCTGGGTTTTTATTTTTCCTGTTGAATTTTTTTCTTTGTAATTTTAATAATTCAGGGTTCCTCTTTTTCATATGTAAGTCTTAAGCTGTAAAGTTTGGTATAAATTGGAAATACATCTTTTGAAATAGTTAGAGGCCTTTGATTTAACAGATCTGGATACTCAGATGTTTAAAGGTCATTTTTGTAATATATTTATATTTACATGTTTACAGTTAACTATTTTGTTTCAGTTGTTAGGTCATTTGTGTCATCTAAGAAAAAAATGCTTAACTGTCACCTCTTAACAGGAGGACCTGTACAGAAACAGTATTATGTAAACAAAGGCACTGGTTTTTTATTTCATACTAGAACTCTAAATCAGATTTTAATAAAATTTCACTGTTCTTTACACTAGCTGTTATTAGTCTTTAGCTTACGGAGTATATTTATTCCATTTATAAAACATAACGTAGAATATTTAGAGTAGGATCCTTTGGTTTTGCAGCTGTACTATATCATTCTATAACTTCTATTTTTAATCTACATTAAGGAAGACCACAAAGTAGAATCTAGTTGTATATTGTGGGGGATTGATATGTCTTTCATGTATAGAGCCTGTTCAGTTCGTATTACTATTTGAAAAATGACACAAAATTCTTTTTATCTTAGTAAATTAAAGTTTATGAAATACATACACATTTTGGGTCAAGAGGTGAGTAGGGAGAGATGTTTTCATTTCCTTCTCCTTTAACCTTGATGGGCCTTCTGGGGATGCTGGTTGGCTCTTGGCAGGCTCTCAAGGTACCTTCTGTCTGATTCTGACCTTGGGATGCAGGAATCTATTGGTCTGCCCCTTGCTCTTTGGTGCTCCATGAGCAGAGGGTCACAGGATTGGTGCTGACAGCGTACAATTTTAATTTCTTACAAAGAGCTTTTGGATGTCTTCACTGTACTCCTTGAATTTGTTATGGTGATTTTTTTTTAAATGCCTATAAAGTCGATGGCTGCCTGATAGCACCCTGGGAGATTCATTTCACTTTTAATTGGGAACTCTTTTGCAGAGAATGTCATTAGGATCATTGTTGTAGAGAACCCCCTGCGAGTTTCTCCAATTTTGATGTTTATTAGATGTTTGCTGTGGGAGCTCTCGACTCTTGTTCCCGGGAATTTTGAGTGTTTCCAGTCATGGTCATTTGCATATAGCCACAAGTCCACTCACAGGCAATGTTGGTTATCAGTGAGATGCCACTGTTCAGATTGTGAGTGCATCCATAATATCTTTCTCTTATTTGCTAGGCCGAAGATGGTGTTAGTGATTGAGAGCTGCTGGCTGGCACCCTTGCAGAGCAGGAGTAAGTGAGTGCTGTTCAGCTTTCCAGTCCTGTGAGTCTGATGCCTTTCCTCCATGTTTTGGCATCACTGCCAAACATATGCATTGAAATCCTTCATGATCATCAGTTTGTCAGATGATTATATTGTTGCAAAGAGTCTGTCCAGGTCTTTTGTATCTTTTTTTTCTTTTTTGTCACCTTAGTGTATGTCCATTGTGACGGGGACGTAGGCATTGATGATGATGATGGAAGAAGGCACAATATATATCACAACAAGACTAGAGATTTGGGGTTTAGTGAATGATTACAAACTCGGCAAAGGGAAAACTTTTCCAGAGCGCCAGTGTCGTCAGCCCAGTGCTGCATGAGCTGTTGTTCAACAAATGGACTTTGGCCCAGTCCTGTGGTGCCGCGTGTGTTTCTCAACAGTTTACTCGTTTATCTTGTGGATTGCTTCATAGTATGGTGTGCTGTTGCCATCTGCCACACCTGTGTTACAGGGTAAGAGGAAGTTTTGCATTTGCTTGCACGGTGCATCACAGAAGTGTAAGCCCTTGAAACACAACAAATCAATGCAGTTTGGCTGGCAAAAGGCAGGCAGTCTCTAGATGACCTCTTCTCCTGTCCTCTTCTCCATTGGGAGTGCGTACTGCAGCCCTGAGCAGGACAATACATATGGCCAAGGGGCAGGCAGAGAACCCTGTGGAAAGGAGGTCCCACCTGTTTGCATAGAACTGTGGAACTGAGATACACCTGCCCTCATCAGAATTAAGTTATGTGACCTCTGAAAGAAGATTGATGCGGAGCCATCTGACCTGGTCTATTCATGGACAGTCGTTACACTTCACAACCTAGACCAAAAGGCCAGATCTATTGCACATCTTCCTTAGGCAACAAGTTTCCTTATCTTCATCTACCTTGATTGTTGTTGTTAAGTGAGGCCCTTACATTTGCTGTATAAAGTCCCAATTCAGGGTCATGGCTAGAAATGGTGTGCTAAAGAGTACCTCACTGTTAAGAGTCCTTGCAGTGATGATTTATTTTATCAGGAGGTATATATGGCTGCATATGTGGCTTAAGGTGGTGGTCACAGCATCATCCCTTAATTTGAACATTTAGATTCCACTCCACTGGACTAGCCAGGCACTTTCTCCCTTTGTAGAAAAATACTTTTACAAATTTCCACTGTAGTTAAGATACCATATGAAAACTAGCTTTGGATATGTAAGGTACGCTTATGGTCCCAGGCCCTCTATTCCTTTCCATGGAAACTGACCACTTGTAGTTCTGGAATGGAAGCATATAAGAAGGACGGGAATGAGAAATTAGGATCCTTAATTGCAAATGTAAGTGGAATGAGCTTACCCTGCCCATATTTAGGTTTATGTTCTTATCTTTTTTCTGGTGTCCTTACGGAATGTTGTCTTTCACTTGGTTACTAGTTAGGTGTATTCTACTAGGAAATTTACATCTTAGAAATCTATCTATCCATCTGTCTATTGAAGGACTATATTGATAGACTTCCTGCCTTCCACCAGAGTGGGTAGATGAATATATCCTTTGATTTAGAGAGACACTTCAGAGCCCCAGCATTTGGTATGAGCTGAAGTTAATTCCAGCATGTTTAGGTTCAAGAAAAATATTTATCAATGAAATCAAATTGTTGAAAAAAATATTTTTATTAAGGAAACCTGATTCCTAATCATAGGCATCAAAACCTTTAAGCTCCGTTAAGTTATGTTAAAGGCTTTATGGTCAACAATTAGGATTTTGATAATTATCATAAATGTCAAACATGCAAGTGATTGAGTTACAAGTTTTTATTAATCCCATGAAAAGACTGTAGAAACTGCTACAACATAACTAATTGATTTTGCGTTAGGGTGATCATTCAGTTGACATAAATCTTTCTCACAGTAAATTTATATAATATTGCAATGCAGAAGCCTTCCATTGTGTTTGACTACCTCCCCTCCCCAACCTTAGTGTGGATGCAGGGTCTTTAAGGTGTATGATAAATGAGCTGTTTACTAATTTCCTGTTGAAGTGAATACACATTTGCAATTATTGGAATTTATTATTTGGGGGCATCTGGCTCATCCTTGTTTTTGTTTGTTAAACAGGAAAAGGACCAGCGCAGCCTAGACATAAACACTGCCAAGTGCATGTTGGGACTGTTATTAGGAAAAATCTGGCCCCTTTTTCCAGTTTTTCACCAATTCTTAGAGGTACCAAATTGTTGTTTTATGAAATGTATGTTTGCTTGCTTAGAACTACCAAATAATTTTATTTACCCATTGTATGTAATTTTTTGTTTGTTGTACTTTTCTGTCTATGTAGGAATTATGGTGACATAATTGCTGTCAGTCAGCAACTACCTGTCTTCTTGGAGTGCATCTGTGTATGCGTTTAATGTTGTGTTGCTTCATTCCACATTAAAAATGCATCCAAAACAGCCACAGCTCTGTCCTTTTCTCTCTTTTCTCATCCCCATTTTAAAGCTTCACTTTTGTTTATATTTTCTGTTCTTTGTAACAATAGAGAAAGAAGATTTACTTTCTTTTGACTTTAGATGAACTTCCACTTTTATTAAGCAGAGGTTTAAAAGACAGTCATCTGCCTTCTTACCAAAATTAGTTTGTAATCTGTTCTTATCTACTCTTATCACCAAGTAACTTGAGGACCTTAGATCAATCTAAGTATTAGGCAAACTGACAATATCTCCTTCAGTTTAAATTGTCTTCAGATCAGTATCAAAACAGTCCAGCACTTTATTCCATCATTGTTTGTGGGCTTTAAGTATTGATGATCAGAAATTCTGAGCTACTGGTTTTGTTGAAGTGTCATTCTGTGGGACCTGGAAGTATATGGGATACAAGTTTGAGTTACTTGGGTTGTCATATATGGCATCCTCCTTTCCCTCCCACCCCAAGCCCTTCTAAAAACGGTCCTTTGTTTGCAAGGATGAGGGTGTTGGGTCTTTGAGAAAATGCTGGGCTGTATGATGACTCTGGCTTCACTCTTGAATAATCCTTCTCACAACTTACTTTATGTAATAGTCCAGAAAATTTTAATATCTGATAGGATTCTTTGAGAACTGTTATTAAAAATTTCTTTTAACATTACTAACTGGGACTCCTCAAAAATTTAAAAACTAGTTTTACGTAAGTATCTGTTTACCCAGTAGTCCATGTCGACATATAATCTGTTCTGATTTCTCTGGCAATCCGTTGAGATGAGTTATCATTATTTGGAAAAATAAATAGAAATAGTTTCCTGTTCTCAGAGAGTTTAGCTGGATTTGCACCTGCGTGTAGAGTCTTAAGCTGGAAGACCTGGCCTGGAGGAAATCTGACTTTGCATAATTCCAGGTGCATCATCAACTGTTTCAGAACTGGTTTTTGCTTTTACTTGCTTAGAAAGTTAAACTTATAGTCTGTGCTTTGTTCTCTTATATTAGTCTGCATTTTTCTTTAAAAAAGACAGTATTCCTCTCATTTCAGCTTTTCTTGTGTTTGCATCCTCAAAACCATTGGCCCAAATCTCTTTGCTTTTTATGTACTTGTATTGTTTTACTATGTTTCTGATTTTAGTGGGGAGGTTTTAAAAATCATTGGTTCTGGATTTTATTTATGAATCTTTGTACAGGGATACTGTATTTTTAAATAGATACATGGCAAAGTTCTTGTCTAAGAGGAATAGAAAAACTATTTCACAGCTATTCTAGTTTCTTTTATGATCAGATTCCAGTTTTGAATTATTAGAACAGTAATTTTTTTCTGTGACAAGAATACCTAGTTTTGAGACCACATCAAGTAACCTGCTGCTGCGTGTGCTTTAAGCCAAAGGCCTGGCCATGGGCAGTGCTGGTTATGTCAGGGGTTATATTAATGGGACCTACTCTTTATTTAGCACTTACTTTGTGCCAAGCACTGAATGAAGTGTTTCACATAAATTAGTAAATCATCTCTTTTAATTCTTACAATATCTTTGTGAAGTAGATATTATCCCCATTTTATATAAAACAGCTTTTGCAGTTTAGAATTTTCACTTCTGGGGATGTATAATCATGTTATTTTGATGTGCTTTCCATTTTGTATTGAGACCCTATAATATTTTTGTAATGACAATTGTCATCTTAAATTCAACTCTTACTCTCCCTCACCATCCTCCTAGATTGGTGCTTAACAAACCTCAAATGCAAAGAGTTAACCTTACATGAACTTAAATGTTGATTCATAGAGCAATTGAAACCGTCCCATTTGTTCAAGTGTCAGTAATTCATATTACTTTTCCCTCCATCAGCAATCAAAATACAAAGTTATTAATAAAGACCAGTGGTGCAATGTCCTAGAGTTTAGCAGAACGATTAATCTTGACCTCAGCAACTATGATGAAGATGGAGCATGTAAGTACTGCCGCTACCCTTCTGCCATTCATGTACCTTTCTATATCATCTTCATTGGGAAAAGCCTCGGCTACATTATTATTATTATTATTATTACTATTATTACTACTACTACTACTACTGTTTCTCTCTTTCACTCCAGGGCCAGTTTTGTTGGACGAGTTTGTGGAATGGTATAAAGACAAACAGATGTCCTAGGACTTTATGCATAGCAGCGAGAGAGTCACTGTTACCACAGTTATGTCACCCATTAGCCATAAATTGCTGTTTGTATCAAAGCGCATGCTGCTTTTCTTGCACTGTTTCCCTTTCGCAGGAACATGTTGGTGTTTGCTATTGAATTGGCCAGCTCTGCTTGCTGTGTGGCATTGTTCTCTTCGAAGGCTGCTTTGCAGTTTGTATTTACACTACAGATTGGTGAATTTGCCAATGTCCTCACTGTGATTATGTGTATATTGCTGTTTAAATTTTGTATATGTGTATAAAAGGAAAAACCTTCACCTAGAGATTATTTCTGAAAAATGTATTGTAAAAATAATTTTGTGGCATTTCTAGTCCCTTTTTTGAATGAACCGATTATACTTGATTTGGTCTCCTATGTAGCATATCAGAAAACACGACAAAACTGTTACCATGAACAAACATTGCCAGAATTAACCTTACTATTTAAGAGGCCAACTTCTGGAAGGAGGTAAGAGTCATAACTTTTCAGAGGCATATGCCAAAGATCATTTGGTATATTTAACAGTATTAGTGTTCTAAAATGATGAAAGTTATAATTATTTGAACATATAGATATGTAACATGCCACAAATTATTTCCACCACACGAGGTATATAAGTTGTTTATTTTTTAGTGTTAAAATTATAGTAGCTTGAATGTAGGTACCAATGAACAAACTCAAATTGCACCTCTTTTCTTAAAAGAATGGAATTTAAACTCTTGTAAACATTCTTTAACTTTTTTGTTCGTTTGTTTTCTTTTTTTCCTTTTGCATTCTTCTAGCCAGTGATTGATCTGCTAATGCTTTCTTTGCCACTCTAAGTAAAATTTATTTTGCCTCCTCAATGAAAACCTCATGGTTTTGCTGGCTACTTATAACTGCATCACACTTCTAGTTGTGGCTTGAATTTTCAATTAAGCTTTCATGGTGTGTAATTTTCCAGCCTTTTGAGAAAACAAGCATACTATAAGTGAGAGCTGTTTTGTTTTCTGTTTTGTTTTCCTTGTTTGTTTGTTTCATGCTAGGCTTTTCCTGGCAGCATGTCCATTGCAGGCAGTGGACAAGAAACCACCAGCATTGAGCTAACCCAGTACATGCTAGGACCTGTCCTAGAGGGGCCACTTTTCATTACCTGAGTTATTTGTACAGAAGGGTGATGGCCATTATTTTTGTGGATGAGGAAACAAGAATAAACAGAATGGTATTTTTAGGTTTGTATTTTATGTCTTTTTTTTTTTTTTTTTGCCATTCTTGAGGAAATATAGAGATGACGTTTTCACCCCAACTATCTGGTGCTATTGAATGACTAATTCAGTCCCTAAAGTTCTGTGAAAACACAAAAGTCTAATGATTTGAGTGAGTGGTGCATTTGAGGAAGTAAATGCTGTCGTCAGCAAGATCCGTGATTTAAGCATGTGATGATTGGAAAAGGTTTGGGTTATTTGGAAGTCTGGCTAAAAATTCTTTTAGGTGACATGTGATCCTTTAAATGGCATTAAGTGAATAAAGCACACAGACAATGCTACTCTTGACCACTATTTTACCATTTCTTTGCAAACAGTGTTCACATTTTCATATTTTTTCCCTAACTAACCCACCAAAGAAAGAAATTTTGTATGTATATACAGTGCGTGTGTGTATACAAAATCATGATATAGTAGAATGCAACGACTTTCTTTTTTCTACCAAACGAAAGGTTTTATTTGCTGTGAAATAAACCAGAAGTTTAAAAAACCCTGTAGTGATTACGCATACGTAACCACTCCTTGTTTGCAGATTCACTTTCAACCTTAAAAATTAATACCAGTTTGCATAAACCAATATCTGAAAAGAATAGAACATGTTAATGGCAAGCAACAGCTATTAAAACTGATGTGATGGATGCATTTGTTTTGCAGTGGTGGCTGGCCTAGGCAGATTTGGATCTGTGAATTGATTCATTTTCAAAATCATTCCATAAAGTTAAAAAATTACACTTTAAAGGCAACAGGTCATACAGTTCTTTAAATTTGATCAACTGTAGCTTTATTTAAAGCAAATGTAAATCATAGATGGAGTTATTTTAAACATTATGCTAGAATATAGATTTTTTTTTAAATGCTAATAAGCACAGTTAATTCTAAAATGAGAGGATTGTTACAGGAGGGAGATGTTACAGTTACTCCACAATCAACATGTTGATGGTGGGGAAAAAACTGTGTAAAAACTATTGCATTATGTATGATAAGAAAGTAAGTATTCCAAAGGGATAATCTTGCATATTAAGAAAGCTCCAAATAATCTTTAAATTACCTTGAAAAATTAATCTCTGTGACCGCTGAGTGGCAGAGTGCTTACCCTTGGTTTTCTTGATTTTATATAGTTATTTCTAAGGGGAGAAAAAGGGGTCAGAGTAATACATTTTCTTAACAACCTCTCTTAAGTTGCACAAAATTGAACAATCATCAATAACTTATTTACTGGCTACTGTTGAATAAATTAGGGTGCCTTCATCTGGGTTTTCTTTAGTACCTAAGTCTACAAACCTTTCTCTTTTTCTATTGTGTTTTGAACTCCACATTGCAGTACTCTCTTGTCATGGAATACAACCTTTAGATGTTTGCTGCTGAAGTAGGTCAGAAATTTTATTACTTGATTTGCCCCAAACATCCACTGTAATGTTACATGCACCTTTTTTGAAGCATGAACTCTGAATTACGTTTTTATAAATCTGACTAGACAAACCTAGATTCTGGTTTCACAATAGATTTATTTTGTCTCTCACTCTGCATTTTAACAGTGCTTTTGAAGTTTATACAGAAAGCTTTAAAAGTTAGTTTGTGTCCTTAGTTTTTATTATTACAACTGCTAAAATACCTCTGTAAGCCTTATCCTTTATTCCTTCATATGTTGTATAATAAATGTATACATTTCGTTGACCAACTAAAATGTTGGGTGTCTGTAAATGAGACCAAAACGTGGGTTGCTTTTTTCATAAAATAATTTCTATTGGGGGTTACTGTTCAATGGCAGCAGGTAACCTATAACTGTGAATGCTTCATGTCGTCGGTATTTGCATTACATTCATAAAAGTGTGCAAGTCCTGTGACTCCCAGCTTATGCCACCTAACTTGAGTAAAGCAAACTGGTTTTAGGTTTCAATGAAATTGATGTAAAATGATATCCCATAAATAAAAAGTATTTGTGTTTAGTTTCAGAACAGATGTGTAAATTTTTTCTTCTCTTCTGGCTTTCTCTTCAAAAACCATTTAAGGTAGTCTTTAAAGCATTTTTCATCCTTTTTTGTTTGTTTTTTCGAATTTTCTATTGAAAATTTCCAAAGCTACAATAATATAATGAACATCTGTGTACCTGTGACTTAGATTTTTCAGTTGTTAACATTTTACCGTATTTCCTGCCTTACTCTTGTGCCATACATGTGTGTGTACTTCTCACTTTCTGTAAATAGATTCTGAGAATAAATTACATTATGACACTTCACACCTGATATTTTGGAATAAGGGCATTCTCCTATGATGCATGATACAATGATACAGTGATCACGCTCAAGAAGTTTAATGGTGGTACAATACTATAATAAACTGTGCAGATTTAAATATCCCCATTTGTACCAGTCATGGTCTTGATAGCTGTTATCTTTTTAATCCAGGGATAAGCATTGTATTTAGTTGTTACACCTCTTTAGTCTCTTCCAATCTAGAAACAGTATTTTAAATGTTTTGATTAAAGATAGTGCAGTCACTCCTCAGCCAAATCGTGATTTTTTAAAAACCCACCGTGTTTTGTATATTTTTACACATTGAGCTAAGAAGAATTAAGCACATACTGTGGGCCACAAGCCAGGCAGGAATGACCACTTTTACTGCCCTCAAGGCTGCCACCCAATTGATCTGTATGTGTGTATTAGCCCTGGCTACCCCTTTCTAAAATTGTCTTACACTATACTAGAATGTAAGCTTTCTGAGGGAGGACCTCTGGCCATGTAGTGGATGGCCAGAAAATGGAAGGAAGCAGAAAACAGAATTTCCTCTCTGGGCAAAGAATTGTCAGGACCTAAGAAACATGTAAAGATTAGAAAATCCAAGAATAAATCGAGGATGATTTTTATTTTTATAAGCTTGAAAGCAAGAGAGAGGAAGTCGAAAATAAGATTCCTTAGAATCCAGGTGCACACTGTTAAAACTGTCAATGTGGATGATTCTTTAAACCATAATTTGGGCCAAAAGCTGAGCATCACGCCAAGAAAATACCTCTGCTTCTAGACATCAAGAGAGGTGGAGATAAAGGAAAAAGCTTAATGCCAAATTGATAGCAGTGAGAGGCAACAAATCTTAGGACAGGGAATTCTTAACTTGTGGCAGAGCAAACAGTAGAAACTCATGAGACATGTTATCCAGTAATAGAAAATAGGAACATGAGATTTATTCCACTGGACAGTACTAGGACTCTACATGTATATTCATGGGAATTGAAATAAAGTTCTCCGGTGTAATTGGAACAGGATAGACTGAGGAGAGAGTAAACCACGAATGCTGGCTCAAGACAAAAAACCCAGCAGAGATGAATTGCAGACATACCCATGACGGAAAAACTTACACAAGATCACTCTAAAGGAAAGACATTGTTAAGCCCTTTGAAATGATGGGGTGGAGAGGAAAGTGAACTGAAAAAATGAAAAACACCCACAGGAAGAAATCGAAGACGATTGGGTCAACCCCAGGGCTACCGAAGTGAGGAAGAAAGTTGGCTGTTTGCAGACAGTGACTTTCTTAATTTGTTGAGCATACATGAAGGCAGGACGTGCTTTTTCTATGGTCACTGGTTGCATCAAATAGAAATGAGTTATTGGAATGTTACCTCCAAATCCTTACATGAAGAGTAAGCAAAAGATGAAAGCTTTTGATTCCTTTACAAAAGAATTGCTTTTGGGACTTTACTATAGCTAGAAGAAAAAAAAAACCTATCACGCGAGGAAGTAACACATCAAGCTTTCTGGCCTGGTAAGGCAGAAGGTAATTCAAAATCGGCATGCTCACCACTTTTGGCACGTTCAGCAGAAAAATGTTTAGCTTTTTCTCTGCCAGAATTTGTTCCTAGCATTTATTTCCAGTTGCCTTAACAAAAAATAAAATCATCCCATGTATATAAGTACTTGCTTAGAAATCATGGTGAATTAGTACGTAGGCTATGCTGAGAATAATAATTGGAAACTGAAAAACAAAGATTGACTATAGTAATTAAATGGAAACTTTAAAAACCATCATTTAAAATGTGAATCTCTTCTCCAATAAGTATATTCGGTCCTTTGAAAGAAATTCCTTTGCAATCACTCTCTGAAGAATATAGATTGTAAAGAATCCTGGCTGTGAGAAAGGAAGCTGAAAAGGGTTTGTTTTTCCCTCTGACACTTTGCAGCAGAGACATCTCAGAATTGCCTAAGTGTGAATATCTAAAATTACAAACTAGTGTTCTCTAGAAATCTTAGGATACATGTGTGATGGTATAGAAAGCTACAGCTGTACTCATTACCAGTGAAATAATTCATGAAAAAGTTTTGGGCCAACTTTCAATAGCATGTTGAAAGTCATTGCATTTTCTTTGTCTCTACTTGCTTATTGTTCATTTTAGCTTCATTACCTGTAGTGACTTCTATGTATCCCATTGTAAGAGTAGGGCCTGGACAAGGTTTGTAATCCTATCACATTTCCAAAATTATTGAATAAAGTAATAGATGCCTTCTAGCAACCTATTCTGTGTGTCTGTGTTCTGTGTGTCAGTGTTCTGTGTGTCTCAAAGTGCTCATAAATCCTCCAAGTCCTTATTTTGCCTACATCAGGTTTTCAGATTCTCAATATAATCATTGTATCAACAAACTTTAATTGTGTGTTAGGCAGAATTCCTATGTGAAATTGGTAACACAGGCATTAAAGTTTACAAGAGTGCATAGAGGAAACTGGAGTAAAAAATCAAGAGACTGAAGAATTAGGAAAGACCTATGAATGGGAGGCCTTATGCCCACTGAGTGTCAGTGCCTTTAGACACTTAGAAATGGTAGACCAGAAACACCAACTGGGTTAGAGCTGAGAGTTCCTTTTGGAGAGTATGGTATAATAGGGAGAGATCAGGAATTGGTGTGATGCCACATTGCATACTCATGGATCTGGTTTTGTTGGTGCTCCAACACCTGGATGGGTCAGCAAGCTCTAATGGATTTTAGAGATGTAGTCAAGAAGACCAGTTGGTTGCTTATTGACATCATTTAGCTCCTTTGAGAAAAAGTGTCCAGCCAGTGTGCTTTATACTGACCTCCTTGAACACCTTTCAACACTTACGTGAAGTATGTAGAGGAACCTGAAGTAGAATTTAAGTAACTGGTCTAAAGTCAACATAGCTGGAAAGTTGGAAAGCTGAGGTTGAAGCTAAAGTCCGTCTCCACCCCAGCGCCTTGGGGAGCCCCAAGAAATAAACAAAAGTCTGGCAAGAGCTAAGAAGATTGAGTTCTGTAGGTCTGTATGCTGTCTGGCTCATTCAAGGTCTCCTAGTGCCCTTTACAGGAAATCCCCTCTCTCCAACCCAAGGCCCTGGCATCCAGTGAGTTCTAATTTTTTCTCGTTTGCTGGGATGTCATATAAATGGAATCCTATGTTATGTAGCCTTTTGTTTTTGCTTCTTTCACTTGTAATGCTTTTCAGATTTAGCCATGCACCATTGATTCATTGCTTTTTATTGCTGAGCAGTGTTCCATTGAATGGATGTGCTATGAAATGTTGGTGGACATTTGAATTATTTCCAGTTCAGGGCAATTATTAATATTTTTGTGAACATATGCTATTATTTCTCTAGACCATTTTGGGATCAAATAGGATTGCTGGGTCAAAGGATAAGTGTATGTTTAATTTTGTAAGAAATTGCCAAGCCATTTTCCAAAGTCATAACCATTTGGCATTTCTATCAACAATGTATGAAAGTTCTAGTGGCTCCCTATACCCTCATCAGCATTTAGTATTTTCAGTTTTTAAAATTTTAGCCATTCTCATAGGTATGTACTGAATGCTTTCTGACTTGCAAAATACATCAAATACATAGTGATGAGCAAATTAACCCAGGGTTGGTAAGCTCATTTATGGTTTGAGCAAATTCAGTTTTCTATAACAAACATACTCTGCAGATTAACCGAATAAACACAGTATCCTGTGACATGTTTTACAAGGTCTGTAGTAACATGTTTCCCAGCTAATGGTTACAGACAGTCTGTTACTTCAGAGTATAGTAGTTGAGTATTTTGGAATGTTTCTTGCTCCTTTTCAGCTCTTGTGAAGAAGAGCTATAATTTGATAACTAGAGATTGTCCACATAGATTTCAATGTAAATAAGATTTTATATTCACCTATCTGGTCCACTTTGTTCACTGTGTCCTTCTAGCCTCCTCTTCCTCATTGGCTCACTCATACATATTTGGAATTCAAAGGCTGTCACTAAAATTCTTCCCTCTTTAGTTTTGGAAAACTTCTAAGGATAGATCCATTTCGAGAGGCTTATAATTATATTTCACAGTTGACAAAGTGCTTTTTACATAGTCTCATTTTAGTCACACAACCACCCGATGAGGTAGATTTTATTATTTTCATTTAACAAATGAAAACAAAAAACAAAGGGGTTGCAGAGTTCCAGTGACTTATTCAAATTCACACTTAGTAACTGAAAGAAGTATGCCTGGAGCCTGCATCTTCTAGTTCTGAATCCTATGTGCTTTCTTCCATGCCACCCCAACCCCATGCCCTGTGCTTTTGCAACTTTCCTCTGTGATTAGTGCTAAAAGCCATAGGCCAAGTGAAATGTTGAAGGCCAATTAAGGATGGCCAGGTCTAGCCCTGACATCCTGGAAGCTGCCTTTGGCTCCACTAGGCCCTACTTTGAAAGAGCTTTGGAAGATCTCATTGCTGCTCTGAGGAGACGAAGGGCAACATCACTCAAAGGAGTAGAGGAAATGCATAAGGCAGCCCCCAGTATAGTCTGGCCGAAGCCATCTGGGAGCCAGCACAGAAATCTTGACAGCCAAGTACTCAGCAGGCAGGAAAGCAGAAAGTGAGCCCTGGAGGAACTGACTGTGTGTCAGGCAGAGGGTTAGGGACTAGGGATAATACCTGGTCCCCGCTCTTAAGCTTAGACCCATGGAGGAGCTCTGAATGGTTGTACCCTGTTAAGTCAAGCTTAGACAGGGGATTCAAAGGGTGCTGTGAGGCAAGGTGGGAGGTTGGGTGGGTTTTATTAGTATTCTGGAGAGTAATAGAACCAATAGTGCTTGCATGTGTTTGTACCATATGTAGGTAGAGGGTGGGGTTATTAAGGAATTAGCTTATGCAGTCATGGAGGCCGAGAAGTCCCAAAATCTGCAAGCACCCATAAGTTCCAGTTTGAATCTGAAAACCTGAGAACCAGGAGAACTGGATGTAGTTCCAGTTGAAAAGCCAGCAGACTCAAAACCCAAGAAGAGCCAATGTTTCAGACCAAGTTTGGTTGCAGAAAAAGATTCATGTTCCAGCTCAAGCAGTCAGGCAGGAAGGGTTCCCTCTTCCTCTACTCTTTTCTTTTCAAGTCTTAAATTGAGTGGATGAGACCCATCCATATTATTGAGTGCCATCTACTCAAGTCTGCAGATTCAAATGTTAATGTCATTCAGAAACATCCTCACAGATAAACCCAGAAAAATGTTTGGGCAAATGTCTGGGCACTCCATGGCCCAGTCATGTTGAAACACAAAATTAACTATCACAAGTCCACCCTTTGTCAGTTTGGAACCCATACACATCTCCTTAAACTATAAACTCCAAATAAAGACAATAACAATGTCGTAATTTCACCTCACGATAACAACTACCTTGCATACAACTGAAAACACACCAACTCCTTTCCCAGAAGAGAAGATGAGGTATTTGAGTGATATTTACTCTTCTCCATAATATCCCATTACTTAAATAATATGATATAAAATTAATACTTAAATGTTATTATATCAATACATCTATCACAAGGTAAGAATAAGAGAAGGAAGAAAACAAACATATAGAGTGTGTTACGGACTGAATGTTTATGACTCCCCAAAATTCATGTGTTGAAATCCTAATCCCCAATGTGATAATATAAGGCCGTTTGGAAGGCACTATGTCATGAGGGTGGGGTCTGCAGGAATGTGATTAGTGCCCTTACAGAAAGAGACCCCAGAGAGCTCCTCAACCTCTTTCTGCTATGTGAGGATATAAGGACAAGTCAGTAGTCTACAACCTGGAAGACGGCCCTCACCAGAATCCAGTCAAACTGGTACCATCTCAAACTTTCAGCCTCCAGATTTGTGAGAAATACATTTCTGTTGTTTATGAGGCACCCAGTCTATGGTACCCTGTTACAGCAGCCTGAAGTAAGACTAAAACTGACACAAAGATCCATGACAAGATAGGGAAGAAATACTCATGAGAATTAGTCTTCATTCCTCTTACTAGTCATGTGGTCGTAGGTAGTACTTGTGACTGACTACTTTTTTCCACTACCCATGCTTTATTCCCTTTGCCTTAAGCAAGCACCTTAGCTGGTCATGGTTCTTTACCTGTCAGGGTGATCCAGTCTATTTCTGAAGGGTCTTAGCCACTACTTGGCTAAGTCATCTTGCCTGGATTGAGTTGTACTTTTCCATTGATCTTAATCACAGGACTTGGTAATACTAAGATGCTTTAGGGGATCTCCCATGTTTCAGACATACTCTTCCTTGCCTCCATTCTGGAACAGAAGTATAATTCCTCCTTGGTAGGCAGGATCAGTCACCCTAGCTGACATTGTAACTCCCTTCTTTGCCTGTCGATTCAGAGACATGGGGAATCCAAAGTGGCTCAGTGGCAGTCTTAACTGTCAGTTCAATGGAATCGTTGTTCTGTCTCCTGATGGAAGCATTCCTCCCTTTGGCAGAAAGATCTCTAGTACAGCAGAGCAAAGGGCACAGGGACAGGAAGTTAAAATTTTGCTAGTGGATCACTCGTGTGGTAGTGATTTGTGCCACTCCCATTTCCACCCCTTGATTCCTAGGCCAGTGAATCCATGTTATGGAAGAAACAACACCATATATATAGGATGCTGATTCAGAAGATATAACCCTTCTGAAGAAGCTTGCCCCAGTCCTGCAAGGTACTGTGCCCACTTTGTGTCTTCAAAAGGCCACTCCATGATTCTATCAAGACAGCTGCTTCAGGGAGTGAATTCCATGAGCATGAGTTCATTGCTGCACATCTTTGCCTGTGAAATGAGTTCCTTGATCAGAAGCAATGCTGTGTGGAATACCATAACAGTGGATGAGGCAATCTGTAAGTCCATGGATGGTAGTTTTGTTAGAAGTATGCAGGGAAGGCCAATCCATATCTAGAGTGTCTATTCCACTAAGAACGAAATGGTGTTCTTTTCTTGATGGGAAGTCGTCCAATGTAATCAACCCATGGGCAGGTAGCTGGCTGATCACCCTGGGAATGGTGCCATATCAGGGACTCTCAATGTTGGTCTTTGCTGCTGGCAGAGTGGACACTCAGCAGTGACCATAGCCAGGTCAGCTTTGGTGAGTGAAAGTCCATGTTGCAGAGCCCATGCACAGCCTCCATCCATGCCACCATGGCTACTTCATTCATGAGCCCATTGGCAATGACAGGGGTGACTGAGGAAAGAGGCTGACTAGTCTCAGAACAGTCATCTATCCACTTATTCATGTCCTCCTCTACCGAGGTCACCTTTTGGTAATAGCACACAACTCCCATGTTTTTTCCCCATTCAGAGACATCTGACCACATCCCTCTTCCCCATATTTCCAGGGGAAATAAGTTGGTTGCCAGTTTGCCAATCATGTTCCTTCCAAGTCCCTGACCAGCAAAGCCATTGGCCACAGTCTATGAATCGGTATATCACTGGCTATTGCTCCTTCCAAGCAAAGTGAATAATCAGGTACACTGGTTGGTGTTCTGCCCACTGGGAGGACTTCTGTCCACCACCGTCCTTCAGGAATGTCCCAGAGAGAGGCCATAGTGCTGCAGCTGTCCACTTTCATGTGGTGTCTGCATATTGTGTGGGATCACCTGTACACCAGTCCTGAATCTTCCTCTGTCAACTGATCATAGGGTACCCCCCCATGAGGCCTTAGGTAGAGGCTGGAAGAGAGAAGGCAGTGTAGCAGGAGTGTGAAGCATGGGCATTTGTCACTTCATGTAACTTACTCGTGCTATCAGGGCCTGCTCAAAGCCAGTCTCCCATATACACCACTTCCATTTGAAGATGGAGTACCTCTGTGTACACTTAACTTTATGGCTTGGTGGGACAGAACACCAAGTTCATGATGGACAGTCCAGGTTTCATGGTAATGTGTTAACCATTCTAGGTTTCCTAAGGCCCACTAGCAGGCCAATAGTGTTTCTTACAAAGGAAGTAGGTGTTGTTGTACCTCTTTCGGTTGCAGGAGATACTAGATGCAAAAACTTATCTTCCACTTTAGGAAGACATCTCAACAAGCCTCACACCACGAGACCCTGAAACATTTCACCAAGATAGAAGTCTCCTAAAATTTTGTTGAATTGTTTTCTGATCTTTGGCACACAGATGTCTTGCCAGTAAGTCTAGAGTAATTGCTACTTCTTGCTCACTAGGTCCAATCAACATAATGTCCTCGATGTAATGGACCAGTGTGATATGCTATGGAAGGGAAAAGTGATGAAGAGCCCTGCAAACTAAATTATGACATAGAGCTGGAGAGTTTACATACCTTGAAGTAGGACAGTGAAGGTGCATTGCTGACTTTGCCCACTGAAAACAAACAACTTCTGGTGGAGATTATTGGCAGGGATGGAGAAAGGAATTTATCAGATCAATAGCTGCATATCAGATACCAGGTCCATGTTTCAGACAGCCAACCAAACAAACTGTTAGAGACCTGCATTAGTCAGGGTTCTCTAGAGGGACAGAACTAATAGGATAGATGTATATAAAAAGGGAAGTTTATTAAGCAGTATTGACTCATACTATCACAAAGTTAAGTCCCACAATAGGCTGTCTGCAAGCTGGGGAGCAAAGAAGTGAGCCCAAGTTCCAAAACCTCAAAAATAGGGAAGCCGATAGTGTAGTCTTCAGTCTGTGGCTGAAGGCCCAAGAGCCCCTGGCAAATCACTGGTGTTAAGTCCAAGAGTCCAAAAACTGAGGAACTTGGAGTCTGATGTTTGAGGGCAGGAAGTATCCAGCACAGGAGAAAGAAGAAGGCTGGAAGTCTCAGCAAGTCTGCTCTTTCCAACTTTTGCCTGCTTTATTCTGGCAACTGATTAGATGGTGCCTACCCAGATTTAGGATGAGTTTGCCTCTCCCAGTCCACTGACTCAAATGTTAATCTCCTTTGGCAACACCCTCACAGATACACCCAGGAACAATACTTTGCATCCTTCAGTCCAATCAATTTGACACTCAACATTAACCATCACAAGACCTAACTCCCAGAACTGCAACATTAAATGCAGAATCTCTGCCTAGTGGGGCTGTCAATCAGACACCAGAGAATGTGTTTTATGTCACCCCACAAAATGGGCTCACAGGCTCCAGCCCCAAACTTAAATTGACAAATCTAAAAGGCTTTGGACTTTGGATTCCTCTGACCTTGAGGATTTCTTCCTCTGTACAAGCTGCTGACACAACTCCACTTTGGGCATGCCTTCTGAGAAAAAAGGGAGTCCCAGCAAAACCATGTCTACTGGCTCGAATCATCATGTATCCTTGAATATTTGCATATACTTTGCATTGTTTATTAGGTGAAGGGATGGTAAATAAAATGGAAGTTTCCATAGTTAAGTCCCCATTCCCACCAACCTTCAAAATCATTTGTGTTAATTTACTCAAGCAATGAAATCACATCTGGTACAGCAGCTGCAATTGCAATCACCACCTGGTTAAACTTATGATAATCCATTGTTATTCTCCAATATCTATTGATTACTTGACCTCCATAATCCCCTACTGTGACCGGTGAGCCACAGTATATATAGATATTTCAGGTCTTCTGGAATTAGTGTCAGTTCAGAGTCAGAGTCCAGTAGTCCCACAGATGTTTGATTATTTCCTTTTTTTCAATGCAGTTATCCTGGTAAAAGACCATAGCTCTTTTGAGGAAGACTAGGAGATTAATAGTGTAATTTTTTGTTTTGTTTTGTTTTTTGGTTTTTGTTTTTTGAGATGGAGTCTTTATCACCCAGGCTGGAGTGCGGGGCGTGATCTCGGCTCACTGCAACCTCCACCTCTGGGATTCCAGCAATTCTCCTGCCTAAGCCTCCTGAGTAGCTGGGACTACAGGCATGCACCACCATGCCTGGCTAATTTTTTAGTAAAGATGCGGTTTCACCATATTGGCCAGGCTGGTCTCAAACTCTGGACCTCATGATCCACCCACCTCGGCCTCCCAAAGTGCTGGGATTACATGTACATGTGTGAGCCACTGCGCCCAGCCTTAATAGTGTAAATTTTTGACAGTGTACTGGAGTCCTTCCTCAAAGGGATTTAGTGTCGCCTTTATTCAAGGTGTTCTGGGTCTGTCACTAGGGTTAATATTGAATTGTTTCACTCCCTTTTCTACTCTTTGACTCCTGGACCCATGAATCCTAGTTAGCTGAAATCTGGGGGTTGATTGAGTAGCTGTCATTCTCTGTTTTTATGATTCAGGTTAGATTTTTGTTTACCTGACCTGGAAGTTTTCTGCTTATACAGATGAGGTAAGAATTTAGTCGGTTCCTATCTATTTCACTTCTAGGCACACTGTGATCAACTAGTCAATAGCAGAAGTTAGTGAGAGTCAGACTATTCTGATTGCTTCTCTGACTCTGTTGTTCATTATGGTTACCAGGCCCACCTACCTTTAGTCCCTGCCCCACCACTTGGCCCCTGCCTCCCTGGGATCCAATTATTCCCATTGCATTTAGGTTTCCCAATTCAGTGGCTGTAGTTCCCATGGTGAGGTCCCATCTACAGAGAAGAGCAATCACAAACTTTTTCAAGAATGTTAGGCTCCCCACATGAATTCATTTCTCATGTTATTGATGAAAGGTATGATTTCTGAATCCTCCCAGGGTGAATGACTATGTCTTAAGTAACAAATCCATTCTAACATACCAACCTCCCTAAACCTTTGATTCCCTTCCTCTGCATTAAACCAGGGCAGGTAGGACACTTCCAGATTGCTCACTGTGGGCCATCTTTTGGTCCATGTTTCAGATACCCAACCAAACCAATTTTTAGAGCTCCTTCTAACTCCCAGAACTGCAGCATTAAATGCAGAATCTCTGCTTAGTGAAGCTATCTCAGTAAATTTAACCTGATCCTTCTGTTCCTTCCACTTCCTTCTGTTCCTTCCACCATTAACCCACACCTTTTTTTTTTTTTTTTGAGACAGAGTCTCCCTCTGTTGCTGTTTTGAGACAGAGTCTCCCTCTGTTGCTGAGGCTGGAGTGCAGTGGCACAAACTCGGCTCACCGCAACTTCCGCCTCCCAGGTTCAAGCGATTTTCTCCTGCCTCAGCCTCCCAAGCAGCTGGGACTACAGGCATGCACCACCAGCCCCAGCCAGTTTTTGTATTTTTAGTAGAGATGGAGTTTCACCATGTTGACCAGGCTGGTCTGAAACTCCTGACCTCAGGTTATCCACCTGCCTCAGCCTCCCAGAGTGCTGGGATTACAGGTGTGAGCCAAGGTGCCTGGCCCCCACACCCTTAATATCCATTCCCACACATTCCCCAGATGTCTAGCTGTATAAATTAGAAAACTGGAGTCGGTTTTTTGGAGTGTAGCTCACATCCTCATGGGTCACATTTTTAAGTCTCCTTTATGGGCCCACTGGGACTTGAGTCTAGTTATAGGTCTAGAAGCAAAGAGGATTGGTAGGGATGGGTCTTGAGGAGACTCAGCATGGTGTTGCATGGCAACTGCCTCAGGAGAGAACATGGTAGTTTCTTCAGTCACTGCAGGATTTATTTCCTCAGTCAGAGGTGAAAACGCCAGTGCCACTGGGGATGGGGAGACTGCCTCTACTGGGGATGAGGAGAAATCTTACACTCCAGAGAAGACTCATCAGAATTTTGATGAGTCTTCAAACTCACTGATGAAACTCAGTGTTCCCAGCTTCATTCATCAAGGTTATCCCACATGTCACTATTCCAATTTGTAGATCTCATTGTTTCCTAATCCCAATCTACTTTAACGGTAGACACTCTGCAAGGCTGGGAGTTCAACTTGTATTATAATTCAGCCAGTTGCAGGATGAGATTCTGCATGTGATTTGATATTTCAATCATCTCAGCCTTGCGGCTACAGAAAATAAGGATCTCTTTCAGGAAACACACAGAGCCTTCAGATCATTTATATGGCACTTGAGCTGGAATACAAATCCCTGAGCTTTTTTTTTTTTTTTTTTAGCCACGTTTTCCAGTGTCATTAAGAGCAACCAGCCAACCTTAGCATATTCATTAATTTTTGAAAAATGTTGGAAAGTATCATATACACAATCACCCAGCTTCTTGCTTCTCATAAGCAGTGGATTAGGAGTATCCAATGCAGGTATCTTGCATATCTCTATTGCCAGATTACAACATGGACAATCAGAGCTTTCTTTACTACTAGAAATATATTCATTAGCATATTTAAATCTAATCACAATAGAGAGCCGATTCTAGAAACTACAGAACCAATTCAGAAAACACTCCTTAAAAAATTCTGTTCCTCTAGACCCACTCCTGGTGCCAAAATCTGTACTACTCAGGATTCTCTAGAGAAACAGAACCAATAGGAGACTATATATATATATACTTTATATATAGTTACAATGTTAGACCATATATATGTACACATATATATGTGTGTATATACATATAGTCTAATATTCCAATCTCCCATATATAAATACATATATTTTATATAGAGAGAGTTATTTTATATATTTTTTTATATATGTATATATAAAGAGATTTATTTTAAGGTATTGACTTCCATGATCCTTGAGACTGAGAAGTCTCACCATCTGCTATCTGTAAGCTGGAGACCCAGGAAAGCTGGTGGTATAGTTTGAAAGCCTGAGTGCTGAAGAGCCAATGGTGTAGATTTTGGTCTAGGTCTGAAGGCCTGAGATCCAGGAGTGCTGAAGGTAGGAGAAGATCCACATCCCAGTTCAAGTTGTCAGGCAGAGACAGCAAATCCTTCTTTCCTCCACTTTTTTCACCTACTCAAGCTCTCAATGGATTGCATCATGCCTTCCCACATTGGAGAAGGAAATTTGGTTTACTCAGTCTACCCATTCAAATGCTAATATATTTTAGAATAACCACAGATACTTCCAGAAATAACGTTTTACCAGCCACTTGGCCATCCTGTAGCTCAGTCAACTTGACCCAGAATTTACCATCACAGGCCCCTATCATCTTTATGACTTCATTTAACTTTAAACCTCCCTAAAGGCCCTGTCTCCAAATATAGTCACATTGTGAGTTTTGGCTTCAACATATAGATTTCAATGGACATATTTTAGTCTATAATGGAGGGAGAATGGAGAAGACGGTAGAAAGTCCAAGGAGAGAGGTGAAAGTTTGGAAATGCCCCTGAAAAGAGTAAGAAAAGATAAGGAATAAATCTAATTGCCCAGACAGAAATAAAATGGAGAAATGAGACTAGGTATGTAACTATGGTACAGAATGAACTTATGAATTCAGAACCTGGACATTAGGTGAAGGTGACATGAGCTGATAGGCTCCAGTCCAAAACCTAAATTGGCATTAAAGGCAGGAGGATTTGGGCTTTGAACTCCTCTGGTTTAGAAAATGTCTCCCTCTGTACAAACTGCTGAGACCACCCAACTTTGAACATGCCTTCTGAGGAAATAAGGAAGTCACAATGAAACAATGTTCACTAGTTCGAGCCATCATGTATGTATGCTTGAATACTGCATATACTTTGCATTGTTTACTAGGTGAAGGGATGGTAAATAAAGTGGAAATTTCCTGAGTTGAATTGAGCTCCTCTTCCCACCAGTCTTCAAACTCATACCAGCCCTATGTCCAGCACAGTCCTTGCGGAATGGTCAGTAGGCTTGGGCAGAATGACCTCATTTGTAAGAAAGAGCATGGAAAGGCTGAGGCCAGCATGAGAAACTTTCTAAGTTTTTGGAGTTGTGTAGTCTAGTTGGTAACTCTCCATAGTTTTTGAGTTGCAGGCCCAGTGAAAGTTTGGCATCTGTGGGATTATTCTGGGGCACTGGAGGGGATGACCTGGTGGGTTAAAACAGAAGAGTGGGACAAGGTTCATGCTGAATCTTAGCACTGCAATACCAGGAATACAAAACTTCTCACTAATTTGGAATAAACATCAAAAGAGGTCAAATTCTCCCAAGGATACAGTAAGCCTTAGGAAACGAGATGCTAAGGTAGAAAGACACTGTATGACCACTTAGGTAAGGAGGACTCACCTAGTGGTACCACCAGTTTCCTCCCTTGGATCATCTCCAGGGCTGGATTCTCACTTGGCAATTAGGGGATCCTGAAGGGTGTTCTGGAGGACAGAAAGTGAGGGAAACCAAGAGTCTAACCAGGTAGAAGACAACCACTCCTATTGAGAGGTGACAATGTGCTAGCAGCCCTCACTCTCAGTGCCTCCTCGGCCTGGGCATCCACTCTGGTGGCGCTTGAGGAGCCCTTCAGCCCACCACGGCACCGTGGGAGCCCCTCTCTGGGCGGGCTGAGGCCGGAGCCTCCTCCCTCTGCTTGCAGGGAGGTGTGGAGGGAGAGGCACGGGCGGGAACCCGGGGCTGTGCTGACGGGCCAGTGTGAGTTCCGGCGGGT
>NW_012098767.1:0-1972 GCF_000951045.1 Mandrillus leucophaeus
GAGACCAGCCTGGCCAACATGGTGAAACCCCATCTCTATTAAAAATACAAAAATTAGCCAGATGTGATGGCGCACGCCTGTAATCCTAGCTACTCAGGAGGCTGAGGCAGGAGAATCACTTGAACCCGGGAGGTGGAGGTTGCAGTGATCTGAGATCACGCCACTGCACTCCAGCCTGGGCAACAAGAACAGAAGTCCATCTCAAAAGGAAAAAAAAATGCTTGTTTTTGACAGTGTGTCAGTTTTTACATTTGTAGCCAACATCCTTCTGAGGTCTGTGCCATCCCCATCTTATGAGTGGGAAACCACACCTCACAGGAAGGGCATCACTGGGCCAAGGTTCCAGGCAAGTAGGAGAAGGTGCCAAGACTCTACATGCTCCAGGGTGGCACCTTCTCTCACCCCATCCCTGACTGCTTCTCCCAGGAGAGCTCAGGGCAAAAAGCAAGCTGAGCTCGGTACCACGGGGACCCTCCGCAGGGACTTGATGGCTGCTGGATGGTGCTGAAGGCTGGACAGTCAGCATGATCCTACTGAATTTAATTTTTTTTTTGGAAAAGTCTTTCTGGCTCATTCCTACGTGCCTCTGGGCAACTCACCAGGAATCCAAGCAGAGGCTCCCTCCTTACAAGCTCACGGCCCTTTCACTACCACAGAACCCTGGACTGGGGCTTCTTTAACTCTTTCCACAAGTAGAGTAGCCTCCTGATTACTTTAAAAAATGAGTTATTAAAAGTATTTAGCGAAAGTGTTGGAGCCTGGCAGAGGGCACTCGTGGCCAGTATCTGGAATGTCACATGGTGTGCCATCCAACAGAGACTCCCCCACCAGGGTGACACTATGGTAGTGATGCATCATGACCAGAGGAGAGACCACCCGAGCCAGGGGCCCTCCTGTTCACCCCAGGGAGGCTCTCTCATCCCGCCTCCCAAACCCCACATGCTCACCCCTCACAGCACCTTTATGGTGTGGGATGGAGTGATGATGTGGGATGGAGTGATGATGTGGAATGGAGTGATGATGTGATATGTAGAGATGGTGTGGGATGGAGTGATGATGTGGGATGGAGTGATAGTGTGGAATGGAGTGATGGTGTGATATGTAGAGATGGTGTGGAATGGAGTGATGGTGTGGGATGGAGACATGGTGCAGGATGGAGTGATGGCACAGGATTGAAGGGTAGTGTGGGATGGAGTGATGGTGTGGGATGAAGACATGGTGCAGGATTGAAGGGTAGGGTGGGATAGAGTGATGGCACAAGATGGAGTGATAGTACAGGACAAAAGGATGGTGCGGGATGGAGTGATGGTGCAGGATTGAATGATGATGTGGGATGGAGTAATAATGTGGGATGGAGCAATGGTGCAGGCTGGAGTGCTGGTGCAGGGACAGAAGGATGGTGTGGGATGGAGCAATGGTGTGGGACAGAGTGATGATGTGGGACGGAGTGATGGTGCAACATGCAGTGATAGTGCGAGATGGAGTGATAGTGCGGAACAAAGCAATGGAGTGAGATAACGTGATGGTGCAGGACGGAGTGATGGAGCAAGACGGAGCAATGGTTCTGGATGGAGCGATGGTGCAAGAAGGAGTGATGGTTTGGGATGAAGCGATGTTGTGGCATGGAATGATGGTGCAGGACAGAGCGGTGGTGTGGATGGGGCAATGGTACAGGATGAGGCAATGGTGTAGAAAGAAGCGGTGGCATGGGATGTAGCCATGCTGCAGGATGGAGTGATGATGTGGGACAGAGTGACGATGTGGGAAAAAGCGAATGTGCGGGATGGAGTGGTGGTGCGGGATGGTATGATGGTGCAAGGTGGAGCAGTGGTGCGGGACGGAGTGATGGTGTGGAATGCAGTGAGAATGCGGGATGGAGCAATGGTGCAAGATGAAGAGATGGTGCGGGGCAAAGTGATGGTGTGGGATGGAGCAGTGGTGCAGGTCAGAGCGATGATGTGGGACACAGTGA
>NW_012098768.1:0-1167 GCF_000951045.1 Mandrillus leucophaeus
CATATTTGATTAATATGTAAAAATCAATTGTGTTTCTATTTAAATTGAAATTAAAACATTTATAATGGACCAGGCACAGTGGCTCATAAGTGTAATCCCAGCATTTGGGAGGCCAAGTTGGGCAGATAGCCTGAGTTCAGGAGTTTGAGACCACCCTGGGCAACATGTCTCTACTAAAATACAAAAATTAGCCAGGCGCGGTGGTGTGCACCTGTTGTCCCAGCTACTCAGGAGGCTGAGGCACGAGAATAACTTATGCCTGGGAGGCTGAGGTTGCAGTGAGCAGAGATTCCACCACTGCACTCTAGCTTGGGCTACAGAGTGAGACTCCCTCTTGAAAAAAAAAAAAAATTAATGACTTAGAAAAATATTTAATACTTGAAAATAAATCTGATGAAAGACGTACAAAAAATGTGTACATTTAAAACAGCAAGGCCGGGCATGGTGGCTCATGCCATGGATCACCTGAGGTCAGGAGTACAAGACAAGCCTGGCCAACATGGTGAAACCCTGTCTCTACTGAAAATACAAAATTAGTTGGATGTTGTGGCACATGCCTGTAATCCCAGCTACTTGGGAGGCTAAGGCATGAGAATCGCTTGAACCTGGGAGGCAGTGGTTGCAGTGAGCTGAGATTGCGCCATTGCACTCCAGCCTGGGCAACAAGAGCGAAACTCCATCTCAGAAAAAGAAAAAAAAGAAAACAGTAAATCATTGCTGAGAGAAAAGACCTCCATAAATGGAGAGATAAATCATGAGTTCCATAGTGTTAAGATGTTCACTCTCCTCAAATTGATCTATAGATGTAATTCAATCCCAATAAAAATCTCAGTAGGCTTTATTTTTAGAAATTGGCAACCTGATTCTGAAATTTTATAGGAATGCAAAGGAGCTAGAATAATCAAAATATGTTTTTAAAAATGATGTGGAAAACTTATGCTGCCTCATTTCAGATCTACTATTAGGCAATCAAGGCAATGTGGCGTCGATATGAAGATAGACATACAAATTAATGCAACATAATAGAACCCAGATACATACATACAAAAACACACACACACACGGTTAATTGATTTTGATAAGTATACCAATCTAATTCAATGTATCCAGTTGGTCCATAGGGAATTCTGGTTTTTGTCGTTACTTGAAAGTAATGAAAAGTAATGG
>NW_012098769.1:0-1737 GCF_000951045.1 Mandrillus leucophaeus
AATTAGAAAAGGGACAGGATAAAAGGAGTCAATGGATTTGCTCCAGAAAGGTGATAGAAATTTTTGGATGGTTGTTCACTATTTGCCCCAGATTGAAAATTTAAAAATAAATAAATAAATAAATAAATAAATAAATAAATAAATAGGCAAATGTTATAATGAGAAAGCTGACATTGCCTGGGACAGTATTGTGGCAAATAAGATAAACATTAACCAAAGGGACTGAGTCCCTTGGTCCAAGTCTTTGCTGGGACCCAAATCCTTTGGATATAGGATCTTGCTACCTGGGGAATGCAAGGGGGAGAATACTCATAAGCAGGGAGGCTCTTTTTTTTTCCCCCCTAGGACTGATTCCAACTATGTGAGGAGCTGCTAGGTTTTACAGTGCCTGATAGACAACTCTCAGCTAATGAGAGCTGTCTGGCTTGTGGGCAGCAGTTCCAAAGTGAACAAACAACATCCTGTTTGAAAGCCACTGTTCTGATTAAAAAAGAATCAAGCAAATCTTTTTCTTTTGAGTTATTTATAGTATAGAGCAATTGGGTGAAGTATAATATGTTTTTGTGAGCAAATTTACTTTTCTCTCTGAGCTCTCCAAAATTCAGAAACTGTTCACGAGTATTCTGATCTTAAGACAATATAGTTATTTGCGTAAGTTTAGTAAGAGTCTTTTAAAACAGGACATTTGGAGACACTGGTTATTTTACCAAGGCTTTGACTGTGATAACACATTTTAAGGTAAAGTTCCAGCAAAGCCAACTTAAGGCTACAACAATCCTCCAGAGCAGTGGTCCACAGCCTTTTTGGTACCAGGGAACAGTTTCATAGAAGACAATTTTTTCATGGATCGGGGACATGGTTTTGAGATGAAACTGTTCTATCTCAGATCATCGGGCATTAGTTAGATTCTCATAAGGAGCGCATAATTTAGATCCCTCCGTGTGCAGTTCACAATGGGGTTTGAACGCTCCTATGAGAATCTAATATCACCACTGATGTGAAAGGAGGTGGAGCTCAGTTGCTAATGCTTTCTCACCTGCCACTCATCTCCTGCTGTGCAGCCCAGTTCCTAACAGGACACAAACATGTACTGGTCTGTGACCCAGGAATAGTACTCTCTACTGCTCTAGAGAGTACTAGATTATTCTTCCTATTTTTAATTGGTGCCTAATGGAATAGTTTTCTTTTTCTGTTCTGATATACAAATACTGTTTTCATTGTCAGAATATTAATGTTATTTATCTTTCCTTGTTTTACTTCCAAGGAAACCAAAATCATGGTATTCTGAAGTCCAGAGATGCAAATATCCCTTATTTGGCATTCCACTGGGCCCGATCTGTTTTTTTCACTGCAAATGTCCTACTGCTAAGACTATACAGGAACCCTCCCTCTAGGTCCAGGGACTGTTGTGGAAGAGGTAGGTGCATGAGATTGTAAGGGCTGGTTTTGAGTCATAGAATTAGGTCAAGATCAGACCCTCCAAATCAAGAATGGATATACAGATACCTAAACAGATTATAAAACAAGAGACTTTGCCTTCTGAGCTTTTATGTGGTACCTTTTCATCCATCCCAACCATAAAGAATTTCCTGCTTCCTGTAGAATAAAAAAATAACTACTTAGAGGATAAAGACACCCCATGACAAAGCCTCCTGGGTATAATATTCCCTGTTATGAGTCATGCAAATATATACATATATGTATAATTAAAATAAATAAATAAATTTATAAATAAAT
>NW_012098770.1:0-1232 GCF_000951045.1 Mandrillus leucophaeus
GTAACAAAGTTCTTGAGAAAGTAAAGATTCCTCTTTTTGCCATTGTACAAAAAATGTAACTCGTAATTCATCTTTTTTTTTTTTTTTTTTTTTTTTTTTTGAGACAGGGTCTCGCTCTGTTGCCCAGGTTGGAGTTCAGTGGCACAATCATAGCTCACTGCAGCCTCAACTTCCTGGGCTCAAGTGATCCTCCCACTTCAGCCTCCCAAATAGTTGAGACCACAGGTGCACACCACAACATCTGGTGAATTTTTTTTATTTTATTTTATTTTTACAGACAGGGTTTCACTATGTTTCACAGACCGGTCTTGAATTCCTGGGCTCAAGTGATCCTCCCATCTCAGCCTCCCAAAGTACTAGGATTACAGGCACGTGCCACTGTGCCCAGTTATAATTCGTCTTTCATTTACTCTAATGTATAGTCACCCAATGCATTATATATGCTTTTTAATATAGTATTGTACCTTGTGTCAATGTTTGTCTAGATGACCTTCATGCTCATCTGTATTAATTTTTCTGCCTTAGATTATAAAGTCCCACACATGAGGTCTTAGTCAATTTATTTTACTTTATACAGTTGGAAAGATATGGGAACACAGACATAAATGCCTCAAGTACATTTTGATGATTACCATGATGATGACACTGTTAAATAAATGGATTGCTAGCCTCATATAAAAAGTTAGAGGCATGAGTAACTTAGGAATCTGAGCTTATATATTACATTTTGTTGCTCCAGATTCTAAGTTAAAAAAAAAATTAGAAGATTTTATTAGCCAAGAGTTCCCAACTAAAAATATTACAAGAGGGGCCAGGCACATGGCTCAAGCCTGTAATCCCAGCACTTCAGGAGGCCGAGGCGGGCGGATCACGAGGTCAGGAGATCAAGACCGTCCTGGCTAACGGTGAAACCCCGTCTCTACTGAAAATACAAAAAATTAGCCGGGCGTGGTGGTGGGCACCTCTAGTCCCAGCTACTCGGGAGGCTGAGGCAGGAGAATGGTGTGAACCCAGGAGGTGGAGCTTGCAGTGAGCCGAGATCATGCCACTGCACTCCAGCCTGGGTGACAGAGCAAGACCTGTCTCTTATACACATCTAGATGTGTATAAGAGACAGGGCGTGGTGGTGGGCACCTCTAGTCCCAGCTACTCGGGAGGCTGAGGCAGGAGAATGGCGTGAACCCAGGAGGTGGAGCTTGCAGTGAGCCGAGATCATGCCACTGCACTCCAGC
>NW_012098771.1:0-1552 GCF_000951045.1 Mandrillus leucophaeus
AGCTAAGGCCTGAGATGGCCAGACAGAGGCAACCATGGAGACAGAGGTGGCAGCAGCTCTGCAGCTTCACCTGGGCAGTGGCAGGAGCACCAACCATGAAGCCGGAGACCTGTTTATAGTATTAGTACTGCCCAGGGTGGTTATGAAGATTGAATTAGATAAGGGAGGAAGGTGTAAATACTTTGTAAAACTTTACCTGTTATACAGATTTAAGGGAGGATTACTATGAGTAATAGACAAGGTATCTGTGCTCTATTTGGGACACAGAGAGTTTCTGTGTTACTGTCCTCTTTCTTTCTCCAATCAAAACAGAGAAGTTCATATCTCAGATTTTTTTTTCTTTTTTTTTTGAGACAAAGTCTCGCTGTGTCACCCAGGCTGGAGTGCAGTGGCACAATCTCAGTTCACTGCAACCTCCGCCTCCCGGGTTCAAGTGATTCTCCTGCCTCAGTCTCCTGAGTAGCTGGGATTACAGGCGCACGCCACCACGCCCAGCTAATTTTTTGTATTTTAGTAGAGATGGGGTTTCGCCATGTTGGTCAGGCTGTTCTCGAACTCCTGACCTTGTGATCCACCCACCTCAGCCTCCCAAAGTACTAGGATTATAGGCTTGAGCCACCGCGCCTGGCCTACAATTGCTTATGTTGCATTGCTTTATAAACTCATATCCCATATACAGTCATCATTAAGACTTGCTGACTGCCAGTACCAAATGGAGAAGCCTCCAACGCTATAAAAGCATGGCAAGATAGACTTCAGGATGGGTCAGCCCTGACATTACTCACTATAGAGTAAAAGCACTGAGTTCTTTCTAGTTCTGAGAGGATTTCACCCACAGTCACACAATCACCAAACAGGGAGGAAGGCTTCTCTTGGCTTTGGCTCTCACTGTTGCTTGGAAGGGTTTCTGATCGGTGGAGGCAGAGCAGACAGTGAGTGGTCCAAAGTGGACTGATGGCCCCAAATGAGCCAACAAAACACCCAGGAATCCTACCCAGGCCAGGACCCAGAGACAAAAGGTAAGAGCTGTTGCCAGCCACATGGGTCTTCATCAAAGCACAGCGGCACTGCCTACCACTCAGCCCCTTCCTCAATCTAAAGCCCAAGAGGGGAAGTTCTTGGGGAGAGAAGGGAAGCTGGTAAAGGCCGTGCTATTTCCCAAAGGCCTGACCCTCTGGGCCACCCCCAGCAATATAGTCAGTGTGGAATATGATCCCACCAAGAAAATGAATGGCACTCTTTTAAGAGTAGAGCATCTTGGGGAAATCTAGGATGCCTACTCTGAAGCTTTTACTCAAGTGTGGAAGCCACACCAATATGCAGGTATACTGTCTTACAAATCTAGAAGAATATTTTAGTTTTCAAGTACCCCATGAACACTTTTTAAAAAATTCAACCACTGGCTAGGCATGGTGGCTCACACCAGTAATCCTAGCACTTTGGGAGGCCGAGGTGGGCAAATCACTTGAGGTAAAGAGTTCGAGACCAGCCTGGACAACATGAAACCTCGTCTCTACAAAAAATACCAAAAAAAAATTAGCTGGGCATGGTG
>NW_012098772.1:0-1238 GCF_000951045.1 Mandrillus leucophaeus
GAGCATTTCATGTTTTTATGCTGTTATAAAATGACATGCCATATTATATTATATATGCTATTATAAAATGACATGCCATATTATATATACATATTATAAAATATAGAATGTTTAAATTTTACTTTCTGATTGTTTGGCTGATATATGCAACATAAATGGATTTTTGTATACATATCTTGTATTCTGTAGTCTTGTGAAACTAGTTATTAGTTCTAATAAATAAATCCTTTAGTATCTACTACATAGATGACAATAACTGTGAATAAGTTAAATAAGTTTTATTTTTTCCCTTCTCTCTTTTTCTGTCTCTCTCTTTCTCTGTGTATGTGTATTGCTGTGACGGCTAGACCTTTCTGTGCATTCTTGAACAGAAAGGGTGAGGTTGGCATGGTTGACCTTTTTCTTACTTTTGACAGGAAAGCATTTAGTCTTTTACCACTTAAGTATGATGTTAGCTTTGGATTTTCCATAGATGCCATTTATCAGTTTGTGGAGTTCCCTTCTGGGCATACTTGCTGAATTTTTATCCTGGATGGCTGTTGAATTTTTCTTCATCTTTTGATATCTCTCAAAGCTTTTCTTTTTTATTCTGTTTAGGTGGTAAATTATGTTGATTTAGTTTTCTATTGTCAAATCAACGTTATATAATACATCAGAACCCCACCTGGTTCTGATCTATTATAATTTTTATGTATATTCAGAATTATTATGCTAAAATTGTGTTACGGATTTTTGCAGCAATGTAAGACACACTGAACTGTAATTTTTTTGAATTTCTTTGTCTGGTTTAGTATAGGAGTGATATTGGTCTTGTTAGAAAATATCTTCTCTATTTTCTGAGTTTGTGGAATATAAACAATTTATTCATTGTTTGATACAATCTCACCAGTGAAATTATTTGAGCCTGTAGTTTTCTTTGTAGGAAGGTTTTATATTACAAATTTAATTTCTTCAATTAATAGAGACTATTAAAGCTTTCTATTTCCTTTTGAGTCAGTTATGGGAATTTTGAAAGAATTCATCTATTTTATGTAGGTTGTCAAATTTATTTGCACAATTTTTTGTAATGGTGTCTATTATTTTAATGTCCAAAGATTCTATAGTGACATCCCCTCTTCATTTCTGAAAATGCTAATTTGTGTTTTTTCTCTTTTTTCTTTGATCAGTTTTGGTAGAATTCTATCACTTTTAATAATTTTCTCAAAGAATCAATTTTTGACATTATTTACTCTATTGCT
>NW_012098773.1:0-1128 GCF_000951045.1 Mandrillus leucophaeus
ATCTGTTAGCGTTTGTCCTTTTTTTTTTTTTTTTTTTAGAGTCGGTCTCTCTCTGTTACCCAGGCTGGAGTGCAGTGGTGCAATCTTGCCTCACTGCAACCTCCACCTCCCGGGTTCAAGTGCTTTTCCTGCCTCAGCCTCCAAAGTAGCTGGGACTACAGACACCCGCCACCACACCTGGCTAATTTTTTGTATTTTTAGTAGAGACAGGGTTTCACCATATTGGCCAGGTTGGTCTCAAACTCGTGACCTTGTGATCTGCCCCCGTCGGCCTCCCAGAGTGCTGGGATTACAGGCGTGAGCCACCGCGCCTGGCGAATATTCGTTCTTTCTTCAGATGCTACACAGTAGCTCTTCTAAATTTCTTTTGTCCTTTTTCTTCTGAGCTGTTTTTCCACTCTCCGCGCGAAAACATCTCTTTCTGCAAAGAAGCTGCAATCTATTACCAAGATTTTAAAAAACATATTTTAAATTGTTCAATCTTTCTTTGCCATTACATCTGTATATTCAAGACTGTATTTTGGACTTTACAAAATAAGCACAAATACACATAAAACAACTATGTGATTCTTGAAGAATATCAGGAAATCTGCTTATGAATGATACAAGTTTGTCTAAGTGTTAATTTAGAAAGGAGGGAAATAAAGAAGAAAAAAGGAGCTTTTAAAATAAAGTCCAAGCCAAAATGCAAAATAATTCATTAAAACATAACAATAATATAAAAACTGCAGAAGGAGAGATAAGAACAGTTGTGTTAAAAATAAAATAGGAGTATGAACTCCAAGAGAAAACTTCTACCCGTTATTTATCACAAACCTTTAATAAACAGTATTTTTTTTGAGTAGAGAATGAATTAATTAAAGCAGAAAATACTATGTTTGGAGTCACTAGATTTATAAACACTAAAAAAAATTGTAAGCATAAATCCTTAGTTTTTTTTTTTTTTGGAGACAGAGTCTCGCTCTGTCGCCCAGGCTGGAGTGCAGTGGCTGGATCTTGGCTCACTGCAAGCTCCGCCTCCCGGGTTAAAGCAATTCTCCTGCCTCAGCCTCCCCAGTAGCTGGGACTACAGGCACCCGCCACCACGCCCGGCTAGTGTTTTTGTATTTTTTACTAGAGACGGGGTTT
>NW_012098774.1:0-1009 GCF_000951045.1 Mandrillus leucophaeus
TAAATCTTTTTCTCTCTACCCGCAACCCCAAAGAAGTGTTCCAAGGCATGGTTCTTCCGTTAATCCTGTTTATAAAACATTCCACATGACCAAGCGACAGGCCACAATTTTATTTATTTTTATTTTTTGAGACAGGGTCTTACCATGTTGCCCAGGCTGGAATGCAGTGGTGTGATCATGGCTCACTGCAGCCTCAAACTCCTGGGATCAAATGATCCTCCCACCTCAGCCTCCAGCCTCCAAAGTAGCTGGGACTACAGGCAAGCACCACCATGCCCTGCTAATTTTTTTTTTTTTTTTTGTAGAGATGGAGATCTCACTATGTTGCCCAAGCTGGTCTTGAACTCCTGTCCTCAAGTAGTCCTCCCACCTCGGCCTCCCAAAGTTGCCTGCATTTTTAATGAAGTTGTGGCTAGTTTGGTGCAGTCACTTCCTAGCGCTGCCATAACGAAGTACTACAAACTGGGTAGCTTGAAACAACAGAAATTTATTCTTTCACAGTTCTGGAGGCCAGAAGTCGGCAATCAAGATGCTGGCAGGACCATGCTACTTCTGAGGGCTCTAGGGGAGAATCCTTTCTTGCCTCTTACAGCATTTGGGGGCCCCCGGGTGTTCCTTGGCTTATGGAAGCTTTACTCCATCTCTGTCTCTGTCTTCACATGGCCTCCTCCCCTCTGCATGCCCTTTCCTCTTCTTATAAGGACACCAGTTATATCCCGTCTAATCCAGCTAGCCTTCCTCTTAATATAATTAACCACATCTTCAAAGACCCTATGTCCAAATAAGGGCACATTTGCAGTGCTAGGAGTTAGTACTTCAGCATATCTTACTGAGGACACAACTCAACCCCAAACACTCGGTAACACACCATCTCATGTTTGCTTCCCTCCTCCTCTGCCCCATGTGCCTACTTCTCTTACACTTTGCTGCCCTGAATTTGTACCACCCAATATGGCCTTATCATAGGCACTTTGTCTAGGGATTTATTTTCTAGGAAATTTGTGTAAAG
>NW_012098775.1:0-4295 GCF_000951045.1 Mandrillus leucophaeus
CTTTATGCTAAAATATTCATACTATGAAATTCAATTTCTCGATCCTGTCTAGACTTTAGAAGAAACGCACACCTACCCAGGAGGCCGTCTCCACTCAGGGAGCCCAGGTGACTAATGGCCAGGGAATCCGGGCAGCCTGCCGTGGGCTTCTAGCTACCATTTCTGAGGGGTTCACTGTTTCTGTGTGAGTCTTGCCCGTGGCACTTTGGTGAGAAGAGGAGGTGCCAGGAGGGAGGCCACATCTCTGAGTTCCGTTTCCACACACCCCTGGGAGCCTGCCCTTCCCAGCCACGTTCTGCTCACACTGGGTCTGGCACGGTCAGAGTCGAGGCCTTTGAACGGCTTTGTGTTTTCAGGCCCATAGGACGCCAGGGACATGGAACTGGTCTGCCATGGAGGAACCTCACAGGGCTTTTTCCACCTGGGGTCATGATTCTAACCCTTCTAACACCTGCACAGGGACCATTGGTGGTGCAGCTGGGGCCACAGCCTGCCACCTGTCCCTCATGGGACTGAACCCGAGGCCAGCGTTTGCTTTAGGATTTTGCTGTCCTCCAAGAGGTGCGGATCACCTCACTTCGAAGCTGGGGCCAATTCACCAATTCCCCTGTTCAGGGGGCAGGTGTCCAGTGGCCCCTGCGAGCAACTGCATGCCACCCTTCCCCACCCCTGCCCCCGCTCCCACCTGAAGCTGCTTCCGACTCATTCACAGTCCTGCATCTTGGCAGCACTGGCTTGGACGGGAGCCTGATCCAGTGCCAGCGTGCCACTCCTTGGCAAGGCTCCTGGTCTGCTCATACCACTTTTCTCCAGCCAATGTCCTCTAGGGTTGGAACCAACTCCCTGCACGCTGGCCCAGGGAGATCCCTGGTAATCGTCCTGCGTCCCTCTCCCTCCCCTGGGAATCACCTCAGACCGCAGTGGATGTTCCTAAATTTCTGTGGACTCACAGCAGCTTCTCAGCCAGTGATCTCCTCAAGGGCTGGATTCCACAAGCCCTTCTGTCCTGCTGCGGGCCTCAGGCAGTGTTCCCGCCAAGCTTTCCCTAAAGACACAAACAGGCAGGCCCTTTCCACACCGGCCTCGGGGAGCCTTCTGCTGGGCAGAGCATCCCTGCCAGGGGAAGCCAGGCTCATTAAGTGGGAAGCCTGTGGGGCCTGCGGAAGGCAGCAGCCCTGAGGCTGTCTCCGCCGCCAGTTGGTGCCACCAAGCTGTCAGGAGGGAGTGGCCTTCCCCACTGTGGTTGGGAAATGGAGACAGAGGTTACAGTGGGCGGCTGCAACCCTATAAGAACCACGGAGTTCCTTCAGTGGCAAAGACCAGAGCCACAAAGGCTGAGCCAAGCTGCCGTGGCCATGGGACCTGCTCTCCTCGCCCTCTCCTTCCTGTGGACCACGGCCTTGACTGAGGACACCTGTCCAGGTGAGTCAGTCCCCCCGGGGGTTAGGACCTTAGAGCGATCACACTCCGGGAAGCTGACAGCGGCCACCTGCTGACCACTCACGGCACGCCAGGCCCGGTACTACGCCCTTTGTGAAGGCTCCTGCCTTAGTTTCTCAACAGCTCGTTTTAAGCCTCGCACTTTAAAGAGGAGACAGAGGCTCAAAGAAACAGATGCAGCTAACACAGGGGTTAGGAACAGAGCCCTGGGGTCAAACGGGCCAGGTCCCAAATTCAGAGCATGCAACCGGGGAGTCTCCCTGGGGCTGAATCCTCCTCCACTGAAGGGCTGTCCTCGGAGTCCCACCGACTGTGTGAGGAGGCGGCGGGCGTACAGGGTGCTGGTGGGGGGTGGGCCTAGTCAGAGTCTGTGCCACGATCGTGTCACTGGAAGACCACCCAGCTGGACGTGGCCAGGAGAGTCAAGTCCCAGCTCTGCGGGGAATTTGGCCTGAGATGTGCCCGGCACTGGGGACAGGTGGTCCCCACTGTGTCCCTGATGTAGTCCAGTGAGGACAATGTGACCCCAGGGCTCCAGACCTCCTTCCCTGAGCTCCTGGGGGCACTCAGGTGATTCCCAGCAGCTCCACCGGTAGCTCTGCCTTCTGGGGGAGGCTCTGGGACCCCCTGCATCGTGGCCACGCTGGAGTACATTGCTCTGAACTCAGAACCCGGGATGGCTTCCAAAAACCCTGGTGGGCCCCATGGCCTGAGCCTGCTCGTGGTGGACCAGGGCACCAGGGCAATGATGGGTTCTGTGGAGAAAGGCCCCGGGTGGGGCTAGGAAGAAAATGCACACCACAGAGGCCCTTCGCTGGTTATGTTATGAGTGAGTTAACTTTTTTCCCCCAAACATGTCTTATTTTCCAGATTATCCAACGTTACCAAGTATTCTTTTTTAATGAGAAAAATTAAGCAAATAAAGAAGTGGTCTACACTTGCTCTGACCAGTGAGCCAGGGGTGAGGACAGATTAAAAAAATAATCCACCAAGCAGTGGCAGCTGCCGTGTCTCCGGTGAGAGCACTGCTCTGTTCCCCAGTCTCTAAGAGCGCCCTTAGCAGGGCATATTGATTTCATAATCAACAACATGAAAAATAGTTTTTCAAGGAAGTAGAAAACCCTTGGTTTGGCTCCAGCTGCGCCACACCTGGCTCTGTGTCCTTGGACCCCACACTGCCCCTCTCCAGAGGACCTAGAAGACCCCTTCCAGTCCAGTAATTCCACAACCACATTCCCAAGGTCTGGGAGGGAAAAGGCTTTGTCAGCCTCAATTCCCCAAGTTTCTTAGAAACATTGATTGTCATTGGTTACTGCAAGTGCCCACTGTTTATTAAGCTCTTTCTAAATGCCACGAATTCCACTAAGAGATTAAAATGCACATTCTCTAATCCAGCCCTGGCCACAGCCTTGTTATTATCCCCACTTGGTAGCCCAGAGCACTAAGCCCAGAGGAGTTAAGTGACTTGCCCCAGGACACACAGCACTGAGGATATGTGGCTCCCCTAGGTAGGGGTGGCCTCCAACGCCAGGACTCTGCCCCCCATCACGTCTCTGCCTCACCAGTGCCCGAGGGGCAGGGACAGACCAAGGCCCCAGCAGAGCTGAAAACCTCACTTTCCAGCCACTGTTGGGCCAGGCACTGAGTGGGCACCTGTGTTTCTCTGCAGAGGTGAAGGTGGTGGGCCTGGAGGGCTCTGACAAGCTCACCATTCTCCGAGGATGCCCGGGGCTGCCCGGGGCCCCAGGGCCAAAGGGAGAGGCAGGCGCCAATGGAAAGAGAGGTAGGTGCGGGCCGGGTGGGGAGGCCAGGCACGGTCAGCGGAGTGGGGCACTGGCTCTTGCTCCTTTTGAAGCTAGATGCTGAGTTGGGCAACACCCCCACCATGGTTCATAGATTGAGAGCCTGGGTCTGGCCCCTGTTAGAGCCAGGGACGGAGCTGACTCCCAGGGCCCAGTGGGCGTTCTGAAAATGCCTTAGTGGGGTGCTCATCTTTTAATGACTTAATGAGTGCCCAGTGGGTGTTTTGGCAAAAAACTTGGTTTCAGTCCTGACCTACCATCTGCTGTGTGGCCCCCTGCAGGACTCTGATTCTCAGTCCCTGTTCTCACCTGGGCTGTGGGGCTAAACGTCTCCTAGGGACCAGCTTCAGAGGAGGAACCTGCAGCTAAGGGAAGTGAGGAAACGTTTTCAGGTGCTCACGCCTGGAAGGGGAAGAGCCAGGACTCCACCTATGTTCTCTGGGAAGGGCTCCGAATTTCCAGGTCCCGGCCCCTGAGTGAACAGGAGAGCCTCGTGAGGCCTGGGTCCTGGGTCTAGAACCTTCTGGTGCAAGGCAGGCAAGCTCAGGTGGGGCCACGGTCACATCGCAGCACAAACAGGATCCAGGTCATGACAGGAAGAGTCATAGCCGCCAGCTCCAAGGTGGGTCCTTCGGGTCCTGGGCAGGGAGCTCTGTTTAAGGTGGTGTCTTTGGAATTTGCAGGAGAACGCGGCCCCCCTGGACCCCCTGGGAAGGCAGGACCACCCGCGCCCAAGGGTAAGGGGGCTGCGAGGCCCTTCCAGACTCAGCTGCAGAGGAGCGTGGATGAGACCTCTGGGGCTGCCACACTGTCCTCGCCAGAGCCCATGCCTGTCCAGGAAGGACTCCTGGGGCTCAGTCCAGGGCAGAGGTCTCAGTGTGGGGGAGGGGTCTCAGTCATGAGGAGGGGTCTCCGTTGGGGAGGGTTCTCAGTCCAGGGCAGGGGTCTCAGTCTGGGGAGGGGTCTCAGTGTGGGGGAGGGGTCTCAGTGTGGGGGAGGGGTCTCAGCCTGGAGGAGGGGTCTCAGTGTGGGGGAGGGGTTCTCACAGGGAGG
>NW_012098776.1:0-1430 GCF_000951045.1 Mandrillus leucophaeus
CAGTAGTGCGGACGGCCGTGGCGGCGGCCGCGGCCCCCCGCGCCGCGCTCGCCCTCGCCCCGCTCCCCATTGTTCTCGGCGGCGGCGGCGGCGGCGCTGGCGCTGCCGCCCGCGCTGGTGTTACAGTCCCCGCTGCCAGGCATTCTCGCCATATTGCCGTCTCTCTGCCAGTCCTCGGGCAGGGCGCATGCGCTATATTGGACCGCAGCGCTGAGAGCTTTTGTGTTTAATGACCTTCAGCTACCGGGAGGCAAAGCCGGGCTCTTAAAGGAGCCGCGCTCCAATTGTCATTCCCGAGCGCAGCTCCGGAGGGGCAGCGGCGCGCAGGGGATGGAGGGGAGGGGGGAGGGGGGGACAAGTTAGACGGGAGAGATAGGGTAAAGGACGGAGGCTGACCAGACCTTCTTCCTCCCCCACCCGGCTCCCACTTCTAAGAAAACTTTGAAGGAAAAAAAAGGAAAGGGAGGGAGAGCTGTCGGTGGGGGCGAAACACTCCCAACTTACCCTCTGGCGGAGAATTGCGCGGGCCCGGGCAGGAGAGAGGGAGGGCCGGCGGGAGGGCGGGATGGTCCCGTTTCTCTAAGTAATGCCCGAGGAGCAGTGCCCCTTCCACTGCCCCCTCATTGCCCCCCGGAGCCGGGGGGTCGGGGCGGCGGCTGCGCCGGGCGGGCCACTAATTTATAACTGTTTTTCTACCTTCCAAAGTCATGGCGAATATGTAATAGAGTCTTTTAAGGGACACTTGATTCAAATATGTCTTAAGCAACTGCTTCCTTTGCATTTACAGCGTTCTCGCACTCTTTGCCTTATAAAACTCAACACATTCAATGAAGAGCGGCTGCAAGAGTGAGCTAATCCTTTTGTTCAGCGAACTTTGAAGTTTTTCGCCTTACTGCACAGAAGTGATTTGTTAGGTAGCATGCCCTCTCTCACATTTTTTAAGGTTAGGTGTAAAGTTTCCCAAAAAGCACCAAGAGAGTTAACTTCTAAGAGTGAAACCAAATCCCATTCAGTACATTGCCTACTTTTTAAAACTTCCCCCCTGCCCAGAGCTGCATTAGCACAAAAGTTAGTCCCGAAGTTGTACCAAAGAAACATTTCATGCATAGAGTTTGGTTTGGTTACCTGGGTGGGGGAAACAATAGCAGGTGAAACTACTGTGGGAGAATTGGTGCTTCTGTGCCCATTGGCTTCTGGAAGAAGAGGCAGGGGGTCGTGTTTCACGGAAACCACCACCACCGCATCCACAGGCTCCGAGGGGCGGATACAAAGTCTTTTGGGGGAAGAGGGGCCGCAGATTTCCCCCGACCCGAACACCGACTCGTACAGGGCGCGCTTGGGCGCAGCCTCGGATTTCACGTCGGGCCCGACCTGGCTGTCTTTGGGGAGGATGTAAGTGTTCCCCAGCGAGGGCGGCTGGGGGCGGTGGT
>NW_012098777.1:0-79709 GCF_000951045.1 Mandrillus leucophaeus
GCTGGGAGTTGGAGACTGGAGCTGTTCCTATTCGGCCATCTTGCTCGGCACCCCTCTCTTTTTCCGCATTTAGGCATTTTTACGTCACCTAATTGAAGTGGTAATTCATAAATAATTTATAAATAAAGGAATTTTTATAGAAAACAGGGAAACTAGATATGCACATGATAAACTCATAGTATGTTTGGTCATATATGTGTTAGATACAGAAGCATAATTTTAAGGTCATTTGCTAATGTGTTCATTTTTAAACACAGACCTCTCTTTATCATAGTTACTGATAGCTTTCCAGACAGGTAAGGCTAACTCCTGCACTACAGGATCACATTCTTAATGTCTCCTAAGTTATTTACTTTGTTTCTGACTTGAGATGCCCTACTTTTTATTTCAAGGATCATTTTTACATTACAAAATGCACTAAAATTATTATTGCATATTTTAATGTATAGAGACTAGAATAAAAGTGCTTCCAACTTCTACAGGATCTACCACCTTGAAGAAACTCTATTAGTCCCAGACTACTGCCCTTGATGGCTTGTGCTCACTCTGGCCTCTATTTTGTCTTTTTTTATTCTCCAAAGTAAATATTTTCACTTGGTGGCACTGAGTTGTATTATATCTATCATTGTATTTAAATAGCTTTATGGAAGCAAGTTTCAAATGAAAAGATTTCTAAAGAAGAGTGGTAGGCCGGGGGTGGTGGCTCACGCCTGTAATCCCAGCACTTTGGGAGGCTGAGGTGGGTGGATCTTATGAGGTAAGGAGTTCGAAACCAGCCTGCCCAACATGGTGAAACCTCATCTCTACTAAAAATATAAAAACTAGCCGGATGTAGTGGCACACGCCGGTAATTCCAGCTATTCTAGAGGCTGAGGCAGGAGAGTCGCTTGAACTCAGGAGGCGGAGGTTGCAGTAAGCTGAGATCACACCACTGCACTCCAGTTTGGGTGACAGAGTGAGGCTCTACCTCAATAAAATAAAGAAGAGTGCTAGTGACAGATAAATAAAAAGTTGTTTTGGGGGTGCGGAGAAAAAGGGAGAAAGGGGAGAGGAGCTGGCCTTGCAGGTTCTGAGGGGACAGCAACACGGTTGCTAACACCTTCACTGTAGGAATGTGTAATGCTTGGGAAAATATCTACACTTTTGGCAGAATTTATCCCCATGCAATCTTCAGGTTAGGGTTTAAGGAAATTCTTTTTATTATTATTATTATTATACTTTATGTTCTAGGGTACATGTGCAAAATGTGCAGGTTTGTTACATATGTATACATGTGCCATATTGGTGTGCTAAACCCATTAACTCATCATTTACATTAGGTATGTCTCCTTCCTTAAGTAAGGTTTTCATTTAGCATGTCCCTCATCCATGGTAAGGTATCATCTCTTTAATAAAAAATAAAAAATAAATTAAAAAGGCCATTTTTTTCTGTGAGACATTTAATTAGAGGAGCCATTTCTCTCTCAACTGTTAAGTTTGGCATTTCCTTTTATGAGACTAGACAAGGCCAAGACTATTGATTGTAGATGACTTACGCAGTTTTTCAGTAACCCCGAAGCCTGATGTATTTTGGTTAATACAACTTGAGGAAAAAAAAATAGCATATATTTTGGGAGCAAATCCATATTTATTTTATGTTTCTGTAGGACCAAGATATATACCTGTATTTACTGAATGTATATACTGGACTATTTTAAGGTGGAGTAAAAGTTGTACTAAGAAAGGAATGGGTAAAATGTCTAGCATTTAATGGGCTGAATACATTTAATTTCGCATGAAATACCTCTTCGTTACCCAACCTCTTTCAGTTCCCTGAAGGTTAATGTTCACTGAAAATACAAACACAAATATTTATTTTTTATTTTCTTTGGATTAAGGAGACAATCTCTAAAGGACATTTCAAATGCATTTCATATTCAAAAATAATGTTGGATGTGACCTTAAGAAATGCCTCAATCCTGTGGTTTTCTTTGTATTTGTTTATTTCCATTTACTATTTATAATGCTGCTGGTTTTCCTGGTTTACATATAGCCAACAAGTACAGTTCAGAAGAACATACGTGCTATGTATGCATTATATGTATATATATGTGTGTGTGTGTATATATGTATATAAAAATATAAAATTTTATCATTACTTAGAATTTTTTATAAGTATAAGAAACTAATTTCAATATTTAATCTTAACTTTTACATTTTCCCTTAGGAAGATTTCTAAGCTATTAATTATACAATCATAGTAAATTTACTTTTTGTATATGTGGTATGTTATTCCTCAGTTGTAAAGTGCAATTAAACCATTCACGGGGCCCATAAAATCTACATAATCTGGTCATAGAGCAATTCTTTCTCAGTTCTTCCATCTCTTCCATTTTCTCCCTCCCTCCCAGGCATGTTGGCCTTCTGTGCTTCCTCAATAGGCAGGCACACCTCTAGCTTTGCCTTTGTATTTCCTGTCACTAGGCCTGGAGCATCCACTCCCCAGTTTCCCCATTCTCCACATATGTTCATATGACCCACAGCCTTACTGGATTCAGATCCCTTTTCAAATGTCATTTCCCCATAGAGGCCTTCCCTGGCCACTTTATTTAATATAACACCCCCATTCATATTTTTATACTCTGCTGTATCTTCCTAGTTTTATGAACTTTTTTCTTTATTCTTTCTATGGCAGGAGAACACAGAGAAATGTGTTTTGTTTGGTGCTGTATCCACAGCAATTGGAATAGTGCTCACATGTGTACGTGTTCAGTAAATACTGTACTGAGTAGACATAGGTTGGTCACTCAGGTGGTAAGCCCTTTGGTACATTAGCTCCTTGAAAGTTCTGGGACCCTAGAGGTTGGTAGAAACCCATAAAGGAGGAACAAGACACAGTAAGGTGACCTACTTGTGACCCAGGTAAATGTATAACTACTTGTTATCTCATCCTTATTAGAAGCTTTCTAAAATCACAGAGAAACACTGAGGAGACAGGGGCACATGGAGGATTAATGAACACATGAGGTCCACCACCACCATCAAAGGAGTGAAAAGAGCCAGCTCAAAAATGATTCAATGCACCAGGTTGTATGTAGAGACCAAAAATTGCCTTCACTGATATTGGGACATACAGTCCCTACTCAAGATCACTGAAACTTGCCCAGATGGCTGGTCTAAGTGCAATCATTTGGCTCTAGGAATATTTCTTGAGTCCTTCTCCATATCCAACATTTAAATATCAGCAAAATAACACATTTACATACACTGAATGTATCTTCCGTTAGAAAGGTGGAGGCGAAATGTTCTAAAACAGAAAGGACTACAACATAAGAACAGAAGGCAATGTCTACACACAGTTTTGAAGAGGTGTGATGGTACTGAATCCTGAAAAGCAAAAAAGGGAGAAACTCCAACCCAAATCCCTCTCCCCTAAGGAGGGAAATGCCCTTCCTTCCATCCTGATGGCTAATACTCACTTCTAAAGCTCCCACATCAGTTTTCAGCAGTCAAAAGGTGATGTATGAAAATGTGTATTGGTGAAGAGAATTAGAAAAGTGTCTAACCATTTCCTCATAGTACCCTTTCAAATACAGTTATTTTCTAGTACACAGTATTTTCAAAATGCATTAGAGCTAGCAGAGGGCTATTTTCAAGTCCACAGTGCTCACTGCCCCTTCTCAGGACTCTATAAGTCTTTTGTCATTTAGTATCGAGTCTACTCCCCATGTCCTCCCTTGCACTCACCAGCATTTTTCCCCATACTGAAGAGAGTAGGTTCTTTAATGTTTTTGCCAATTAAGAGAAACTTTGGTGCAAATTTATAACACAGTGGTTATAAATGGTGATAAAAAACAATAAAAGTTTGCAGGAGTTAATATAGACAAAAATAGATTAATTGGGAAAACCAGCCTTTATAAAACAGATAGGTTACTAATGAGGATGAGAGGCTAGAACTCCCATCACACCATGCTATAGGAAGAATCTAATTAGAAAGCTGCAGGTCAGACCCTGGACCCTGGTGTTTCATGCAGCACTGTATCTACCCACACCACCAGGAATAAATTCTAATGTATTTCCTACTTCTGTGCATTATTTCCCCAAGAACAGTTCCAACTAGGAACATCTAACTGTCCCTCTTTCTCTAGCTTGGTTACTGGGATAAAGAAGAGAAAATATCTCAGAAGCTTTGGTTTAATATTAGGTGGGTGCACCCTTCTTACCAAAACACACATACATAAGAATGGAGTTTAGTTGCTCGGTAGTCAACAAAATGAAAATCATTGTCGACAAACATCATCAAGAATTCCTCTAAGACAGTGGATGAATTATTGTGGAAAGGTGGGTGGTGACATGGGGTGTGCCTGCCTTCTGAGTCCACACACCTTCTGTAGCCCTGTCAATGACTATAGATATTTGATGGGCAAAGAATACTGTGGGGGACTGTCAGCATTTGTAGTCACCTAGAGCTGAGTCAATAGGTCACGGCAGGGATTCTAGAAAATTGGGCAGAATATGTGAAAAATTATAGATAATTCTGGACTAGTAAATGGAGATATATATATAGAGAAAGAGAGATAGGAGAAGGATAGAAAGAAAACTAGAAAATTTATGCTATGCTATCCCAAACAAGAGACTGATTTGAACTGAAATCAAAGTGGTAGTACGTTATGATGTGTTCATATGACATCTGGTATAGGACCTACCTAAGGCCTGTGTTCTATTATTGAGTAAGCTCAGAAAATGTCCATGAGTCTAAAACCAGTAGCATGACTGAGATTCCAAACTCTTTTTCTCTAATTACAAACGTGAAACAAGGAATATATTATCCCACATGCCACTAAAATGCCCTGTGGATTAATTTATATCTTGAGGTATGTCTCTGACTCTGGGAAGATAGAATGAGAGAATTAAGCTTTTGAAACTAATTTCCGTAGTTTTATGTTTTAATATCCAATGCTAATGAACTTTTAATGCAGATTTTATCTGTTTATTCTATTTATTGTGAGTGGTCATTAACATTTGCTAGATAATGTGCTTTTTATTCATGTTAGGAAATAGAAATGCAGAATATGTCTGTTGGATTCTCTGATTATCAGCAGATAGTTCAATCACATTCTTATACTAATTTTGTATTCTGACTCTTAAATTGATAATAGACTGTTGTGTCCACAGAATATTTTCCTTTAAAAAATATGTTTTCTTCTGAATAAAACAATAGGTCTAAATTAAGAATAAGCTTATATAAATCAATAAATGACAATTTAATTGAGCTTAATAACTCATTCTATGGGTTTGGCAGATACATACAATCAATCAATATTTGAAACTGGGGGATACCTTGTTTATCTGAATAAAAATACATATTTTTGATAGTTTACTTCTCTAGGATAATGTTGGATCTGTCAGGATTAATTAAACATATAAAGGGACTACAAAAAGTTCATGAAAAAAATACAACTAAAAGATTTAAAGTAAAAAAATAGAGTTAATTTCTCAACTGAGCTCCATCAAGATCAAAACACTTTTGTAAATGATGTTACCAGCCATTTAGTCCATCCCTAAAGAATTAAGAATCCTGGGAATTTAACTATGTCAACGTAGTCCATTTTTATATTATTAACTGAAGAAAAATGAGTCCTCTGTAAGATTTTTTTAAGATTAGAAAACAAAGAGAAGTTAGAAGGAGCCAAATCAGGACTGTAAGGTGAATGTCTAATGATTACAAACTTGTCCTTGTTTCCTGAGATGAATGAGGAGAAGAATTGTCTTGCTGAAGGAGGGATCTCTGGTGAAGCTTTCCTGGGCATTTTCATGCAAAACCTTTGGCTCGCTTTCTGAAAAAAGTTTTATAATAAACACATGTTAATGTTCTTTGGCCCCCCAGAAAGTCTACATGAAAAATGCCTAAGCATCCCCAAAAACTGTCGCCATGAACTTAGATCTTGACTGTTGCATTTTGCTTTGCTTGACTACCTCCAACCTCTTGGTAGCTATTGCTTTCATTAGGCTTTGTCTTAGGTTCATACTAGTAAAGTCAAGTTTCATCTCTTCTTACAGTTCTTTGAAAAACTGCCTCAGGATCTGGCTCCCACTTGTTTAAAGTTTCCTTTGAAAGCTCTGCTCTTGTCTGCGACTGATTTGGATGCGATAGTTATTGCCAGTGGAAAGTTTGCTCCATTTTAGTTTTTCAGTCAGAATTGTGTATGCTGAACCAATTGAGATTTGTATGGTGTTGGTTATTGTTTGTGTTGTTAATTGTCATTCCTTTTCAACTGGGGCATGCACAAGATAATGTTTTTCCTTGGAAATTGATGTAGATAGTATGCTGTTGTGGGCTTCATCTTTGACATTGTCTCATTCCTTCTTAAAATGAGTTTTCCACTGGTAAATTGCTGATTTCCTTACAGCATTTTCCTCAAAAATTTTTCATAAAGCATCAATGATTTCACCATTCTTCCACCCAAACCTCACCAAAAATTTGATGTTTGTTCTTGTTTCAATTTTGGCATAATTTATATTGCTGTAATAGGAGCACTTTTCAAATTGATATCTTATGTTTCTTAGTGCCTCAAACTAGATCCTGTTCAGACATGTCATCAAAGTAAGTATTGGTCTATTTTGTTGCAAAAAAAAAAAAAAAATGAAAACCATGCATAGTTTTTTCATATACACAATTCCATGAACTGTCTGAGTTCACGGAAAATGTGTATATGAATTGCAAATAGATTAAAAATGATTTTTTTGTGGTACTGATTGAAAATAATAACAAAAGATATGTGATGAAGAAGAGTATCATGAGTTATCCAAAACTTTGAAAATATCCATTATTTGTAGGCTTCATAACTCATAATTCAAATATTCCGAAAGTTCAATATACTTTAAAATTTCCAGAAAGCTTTTAGGATTATTGGACTTGAACTCTTACTCTTTCTCTAATCATGCCTCAGTGGTCTAAATTATACACTCTTGAAACACTTATCATTACCAGTTATTGTCAAGATATGTCCTTTTATGTGCAGGACATTTCACCTAAGAGGAAGTTAGTTTCATAGACAGACAGAATTAAAGTATTGCCAACAGTCATTTTTAATTTTTAATACATGTAGGTCATAGTAATAAGCTAGATACATAGAAGGTTTCTTCTTGCGATGCAGAACCTGGAGACTGGGTATCTTTCCCAGTTGCTTCTCTCAGATGATCTTCATAGGAAATTTAAAGTGTAAAAACCTTCTTCCCTACAGTTGTAGTAATTCATTAATTACAAGCTACATATGCACCAGTAGGCCTAGAAAGTTATATTAAAGACTACGATAACATCATTTATCTTTGTCTGTGCAACTGATGTTAGATAATTAAGAATTCAGTAATTCTCAGTCAGTAGTTCCATCCTACTCAAAATTATTCAAGATTCTCATTTGTTTATTTTTGTAGTTCTCACATGATAAGTCTTATTCTTTGAAGGCTAAATGAGCCTCACACTAATCAGAGCACTTTATTCATATTTACTCATCTCTTATAGCAGAGACTTAATATGTAATTAAATTATAGCGTACAGTCAGTTCTGAACTCAGGATGTAAACCTTTAACATTTCTTAAGAAGATACTAAATAAATAAAAGGAGGATGAGGAGAAGGTGAGGAGAAAAAGAAAGAAGGAGGGACACGTCAGTTGACTATATTTGTTAGTGATAATTAATGCCCATTATTTTATGCCATTGAAATTTCTGAGGCCTGTTGTTACGCAGCAATAGAAGACTAGCTGATTAATAGTGGCAGCAGAGCTGGTCCTTTACGGAGCTTATTTTAGGTCTCCTTAAAATTCTCAGTGTTCTCTGTTTCTCAGAATTCTGACCCTCTTTTATGTCTTTAAACATGTTAAACTTATTTTAGGACCACCGGGCAAAATAAGTTTGGTCTGCCTGGACTTTTCTTTTCCATAGACAGTTTTGCAGCTCCCTACAATCTTCCCCGCTTCAGCTTAACTATTACCTACTCAGTAGGGCATTCACTAACCTCAGTGTCTAATTACAGACCACTCTTTTCTTTGTGAATCTTTATCACATGCATTGTCTACATCTTTTATTGTGTTTATCACAACTAATAATTACCTGTTTGTTTTCTTCTTCATTGTCTTTACAGCTCTTTCCATTATAGCAGGTAGTATGTCAATGTTTTTGTCCCATATAACTGCAGTGACCCCCAGAGTGCCTATTAATGAATAACTATATAAATGACTCAACTCTGAGGAGTGGTTTTACTTCATTTACCATACCCATACTCATAAAATAAACCATATGAACAGCACACACATTTAACAACTCATTAAAAACAAAACTTACCTTCTTTGGATAGAGGCCTTTTATTTTTCTACTTTGCACATGCTAATATTTTATTTCTTGAAAGCACAACATATGCAGTAAGCTCCCTGATATACTGTTAATTCCAAGTCACAGTTCTGAAGGGTGGTCAGATGGCTTTTTTTCTTTTTCCGCCATACTCTGTCTGGAACCTATCATTTTAGTGTTTTCTAGGTCACTGATAAAGAAAACAAAGGCTTAATAGTAGAAATATATTAATATTCATAAAATTCTGGTTACAATTTGTTCATTTAAACACCATTTTTATTTTTTCCCAGCTTGACACTTCACTTTAGGGTTTTCTGATGTAACTGGATAGCATACAGCATCCTATGATTTATTTCTTCCAAACCATTTGGCTTTAATAGTTTATTCAAAAAGTGCAGAAAATGACTTATTTTTTTCTTCACATTATTATTCCATGTTTCTTTCAGTCAATATATAGCTATTTCCTAAATTTCTTGCTAGATATAAGCATAAATTCTTACAAAGTATATATACATATATAAATACATATAATATCTACTATTTGATACCATGGCAAATAATTCTACTTATAGATTAGTCAATTTCTATGTATTTACCATCAGCCCATCTTTATCCAAAACACTAATATGCTCTTTATATTTGACATTTCTTTTTTCAGGATTTAGTTTTCTTTTTGAATCAGCTTTTATAAGAAAGAAAAGTTAATAAGCTCAAAGATTCAAATTATAAGATGACACAAAGTATACAATAACCAGTGTGCATTAGTTATTCTGTAATTTATATTCAAAATTAGAGAGATAATTTGCAAACACCTCATAATAAATCCTGAGCTAACAGAAATGTTTGTCAAATTTTTCTCTCACTTTCCTTTCTGTGGTATGCAGATGTTCAGTTTTAAATTAGTCACATTTTCATAGTTCTTTCTATACTGCTTTCCTTCTTTGATTTCATTCCAAAAAATAGAACAAAAAGCAAGCAAATTAAAATTCATAGATAGGAAGTGGAGTTTGCAAAGATATTCTTTACTTTTTCTCTCTTTTTTGCCTTTCCCAAATTTGTCTTTCCAATTAATACATTTTTAAATAATTTTAGTCTTTGTTAAAATGATTAACAGTAGGACTATTTTTATGAGCTCCAACTTATTTCCTAAGGTTAAACACCACATTTGTGCCACTATCTAACATTCTTTTTTAGACTTGCAAATTCATCATATCCCAAAATGGAACTAAAACCTACCCTCCAAGACAATGCTTTATCCCTATTTTGTATTTCTGTCTAAGATATGTCAATGTATCAGTTTCACTTTTTATAGTCACTAAAACTCTACATCTAGTTACTCACTGAGTCCTTCAAGTCCTCTTCACCACATATGTTGCTATTTCTCTAGTGCATTAACTGTTAGCTCACTCAATAGCTCATTCTGTCTCCTGCTGTAGAATCTATTCTGTAGCTACCACATGGTTCAACTTTCTAAAAACCAGCTCTATGTATACCATTTGCTTGTTGAAAACTTGTATGAGCTCTTCATTTTGTATAAAGTTGGGTACAAATTCAGTCTAATACTTGAGGTGTTCCATTCCCAGAACCCTAATCTATTTTTTATTTTCCAAATATTTCGCATCATGAGATCTTTCTTCCTCCCTCCAACATCTCACAAAATTTGCCCTCCAGATTTAAATAATGCATTCTCTCTGCAACATGTTTCTTTCATTTTTTGGTGGGAGAGATTCTGTCCATGTGTTGAGCATTGCCTGACACTCCTTTTATTTCTATGAAGTCATTACACATCACCTCTAGTCATGAACTCTCTAAACCATAACATTTTGGCCTCTTTTATGTCACTTGCTAATATAGTTAGATTTAATATTCCAGGGGACAGGAGAATATATTAATTTGTGAGACGGGAAACATGTCTACTTACTAATACAGTGGACAGAAAAGGAAAAGGACCAAATTTTCTGTCCTCCACACTTTCCCACTGCTTGTAACAGAGCAAGATAGTCAGGTACCAGGTATCCCTCTTGGATCAATGTGACTGACAATAATTGCTCAGTTAGTGCCATTTTTTCAGACTATTCTAAACATGACTGATTATATCAATGAGCTTTTTCTGCATAGCAGACCATCTGAACACTTAGTGGCACAGTACAACCATTAATTTTGCTCATGACTCTGTGGGATGACAATTTGGACTTGGCTCAGCTATGCAGTTCTTCTGGTCTTAGCATTTGCTAGTTTGGCTGAGAGCTGGCAGGTCTAGGCAGTGGTCCCCAACCTTTCTGGCACCAGGGACCAGTTTCGTGGATTAAGATTTGTCCACAAACCAGGGATAGGGAGTGATGCTTTTGGGATGATTCAAGTGCATTATATTTATTTCCATTATTATTACATTGTAATATACAATGAGATAATTATACAATTCACCATAATGTAGAATCAAGGGGAGCCCTGAGCTTGTTGTCCTGCAACTAGACAGTCCCATCTGGTGGTGATAGGAGACAGTGACACCTGATGTGTGTTGCTTATGCCCTGTGTATTCTATAATCTCGTTTTGGTTGCTGTCACTGCAGAAAACCTTGCTTCACAAGTTAAGATGTTGGAAATAAAAGCAGGCTTTTGTGACATCTCAGGATATTCTGCCTTGACTAATTCAGATCATATGGAGATTTGAAGTTGTCTCAAACCTCCTTTTAAGGCCACCATCGTTTGCAATCTCAAGTAATTGACCCCTTCTAGCACAGAAAAAGTCAATTCACCTGGTTTATTCACAAATGGATTGCAGAGTCATTCCTTCCCAGTTCAGGGGTCTTTTGTGGTTGAGAAGTAATTCTCAAACTCTTGAAAGCTGAGATAGATGATCATGCACCAGCTGAGAGAAAGAAGGCCCTGGCTCAGTCTCTTTGAAAATCTCTGCTAATGTTTAAACCATGTCAAAAATCTCAGTGTTCACTCATCACCCCCAGTTTAGCTTTGAATGCAGCCACTTTATCTACTGACTCAAATACAATTGTCATTCTCACCTGAAGTGACAGATTGAGTTTGTTGAGCAGGTTGAATATCTCACACAAAAGTAAGCAAGTTTTGCATCCCATTCTGTGTGACTAAAATGTGCTGCCAGTGGTGACTACTTTTCTAAAAGAAATCTCTGGAACAACTCTCGTAACTCGAAAACTCTGTCCAGTGATTGACCTTTAAAAGCCATCTCACTTATGTGAGAAGACGTGTGTGCTCGGTTTCCATCTCTTCACAGAGCTGCATGAACAGACATGAGTTAAGGGTGTGTACTTTAATGTGGGTGAAAATTTTAATCACATCCTGCAAAACGCTATTAAGTTCAGGTGACATATTTTGGCTAGCCAGCAATTCTCTATGGATGACACGGTGCATAAACTCATACTCAGAAGTGACCTCTTTGACCTGAGTAGCGAAACCACACAGCCATCCAATCATGGCATCCGCTACATCCATACATGTACCAACACAAAATGACCATTTCCATTTTTCTGATATGTAATCATTCAAAGACTTGAATAGTTCTGCAGTTGTGGTGTTGATTGGCAACAAAAGTGCACATAGCACATCATCATGCACATCATTCTGAAAAATATATTGTACGAAGCAAGCATTGTTGCCTTGTTGTCAACATTGTTAGACTCCTCGACCTGGGTTGCATACCACAGTGACTCAGAAGGCAGAGCTCAGAAGTTAATATGAACAATGGGGAGTGGCTGTTAATACAGATGAAGTTTCTCTCACTTGCCTCTCACCTCCTGCTGTGCAGCCATGGCCTTAACATGCCATGGACCAGTACAGGTCTGTGGTCCAGGGATTGGGGACCACTGGTGTTCAGAGCCTCAGTTGGTGATTTACTTCTTATCTACATGGTCCCCTCATGGCAACTGAGAAGGATATCAGAATAGTAAGCAGAAACCAGCCATTCTTCTTGATGCCTGGGGTCAAAACGGACACACCATTGCTTCTACCTCAGTCTATTCAATGGAGAATATAATCACATTACAATGGGACATGGGCTACTTGCTATGCAGTTTTCAGAATCAATTATTATTATTATTATTTTCAATAGCTCAAAACAAAGAAGATTTACACTTTTTGATTATCCTCCTTAGAGCCCAGTATTCTCACAGACCTTTCCCAGTTCAGTCATGACTATCAGAAGCTGGGTCCAGCCTCCCTGATGGCTCTTCTCCAGTGTTCCTATCTGTAACATGGAGGGAATTACTTTAACTAACTAGTTTGTTCCTCAGGCTTGTTCAGAGAAATGCGAGTATGGGAGTTAGTTAACTAGTACATTTTTAAGGTACAACCTTTGTCTGCACTTTATGAATATGCAATTAAAGTCAAATAGTTTGGAAGAAATAAGTCATAGGACAATATACATTAATATTATCCAGCTACATCAGAAAACTAACTGTTTTTTCTAATCCGTGTGGAAAAGTTTTTAAATATGAGAAACTATAACCTTTGGTGATGAATCTAAAATTACTTTATTTCATCTAATCAAACAATTAGCAACCAATACATATTTAATATATTTGGTTAATTTTGTTCCAAGATGTATAACCATATCAATTTATATATCTTTAAAAATGTCCCATGCTGATGGATATGGGAAGTTTCAACATCAGAGACTGAATTGGGAAAGGAACTAGTACATGCACAGGGTCCACGAGGGTAGGAGTGTTTCCTGAACTCTGAGAGGAGACATTTGAGGGAATCTATTAGGTATGTAGGGCATGAAAGAATCCAGAGGTCCATTCAAATAAGTAGTAGTCAAGAAGGGGAGAAATCATTTCACACAGTATATAAAATGCATAGAATAATGGAAGGTCACACAGAAAGAGATTCCAGTCTGGACTGGGGAGAGGAGATGACCCAAGAAATCAGGACAGTAAAATCTTTGTACAAATACTTTGGGTTTTGCTAATCAGTCATAGAGAGTGACAGGGATATGGTACTAACAACTGATCAGGATAAAAGAGGAAGAACTTGGAAGCACAATTTCTGTGATTTGGGACAAAACAGAACTCTAAATGGAAATCCATAGCTAACCAATTGAGTGCCGATTGATAGTTCTAATTGGAAACAATGTCTCTAGACAGAGACCTTCAATGGAAAAGACTACAGCCAGGGAAGAGTGTTGGAGGAATTACTTTAGTTATCTGTATGTTTGCTTTGTTTAAATCAATAATTATAAACTCTTTATTGAACATATTTTAAATTATTGTTTTAGTCACGAAGTCTAGACAGTGTTTTGACTCTCAGATAGATGTCCAGTAAATATCTAGGTAAAGCAAGAACTGTTATTTTGCCAGAAACAGAGATATGTAAGCCAAATACCACTTTGATAAAGGATCCAGTGTTCAGCTGCAAGAAGTGTAGTTAGATAAAAGCCTCTAGTTCTTGTCTCCTTCAGCTTTTGAGCCAAAGTCAAGCTTTTCTAGGACAGCTAGCCCAGAGTAAGGCAATGATGCAGACCGTTTCTGCCCAGTGAGAACTCCTCTAAAAGATCACATTTATTTAGGAATTCTCTGCTGAGCTAAAAGAGTCTTTAACATGTGGATATCATTTTTTAAAATAATTTCCTCTGCCAACCCTTCTTGCTTACTTTTTGACACACTTTACTCCTTGATCACTATTTTCATTCCTGTCTCAACAACTTTTATAGAGACAATACTACTGGTGCAGTTACTTAATTTGTTTTGTTGTGTCCATATGCTTCAGACAAGATTCTTTATACTGCCATTTTTGAGGTCCTTGATGAAGATGTTGTATTACCAGATGAAGTGCCATACTACTAATTGCTTCAGTTCTGATCATTTATAATATTTAACCAGTACATTATAATATGAATTATTTGTGGTAGCCAGGTTGCTCATTTGTTATCATAAATTTTGGGAGAATGGAAGAAGGGGGTGAAGATTATGAAGGTACTTGAAAAATTATATACATGAGAGAACTGCTAGATGCTTGAGTAACAGTAATAACAAGAAAATTATAACTACTGAAACTCAGAAACCATCCAATTCTTCATTCTTGTTCCCAAATCCCATCTTGACATCCAGATCGTCTTTTTCTAAACACATATTGAAATATCTTCCCATTCTCATTCTTTTTTCAGTATATAATCACAGAACAACCTGGATAGAGTAAATGGAAGAAAACCAAAAAAGTAGGTAATATGAGTGAGTGCTAAATAACTGTTACTGGCATAAGTAACCACAAAGCACTGGTATAATACTCGAATAAGATGAGCAGAATGGGTGTAAATGTCCATTGCAGTGATTATTGTAGTAAGGTAGAGTGGAAAGCTAACAGAGGCAAGAGGTAGAGAAAATCATGAAACATTAAAAGCAAGTATTCAGATTAAGGTTTATAATTTACAAGAGCTAGTAGAAATCAGAATCCTACCTATTTTTTGTTGGTCACAAAAGTGATTTTTCACCACAAATGAAGCTGTCAGTATGTGCCATCTTTCAATTTGATAAGCACTGACACATTTTCACCTTGTCCTCACCCAACCTCTACCTATTATCTATCCATCTGTCTATCTATCTATCTATCTATCTATCTATCTATCTATCTATCTATCTATCTATGTATCTATCATCTATCATCACCATCATCATCATGCAGGGCAGAAACAAAATCCTCATTTTATGATGTGGCCTAATATGCATATTTCTTAGCCAGTTTGGGCTGCTAAAAGAAAGTACCATAGACTGGGTAACTTACAAAAACATAAAGACATCCCTCACAGTTTGGGAGACTGAAAGTTCAAGATCATAATCTGGTTCTAATGAGGCTCCTCTTCCAAGTTGCAGACTACTTTTTCCCATTATATCCTCATATGACAGAAAGGGGATGAGAGCGCTCTCTAACGTCCTTTTTAAAAGCACTAATCCCACTCATGAGGGCTCCATCCTCATTACCTGATTACCTTCCAAAAGCCTCACCTTGCAATACCATCACATTGAGGGTCAAGATTTCAACATATGAATTTTGGGGGGATATAAACATTCACTCCATGGCTAGCCAAATGCGGAAAATTGAAACTAGACCCTTTCCTTATACCATATATAAAAATCAACTCAAGATGGATTAAAGACTTAAATGTAAAACCCAAAACTATAAAAACCTTTGATGAGAACTTAGGAAATAACATTCAGAACATAGGCCCCAGCAAAGATTTTATGACAAAGAGACCAAAAGCAATTGCATCAAAAATAAAAATTGACAAATGAGACCTAATTAACTAAAAAGCTTCTACACAGCAGAAGAAACTATCAACAGAGTAAACAAACTGGGCATGGTGGTTCATGCCTGTAATCCCAGCACTTTGGGAGGTCGAGGTGGGAGGAATACTTGCATCCAGAAGTTCAAGAACAGCCTAGGCAACAGAGTAAGACCCTGTCTCTACAAAAAATCAAAAATTGGCCAGTCATGGTGGCTTGCACCTGTAGTCTCAGCTACTTGTGAGAGGTGAAAGGGAGGCTGAGGTTGCAGTGAACCATAATTGTGTCACTGTACTCTAGCCTTGGTAAAAAAGTGAGAATTTGTCGGAAAAAAAAAAAAAGAATAGAAAACAGAGTAAACAGAAAGGGAGAAAAATATTTACAAATTATGCCTCTGATAGAGATCTAATAACCGGAATCTATAAAGAACTTAAACAAATTACCAAGCAAAAAACAATCCTATTAAAAAGTGGGCAAAGGACATTAACAGACACTTTTCAAAAGAAGACAAACATGCAGCCAACAAGCATATGAAAAAATGCTTAATATCACTAATCATTAGAGAAACACAAATCAAAACTACAATGAGATACAATCTCACAGCAGTCAGAATGGCTATCATTAAAAAGTCAAAAACAGATGTTGGTGAGGTTGCAGACAAAAGGGAATGCTTGTACATTCTTGATGGAAATGGAAATTAGTTCAGCCACTGTGGAAGGCAGTTTGGTGATTTCTCAAAGAACTTAAAATGACCATTTGACCTAGCAATCCCATTATTTGGTATATACCCAAAAGAATATAAGCTGTTCTATCATAAAGACACATGCACATACATCTTCATCACAATTCTATTCACAATAGCAAAGACATGGAACCAACCTAGATGCACACCATTGGTAGACTGGATAAAGAAAAATGTTATCCATATACAGCATGGAATACTGCACAACAATAAAGAAAACAGCTTATGTCCTTTTTAGTAACATGGGTGGAGCTGGAGGCCATTTTCCTAAGAGAACTAATGAACTAACCAAATACTACATGTTCTTACTTGTAAGTGGGAGTTAAACATTGAGTGCACATGGACACAAAGAAGGGAATAACAGACAATGGGATCTACTTGAAGGTGGAAGGTGAGAGGAGGGTGAGGATCAGAAAAACTGCCTATTGGGTACTATGGTTATTACCTGGGTGATAAAATAATCAAACCCCCATGACATGCATCATCAAACCCCCATGACACGCAGTTTACCTATCTAACAAACCTGCACATGTGCCCCCAACCTAAAATAAAAGTTAAGAAATAAAAATAAGAATATAAAGTAAACATTCAGTTCATTGCAACACATCTAAAATATAATCTAAAAAATCATAAATTATGGCATTCCCAAAGGACTAAGATTTGACCTGTTCATGCTGTTTATCACCCATCCATCTCTTCATCTAGTCATTTTTGCATACATTTGACAATTATTATTGTGTTCTATGATATCTCAAGTTCTATGTATGCAAATGTTCTTAATTTAATGTTAGGGTAATAAGATATTTTCAGTGACATATTACATTTTAATTTGCCTGAAAGAAATGTCCATATCTGTGATTTTAATGTCAACATAAATGATTTTGGGATTTACTATGCTTCTTGAAAACCAAAGCAATGTTGTGATCCATTTGAATGTTTACTAAGAAAATATGAAAAACTGAAATGACTTACAAACAATGAGAATTTTTATAAACTTTAGCTAAAATATGTTGTAAGGAAACTCGGATTATCTTGTAATAAAAATAGAAGTTTTCAACATAGCTCTTACTTGAAAAGAAAGAAAAAAGATATCACACACAACTTCTTTGATAAGAACTTTAAGAATTACATATATTTTTTAGAAACCATCACAGGTTTGGATGCCTTTCAATTTGAGATGAACTAGCTATATTGGACATGCATACCTAAGTTTCGAACATCATGCCTAGAATGTCCCTGAATACATGAAAATACTATATTCTTGAAAATGTTTCCTGAGCAATTCGATATAGCTGCACAGTTAACACACAGTTAATACATGCTAACACACAGTTAACATATATATGGCTCATATAAGTAAAAAGAAAACCATGAAATGAGTTATTCTGGAAACCTGTACACATCCAAAATATGTATTCAAAAAGTCCTAAAATTACTACTGGATACTTTTGTCTTGTGCTGTTTGAGCACACCACTGATACATTGGGGTTGATTTCAAGACAAGCAACTGCCGTGCTTGTCCATGAAAGGTGTTTCAATACTACCTTCAGGGACAGAATTAGGATTTCAGAAGATCATTTAACTGATCCATGATTTTTACTTCTATTATTTTAAATTGAAATACAGGTGCAAGAAAACCCAGGTTTTAAAACTCTATTAAGTTAAATATGTTATAAATAAATCTTAATATTAATAAAAAATCCAAAAAGAATTAGAGATGTAAGATTCAGCCCATACAGATAGCACTCTTAAAAAAAATATTTTGTTAATGATGAATTATGTATATTAATTATATTTGCTTGAATGGGTTACTCGAAGCAAATAAAGTAATGCCCTTGTACTTAGAGGTCAATTGATGCCATTGGCTTAATGAAGGAACCCTGTTCAATTATAAGGGGTCTAAAGCATGAAATTCTTCACCTCTTTGTACAAACAGATACATAGGCTATGCATTTTTAAGAAATATTAAATCTGGTTTGGTGGATACTACTGTTATTTACTTTACATGGAACAATGTTCTTATGTTGAAATCTGCACTAGGAGATGAATCAAACTTGGCGCATTCTGCCACATGATGAGCTGGACATAGTAACAATTATGTCCCATCTCAGTCAAAACGTCTGTAATGGGAAACTGGTCCATCATAAATCTGATCACATTAAAGTGATTTTTGTAAAGAAGAAATGACAAATATTTATCCAGGTCTTTTTACAATCTTCAAACTGTCATCTCTTTTTTAGATGTAGCCATCAAAGGAAAAAGAAGCCCTGTTACTCTCCATCCACATCGTAATAACAGCACTGAAGTTTTCAGGATATTTAGCATCTTAGGTGTGTGCCTGTTTATCAATGTCCCTTTAGTATATGATTTAATGCATAAAGAGCTTTTAAAAATTCAACTATTGATGCTAAATAAAATGATCACATATTTTAAGAAGAGAAATTAAGCAAGAGGAACATGTCTTAAATATATGTAGCAAGGTTTTCTAAGATTCAACAAAGCTTTTACTCAGGTTAATTTAAGCAAATCATTTAGCTTGGTATTCGTGAATACACAGTCATTTTAAGAAAAAGATGCATTCTTGTTTAAAAAGATGATAACTGAAATAAGAATGGAATAATCATCTTAATTGATTATTGAAGAAGAATTAAGTCAAAAAGGAGGATATCACTTGGGCACTTCATTAATCATTCTTTTTTTGGATTTGGATGAGTTGTAAGCTGTTCAGTTGAGTTAACTCAATTAGGAGTGCTCTCAGATATCATAAATCTCTTCATTTTAAGTGCATCATTAATTTTATGACAAAATTAACCCAATACCATTAGAGCAACAGGCAAATCTTGACAGATTTTTTTTTTCTTAGACTGTTCTAGTTGATGTTTGATGGGGTCCACAAACAATTTTAACAGTTCCCTAGGTTTTAGCCCTAAGCCTACTATAGTTGATGGGATCTTAGAATCAATGGTGACATTATCATTGCTATTCCTCTGTGGGAATAGTCAATGAATAACACAGCCTGCTGTAATACATGAAACCTTTCCTGACTGCATAGAACCATCCTTGATGTGTTAACTCTAATAGGGGAAGATTGCTTTCAGCTTTCTGCTTGCAGTGTTCTGATAACCTTGCATATTTAATTGTAATTGAGAGTCAAGTAACTTCTACAGGGTGTGCATTTTAATTAGTTATCAAATGAATAGGGAGGCTGTTTGTCTAGATTTTCTTCTTTGTACTAATTAATTGGGAGTCAAGGATCAGGATCCTGTCTTGCAGGGTCCATTGAAGACATTCATTTCTAATAGTCGTATATATCCACCTACAAGTAAAGGATTCAGAGTTCATTTTACTTTCTAATAGATGCCATTTATAGGAATGCATAGGCATAGTCCTATAATAACGATAAGACAAATATTTAAAACAATTTACTTTTTCTATTGAAATATTTAAGTTGAATAAAAGTTCATTATTTTCAAAATCTTTAGGCAGGCACAGGATAAATATTTAGGCAATGATTATATCTTAATTGAATTTTGACAAAAATTATGTTACTGGGAAGTGGTCCCAATCCGGACCCCAAGAGAGGGTTCTTGGATCTCATGTAAAAAAGAATTTGGGGCGAGTCTATAAAGGAAAGCGAGTTTATTAAGAAAGTAAAGGAATAAAAGAATGACTACTCCATAGGCAGGGCAGCAGCATGGGCCACTCCGTTGCTTAATCTTATTGTTACTTTTTGATTATATGCTAAACAAGGGATGGATTATTCACGAGTTTTCTGAGAAAGGGGTGGGCAATTCCTGGAACTGAGGGTTCCTCCTCTTTTTAGACCCTATAAGGGTAATTTCCTGACATTGTCATGGCATTCATAAACTCTCATGGTGCTGGTGGGAGTGTATTTTTGTTTTGTTTTGTTTTTGTTTTTTTTTCTGAGATGAAGTCTTGCTCTGTCGCTGAGGCTGGAGTGCAGTGGTACAATCTCAGTTCACTGCAACCTCTGCCTCCTGGGTTAAAGCAATTCTCCTGCCTCAGTCTCCAGAGGAGCTGGGATTATAGCCAGGCGCCACCATGCCGGGTTTTAATTTTTGTGTTTTTAGTAGAGAAGGGGTTTCACCGTTTTGGCTGGACTGACCTCAAACTCACCTGCCTCAGCCTCCCAAAGTGCTGGGATTGCGGGTGTGAGCCACTGCACCCAGCTGGTGAGCGTGTTTTTCAGCATGAGAATGCATTATAACTAGTGTATAATGAGCAGTGAGGTCAACCAGAGGTCACTTTCATCACTATCTTGGTTTTGGTGGGTTTTGGCTGACTTCTTTACTGCAACCTGTCTTATTAGCAAGGTCTTTATGACCCGCATCTCGCGCCAACCTCCTATCTAAGGCTATCTAACCTCCTGTGGCTAAGAATGCCTTAACCTCCTAGGAATGCAGCCCAGTTGGTCTCTGCCATATTTCACCCAGTCCCTATTAAAGACAGAATAACTGTGGTTCGAACACCTCTGACAATTATATTAATAATAAAGGGTAATTCAGAATTTGAGAATTCCATATAAAATAAATACAATGTAAAATTGAGGCAGTATTCTGAATGCCTCAAATGCTTTTGCGTCTAAGCATCTAAAATAAAAATTGGCAAAAACTATTTTCAGTTTTATGCTTTGCCTTTTGCTAGTATAGCACTACCCAAATAATTGGTTACAGTAATGTCAGGCTTACAAATAATAGAGTTATAGTATAATAATAGTCAGCAGAGTTTGTATTGGCAATATCTGTATTTCCTAAACATACAGTGACTCTCCCCATGCTATTATATAATTCTAAAAATTATGTGATCAAAGTCCCTGAAAGAGGGTAAAATTAATTCTGAGGTAACAGCGAATGCATATTGCTGTTCTTTGAACATAAAAGCAAAATTTTGATTGGTCTTCAGATTAGGATCAAAAAGACTGCATTTGCCAAATCCGTAACTTACAAACCAATTGCTATCATCTATGCTAATTTATTCCTATAGAGATACAATAGCTGGCAAAGTGTTGCAATTATAGCTGCAACTCAGTTAAGTTTATAGTAGCCCACTGTCATCTGCCACAATAACTCCCCCGCCCCTAGCAAATAGTTTTAGAGAGGGACTATCACTATATCCTTTAACTCTTTGATTTTGGTACTAATATCTGTAATTCCTCTAGGAAAGTGTTATTGCTTCTATTTTGGCTAGAGGATAGGTAAGTTTTAGGAGTTTCCACATAACCCCATAATCACTTTTCCTCCACAAATCAAAGAATTTGTGTCAGAGTTCTACCAGCTGTTACATATATGTATCTCAATTGTGGCTTGAAGGGTTAGGGAATAACTTCTGGGTGCATATTTTGAGGCACTAAATTCGCTATGAGATAAACTTTGGCCCGGACATTATTTATAACATGACCTTCTAAACAGGGGACATGATGATTTTGGAATACTTTGTTATCCTCATCAATGTGGATACTATATCCAAAGACCTTCAAAAGTTCTGAGTATTTCTGTTTTCCATTACAAAGTTAGTCCAGTAATTGGCATAATTCTTTGGAAAAAATTTGAGTGAATATATTTGTTTCCTTGAGGCATTTGGTTGTATTTTCAATTATTGGGTTCTTGGACTGTGAACTGGCTTAGATTTTGAATCTGGGTAAGGAATCATGATATGTGTTTTCATGGGGATTTTTCAGCTCCGTTATAGTCTTATGAGACCACCATCACATATGTGGTCCATCACTGACCAAAACAATGTTATGGAGCACATAATTATACTAGTGAGGCTGATCATCTTTCTTCCTGACCATTTAATTTAATTTTTCATGAGTTGGATGCTCATGTATTTTGCCTACTTTTCTACTGGGTGGTTTGTTTTGAAATATTCTAAGTACTAATTATTTTTGTATTATACTTTAAGTTCTAGGGTACATGTGCACAACATGCAGGTTTGCTACATATGTATACATGTGCCCTGTTGGTGTGCTGTACCCGTTAACTCATCATTTACATTAGGTATATCTCCTAATGCTACCCCTCTTCCCGCCCCCCTACGCCACAAGAGATCTCACTGTGTGATGTTCCCTAGTGTTCTCATTGTTCAACTCCCAACTATGAGTGAGAGCATGTGGTGTTTGGTTTTCTGTCCTTGTGATAGTTTGCTCAGAATGATGGTTTCCAGCTTCATCCATGTCCCTACAAAGGACATGAACTAATCCTTTTTATGGCTGCATAGTATTCCATGGTGTATATGTGCCACATTTTCTTAATCCAGTCTGTCACTGATGGACATTTGGGATGGTTCCAAGTCTTTGCTATTGTGAACAGTGCCACAATAAACATATGTGTGCATGTGTCTTTACAGCAGCATGATTTATAATCCTTTGGGTATATGCCCAGTAATGGGATGGCTGGGTCAACTGGTATTTCTAGTTCTAGATCCTTAAGGAATCGTCACACAGTCTTCCACAATGGTTGAACTATTTACACTCCCACCAACAGTGTAAAAGTGTTCCTATTTCTCCACATCCTCTCCAGCACCTGTTATTTCCTGACTTTTTAGTGATGGCCATTCTAACTGGTGTGAGATGGTATCTCGTGGTGGTTTTGATTTGCATTTCTCTGATGGCTAGTGATGATAAGCATTTTTTCATGTGTCTGTTGGCTTCATAAATGTCCTCTTTTGAGAAGTGTCTGTTCATATCCTTTGCCCACTTTTTAATGGGGTTGTTTGATTTTTTTTCCTTGTAAATTCAAATAAAAAATTGAATTGACCAACCCTAAATGTTAGTATAGCTTAGTTAAATTTTTGTTTATTGCTAAAGATTTGTCACTGCTGTTTCCCGTGGGGGTGTGGTTGAATAAAATGTTCTGAGCTGCATTCGTGCAGGCTTGATACTTGCATTTGTGTGTGCCTGATACTTTTGATTTAGGGGATCTATAGGGCATTTTCACTGGGTTGAGGATGCTTGCATGTGTAATCTTAGTAAGAGTTAATAGAAAAGCCAGGACCAAACTGACTTGTTTATGGGGGTTGTGCAGACCCATCTAGACATTTTCAGTGTCTTGCTTTGAATAATTAAGCTATACTAACTGCATAAATAGTTGAGTATAAAATTTAACTATAATGGGAAAGAGATAAATATAAGTAGTCATTTACAATTATGGTAATTCAAGGGGGTTTAAAGTTGAATTGGTAGAAATTTAGTTGAAAAGGGTTTCTTACACTAGGGAATATTTGATTTAGAGTGTCATTCACTAGGGTAGTGCTTTCAACGGGTTATAGTCAAGGCATTATACTAGTATTAGGGTGAAAATCTAGTTACTGTATTTATTAGATATGGAGGCTTATTTGGTAGGTATCTTGAGATTTTTGGGAAAAAATTTATATCAGTTGAGGGGTAGTTGTTGGGATATTCATGATTATAATATAACTTCTGGGCTATGACTGGGTTGCATTTTAGTCTCTTGTTTTTGGGGTTTGACAAGAGCCATTTACCTATGTTGATGATAAAGTCAGAGATGTGGGGTGGGGGGTGTGAGTTAAATAGAAAATAGTTCTTGAAAATAGGGGTGCATGATTGTGCATACGTGTCTATTGATTATGTCCTTCAAGCATGAATTAAGACCTTCCGGTTGTTATGCGAGGTTAGAATATTCAATATAAGCTCAGCTTCTACAATTGGTTTGGCAGAAATCAAATCCGAGTTTGTCTGTAGCTGATTCAGAGGGGACTAGGCCTTCTGCGATGGTGACTAGTAGCAAGCCCAAAAGTTAAAAATATCAAATGCATGATCGTGCTCCTGTGACTAGTTAATAGAGTGATAGTCACTAGTCTATCAATATGTCTTATTTAAGGGGAAAGTGTGGGTGACCTTAACTGTATGGCCCTGAGGTGAGAACCAGATACCTGGTGTAGTTTCAGTAAAGTTACCCCCAAGTGTTATGGGCCTGGAGCGAGGAAGGTAGTACTCCCGAGTGGGATGATGATTTCTCAAAGGTTGGTAGATTAAGATACCAAAATTTGGTGGGAGACATCCATGTCGGCAGGGATTTTTTGTTGACTGAGTGTACTATGTACAGTGAAAGATGTTATGTACTATGTAATATCAAGGATCTTTAGTATTGACTAAAAGAACTAGAAGAGAAATGGGCAGTCATTCTTCTACTGAATAGTCAGTGCTTCTAGATGGGAGCAGAGCACTGCCTCGAACCAAGCTTCACAGTCCTTCAGAAAACGATACATCTGGAAAATATGGCAGACATCTGGGACAGTTCTCAAGAAAAGAAGGGCTATTTGAGCACTGAGAAGCTTGGTGCTATCCTGTTGAATATGTTGAAGGTTATGCCACAACATTGGGCCAGATTCAGGGGTGGCAGGCAGGTGGGGATTACAGGAACCCTGGGATTTTTATGCACTTCTTTGTTTCATTATTTAAAGAAATATATTGAAATGAGAGAGAATAATCATAATGGATTGTAGCACACACCCAGTAGCATATGTGAAGGTGAAAAGGATCAGAAGTTATAAACCTAAAAAGTATAACAAAAAGGCATCAAATTGACATAAAATGAGAACAAAGAAATCATTGCACATCCTATCTGCTGAACAGCTCTAGAACTACAGCATTTTCTCTGTAATTCAACATTAGTAAATAGAAAAGAAAAATGAAGAGCCCCTCAGACTATTTTGTTTAAATTACATAAAACAAATGAGAACACCATACTGTAGACTTACAGAAATGTTGCCAAAAGATAACTTTTGAAAACTGGTTGGTATTATGAATAGAAAAAAGGAAACAAATAGTATAACACCTCAGCAGAAAACTCTGAGAAGAAAATACACACAGGAGAATAAACACAGTTTTTAAAACGTTTTAAAGCTGAGTAAGATAAGGAAGGACTCTATGTGCACTGAATTAAAATTCATCCCTGAGGTGCTTGCATGAGTGCACACACATGTTCACATATGCATACACAAGAAAGAAATTGAGTATACAGGGGAAAAAGCGAATCAGTAATACATGCCAGAAACTTGAAAATTTCTTCAAGAGTAAATGGGAGTGGTGAGGAAAAAAACTACTAAGATGATATAGGTTATAAAGGAAAAAAAATGACTTAACCTAAGAATCGTAGGTGTTTCTGTATATTTAAGGAAAATTTGGACAGAAGTAATGAGAATCTTAAGGAAAATCGATCTCAGCTGAAAATATATTCTGGTAGGCAGACAAAATTAATAAAAAAGATGTGTGCATTTTTGTCAAAATATTTTAATTGTAACTAGTTGTTTTGTTTTAAGCCTGAGGAAAAATGATACAAAGAAATAAAAATACACTGGCCCCTAACAACATTGAATGTGTGAAAGCAATGGGCCAACTTCAACCTAATTTTGGAGGAAAAGGTTATAGCTTTAGAAATGTGCATCCAACTGAGTTGACATTTCTATTTGAAGGCCTTAGAGAAATATTTGTATATATGTGAAAGCTTAGCAAATATACTGCAGGTAAAGGCTTTTGATAAGTACTCTTTATGAAATCTACTCATAAAATAAGAATTTAGTCAAAAAAAATCAAGAATGGAGAAATCATGCAGTAAAAAGAGCTGTAAGTTGTAAAAAAGAAATACTAAATGTAAAGATAAGTTAAAATATTCCCAAATAAGGAAAAGAAGATAAAGAATACAAAAATACTTGTCTTGAAATAGTTTAAAAATAAAAATACAAACTATATCAACGAAGACTATGGACGTGAGTTGAATTAGGGAATTTAAGAATGTTAAATTTCTCATTTTAAGGGGGGGGGAAATACTTATTTTTAAATTCTGGATTATATTATTAGAATATTTTTTAAGTTGAAAGTACTTACCAGCAGAAAAAACAAATTTAAAATCAAAAGAGAAAAATAAAACCAAGCAATATAGCATCTATGTAGTATAAACAAACAAGAAACTGAATAAAAATAAGTAAATAAATGCACAAGGAAGATATAAAACCAAATATTTTAATATTATATTTTAAAAGCAGGATAGAAAAATTAAAACATGACCCTAAAACAAAGAAAATACTCTGAAGTGGTAATTTTCTCTCTAGGTTTTTAATATAGTGGTAATTTTTCTTTCTTCTTTATGTATATTTTCTAAGTTTTCAAAAATGACAATAATTTTTACAGTAAAAATACAGGTTGTGATAAAATAATGTAACGGTAACATTGGCTTCCTGTAATGTCACTTTGGATAAAAAAAGAGATGCAAATGAGGGAAAATATGATGATCTTATAATAAGGAATACAAAATTAGGTATTAGCTATCATTGTGTATAAGAGTAATGTTTTCTGAACTTCTAGGCCAGAGAATGTAAACATTATTAAATTCTAGGAAAGAAATGTTATCTTCACAGTGAATGGCATATCAAAGCCAGTGTGTGAGAATGTGAGTCTAAGTGTGTGTGTGTATGTAGTTGTGTGTTTAAATAAATTTCCTCAGCCATAACTGACAATTGTAGATTGTAACATTTGCATATATGTGAAAGCTCAGCACACACACTGCCGACATAGGCTTTTGATAAGTACTTTTAGCGAAATCTATTCATAAACTAAAAATATACTCAAAGTAAAAAATCAAGGAATAAATCCTTGTAAAAAGATAAATACTAAAGGTAAAGGTTATTCTAGGTATAAATCTCACTGTCCAGTTATTTCTTACTTAACTTTTATATTATCTGTTGAGATATGTTAAGTCAATCTAAACTTACATTCCATATATATATATATATTCCATATATATATATATATATATAAAGTATCTCCACAGAAAACTTTATTATTCAAACTCCTAAATGTATTCTTAAGTATATTTCACAGTTTATTCTGTGTGTGAAACAAGTATTTTCTCACTTATAAATGACTAGATTCCTGATCCAAGTAAGATGTGTATGGTTTCACTATTAAAGGCTGGAAGACTCATATCATTGACTCTCCAGACCACTACTGCATAAGCAAGCTAGAAATCAAATTGCACCAGGAGGCGCATAATTTATGTATTAAAACTGCAGAAGAAACCACAGCTGAAAAATTATCTTGGAGTGAACAAATGACTAAAGTATCAGAATTGCATTGCTTAAGTGCAACAATATCTTACAAACCCCATTCTAAAGGGACAGATTATCCATCAGAGAAAATGAACACGTTCTAAGCATAGAATTTATCAAATAGTCCATCTTTAGTACCAATTTTTCTTTCGATTTTTGATCACTTTGAGAACAAAAAGAAAAAAGATGAGATTCACTAGAAACTATTTTTCAGAATAAATTGCAGCCACATAAGTATAACATCTGCTAGAGAAAAGCCAAACCAAAAACTTCATTTCATCTATTTTTCTTTCTGTACACTAGATACTTGCATAGCACTGTATGAAGAAAACATTGTTGGGCCTTTGGATACGATAACATCAAAAACAAAATGTCTTTCTGAATAAAACTGCTTCCCTATATTTTTTAATTGTCTTTATCTTTTTCAAGACTTGTTATCTTTTGAGATATGTTAAGCTGGCAGTAGATGTGGTAGCAGAATTGAAAAATAAACTACTTTTTGGCTCTTTTTTTCCTCACATTCAAAATACATGGTAGAAATTTTTGTGCCAGATTACACTAAAATCTTCATAAAGTAGTGCTTGAGTCTCTCCATTTCTTGCAAGTTATAGTCAAAATGTTCATATTTAAGTAATGATTAATAACTCTTAGTATACATTAAATTTTGCTATATCATCTAGTATTGAGAAAGTTATTGTTAAAGTGATGAAAACGCATGGAGTATAAGATAAAACTGCTGTTAAAAAGTAGTTAGTTATATTTTGCTTAGCTCACAGAATTCTTATTCTCTTATATTTTAATCTTTTAAATCAAACTACATGAAGAAGTTGAATCTGTACATAATATTAATATTCTCAGAGGAATAAGATTTTATATCCAAAGGATGTATTTGAAGATATAGAAATGAGAGAGAATAAAGAAAATCAACAATATTTTTTCAATTTCTTTCATCACATATACTAGTTTTCTCTGCGATTTGGAAATTGTAGGCATTTCATATATTGCAGTACATTTATAATAGCCATAACATGTACTTAGGATTGAACTTTCTTCATATCTCAATCATCATCAAAATAGAAAGTAACATTCCTAGAAGAAAAGCACAGACTTTTCTTCAATTCTAAAACTAACCAAATAAGCAAATGACAAAATACAAAACAAAATAAAACACAATCACTGATACTGAAATGGACACAGATAAAACACATTTACATAAATAAATGACTTAATTTATGCAAAATTGTAAACGTTTCCAAATGAAACTTTTCCCCTTAGTCATAGCTTTTGATTGTTTACTACATAGGCACTTCATTAATACCAAACTTCTATAACTCATTCATCATCGACACTAAGGAATTAAAATCAAAACTTGGAAATACCATGATTTTGTTGAGCAGGGGCATTTTTTTTTTGGTTCCAGCTGATAGTAATTTAATAATGGGAGATAGACTATAGCTCTAAATCAGTAGTTCTGATCAGGGACAATTTTGTTTCGCAGAAGGCATTTGGCAATGTTTATAGACATTTGTTTGTTGCAACTTTAGGTGGTGGTACTGGCATTACTGAAATGGATAGAAGGAAATGATAGTTCTAAATATCCGCCCCTATAAAGGAAAATAAAGTACTTGGCAGAATGTCAAGAAGTTGAAACACATTGCTCTAGATAAGAAGGCATTTGGGTAGAGAAGCAAGTTTTATCAGGAAACATTAATTTTTATAAAATATCTCCCACCAAAGCTTGAAGCAATAGTTTAGAAAGATTTTTTTTTATGGCATTTATAAAGAATTGTGACTTTGAAAGAGAATTATAAACTTGAATTTCTAGCATTTATAAAATTTTTTGCAATAGAAAATTGGAGTAGAACACAATAGAACTATGGAAGTAGATTAAATTAACTTTAGTTGAAAATAGATATTTATCATATAAGGTAGCCACAGGGCTCCAGGGTTAAAAACACATTCTGAGCTCTGTTAACTATTGTTTTCACTAGGGCCCTAGTGAGAATAGGTCATCAATGTCGGGTCCCAACTGGCAGTCAGTTGCATATCATATATTATTTGCTAAATATTAAACTAACTGTATTAATATCACACCAATCTGTGGGTTCTGTTTTTTTGAAATAATAGTTTCAGTTGCATTTACACAGCTCTGATATCAAAAGGCCCCTTCAAATAATATAACTCGATGATAAGTAAATCAGACGCACCTGTATTTTCCATCTCTAGTCTGATGCTAAAAGTAGGTATAGCAAATAACCATTCTACTTACAAAAGAATGTGGAAATAGCATCTAATGGAATCTGATTTTCCATAAAGTACAATTTTGGGGAATAGAAAGGGATAGGAAGAGCTTTGGTTTGTTCAGCATGGTTGTCATGCTACTATGTATAGAACCTTTCTTTCTATTGCAATGTGGAGTCTCTGACAGGCACAGGAAGGCAGGGAAAAGGAAGAAGTAAGGGGAGTGTTTCTACTTCATGAAGACAGATAATGCCTTCTCTGCTGCGCATTGAAAAATGATAGAATGATATCAGTTTTCCCCTGAAGAGTATTATGTTCTAAGGATATAAAAATGCCATGTTTACTAAAACCGTTTTCTCAGAATATTTAAGCTACATAAAGAAATTTTCTTATTTTTAAAAACTACCCAACACAAGCTCTTAAATATGTAGAATTTCATTTAAATAAGTCAGTCAACAATTTTTTATAAAGTATTCAACACTTCATTGTAGAAACATAGGCAAAATGACTATATTATAACCAAAATGAAAAATACTGTTCAATTTAAAAAATGTACTTAAACAAGAACCTGAAAAAGTTTATGATATGCATAACATTGTTCAAGCAAAATTGCACTAGTATTACATAAATCAATAGTTTATAAAGGCCTCAATATGGCAAAGTTTAGAAATAGGTAGTATGCATGCACATAGTACAACAAAAAGTCTTCTTATAAAACAGCAGTTTTTTTAATGCTTGTACAAAGGGATAAAGAGCAACCACATATTTAACATATTTCATCTGTTAGGTTAATACATTATGACAGCTAAAAGTCAGTCATGTCTATCGGAGGAACAAAAAGCCCTCCAAAACTTGTGAATAAATCTTTTGTGCCTTTAAAGATATTTGTATAAAAATGCTATCCTTTTTTTTAATACAACTTAAATAAATCACACTTGTTTCAACTCAAATTTGAAGATAAACAAACCAAATGTGAATGGGGTCCATGTGTTCTGTAAAACCCAAGGAAACATGAATACCAGAGCAACTGGTACAGCATTTAGACTCTCCACCTTCGATTATGGGCAGATCATTGTTCTTCTACAACTTGGAAGCCTCTTGAATATATTTTGGATAGAGCGAATAATGGATTACTCATATTATATCTTGAAAATATTTACCAATCACTATGTGTACTAAAATGTCTGCTTTGCCCTTTGTTTTTGACCTAGCAAAGAGGATGCATTCACATAATTGAAATTCTGTCATCAGTTTGTGTGCTTATGTATTATTCTTTACTGTTTAGTGTAGTAAGGGGTTGGGTTAATCTTCCACAAAATGCATGTGACTGGGAAGAAATACCTAAGACACAAGTACCCAATGCCCTGTTGTGCTCTAGGGTGGCTATCAATCTCAAGACTGAGGGAGAACAAAAGGTCTTATTCAGTAGCAAGTGCATCTGCCAACTTTCAGTTATGTTTTTGCTATGTTCTACCACCTAAATATAGCTATTGCTTACAAGGTGTATACATTTAGTACATCAGATAGAGTCCACTAAGTTTTGGAAAATGGAGTCATCTGTGTTCATGCAAATTATTAATTTTACATATTTTTAAATTTTTTCCTCAAAATTCTCATCTATTGGTTGGCAATCTAAGGCTAATTTCAAAGCAGGTGATGTTGAACTTGTGAGAGCTATATATTTTCAGCAGAGTCTGAATCAATCTTTATGGGCACAAAGAAGAGAGTTGATCATTCAATCATTTTCCCATCAATCAATTTAAAGAGAAAAATAAAATGACACTGTATTACAGCTTTCAAACCATATAATGGAAAAGTGCAGAGATTCTCTTTGATTAAGTACAACCAAAAAAGTTCATATAAAATAGATTGCTTATATTCACACTACAAAGGAATAAGTTGTTTTTAATTTTGACAAATTCAAAGGTGTGTCATATCAGCAGCATTGTTGTAAATTGTACTGTAGTGCAGTTCTTTTTCATAAAAATACCATACAAATGGTCAATCAATAGTCATCAGCAAAACATAAACCCAAAAACTCAGAAAACAATTAACCAGGAAAAAGATAAAGAAAGAGGTAATGCTGATGCCAAAACAAGTATAATAACTATTGGAACATACAAAAGTAATCCTTATATTTTATACATTTATACAGCATATAAAAGGTATCACTGATTATGCCACTGTCTCTCTTATACCAATTTCTATTTTCTTTGGAAGCAGTTCTTTTCTTTCATCAACACTTCCTAAGGAGTTTCGACAGTTTTGCCCATCCATATATAATTTTGCATATACTGGATTGGAGTAATTTGTTGGCTGAAGGAGAAAAAAATATATAATTTCATTATTGGCCTTGGCCACATAATTATTTACTTCCTAGAATGTCCGTCTCCTAATCGTAACAATATTTATATGCAATACATTTAATTTATTAAATAGTAATTATTTAAAGGTTATTTATATGTTATGCTTACAGACTGTAGTCAACTCAAACAAGGTATTACATAAACCATAATTTTACATTTTGCAAGTAACTTGTAAACCTAAAAGGAGCTTTGCCATACATAAAAACCCAGAAAAAGTCTTTGTGAAAGCTATGTTCACTGAGACTTTATTATAAAAGCATAAAATGTGAAACTAAATTGTCATGTTTTCAGTTTTTGTGTTGTCTCCTTATTGCTATTACAAGCCAATCAGCAGCAAATAACATGTGTTTTCAGAAAAGCATTTGTTTGGTGCTTATAATATTTCAATATGAACTTAAAAACAAGTAAACAAAAATGTAAAGAAAGGTGTTAGTATAGCAGATTTAAAATAAAAGCAAGATTTTTTGCCTCAAACAACCTCTGTGTACTTATTAGAAATATTTTTGGACTTTTTCAAAGAATTGTGATGTACACAGTCATCTTAAGTTTCATAAACACTTACAGCATTTTGAAGTAGAATAGAGGCATGCAGTAGTTGACCTCTTTGAGTTGGAAAACATACATACAATGTTCATTATTTAACAAATTGCAGCTTATCCCAAGAAAGTTTTTCCTAGTGTTTGTTTGTTTTTGTTATTTTTTGTTCTGTTTTGTCTTTCCAAAAACAGTACATTAAATCTTAGTTACAACAAGGAAACATAATCTTTGAGCCATGTAATTGAGACAAACATGATAGAGAATGAGGATGAAAACAGCTAATGGGAAAGAGGATAAGGGACAGAATTCTCATCCCTAGGAATCTTGATATGCATATTTTCTCCTCTTCTGCTTAAAATGAACTAAGTAACTTTAGACGGAACAGCTTTTTCTAAACACCAGTTACTTAATTGAAACATGTTTTTGAGAATGGTTTTGTTAGACCCTCTGTAATTTCTCAATATGATGACACATTTTAAAGTACAGTCTATTTAACTGCACATCAAATTTGTATATATTACATAAACCACTATGAAAGGAAATGAATAAAATCAAAAGTTTAAATTATTAAGTTTAAATTTCTGGCTAGAGCTTCTTTTCTAAGAATAACAAATACTCATGTTCATTGTTAAGGGGCTATAACATTTCCAAATCCAGTAGAAGGGAGATTTCTACTTAATGGCTTGCCTAAAATAATAATGTTTCAGATGTAATCTAGTATAGACAGAACACGTAACATAAGCCCCCAATCTAAATGCTATTTTGAAATCTCTTGTTAATTAAAAATTTAATTAAAAACAAGCCTCTAAGTCTAGTAATCAATGTTTGATTGCGAGGGTTCTGTGATGAAATGGACATGAAATAATGAATACTCTTCTCTCACCCCAGCAGTTAGTGGTCCTTTCAAATCAGAGTTTAGGTAGATGGGCGGCGCTGTGTGTGGAAGCTTGAAAGCACTGGGTCCTCCCGCTATGTATCTGGCCTGTATATAAACAGAGAACTTTAGTTTCTGATCTAATATTATGGAACCACTTTTCATTGATACATATCATGTTAATTCATAAAAATAACATAAAACCCTTTAGCCTTAAGTCATTTACAATGTATTCATGCTAGCTTTAACAACTCAAAACAACTTAAAAGATCCAATACTAATATTGGATTCAATATTAGTATTGGATCTTTGCTTCACAGGTAGGGACATTTCTCTCACAAAAGTCTTATTCAGAAAATATAAAAAACAATCCAAGTAAGAATTGGCATGAATTTGAAGAGAAAACTAGTACATATTAATTTATCTCTTTTACAGTCTTCAAACTATTCTGTGGTTGCTCCCATAGTCAAATTTATTTTATGAACTGTGTTAAGTACTTTCAATCCTTTTGATTATAAGATACCATTGAACTAGAAATTTTACCCTCTTTGAAAATAACAGAAATGAGTGTTCTACAAAATTTTTTTCATATGTAATGTAATTTATACTGATTAGACCATGCATATATCAAACCCTTGTAACAGAGTGAATATTCTGTAAGATTTGTATGTTTATTAAGGTTGCTTCAATGTGACCCTTTGTTTTTCACTACTGTCTAAACCTATTAGAACTAGCTGTAGTTATTCATTTGACAACAATTCACATTTACATTCAAATATCAGGATCCAGCTAGACTCAGTCATCTAAGTCATATTTGATGAAATTTTGGTTAATCAGTCATCAAATTGGTAAATATTTATTGAGTATTATGCTCTAAGTACATTAAAATATATTTGGGTGACACTGAAGCATAGGTTTATCTTCCTAGAGTAAATGTGAAAATTTTTAAAATGTGGTATAAAAAGCTATTGTCTTTAAGTGTACAAAATTGGATTAATTCTATCACTAGAAATAAAAGTGATGAGGAAAATGTAAGAATTCTTCATATGAAATATGCATAAAGTATATCCTCATTAGTCTATATTATATGTACAAATACTATATTTTTATTCTTAAGAAAAATGCAAAGAATTTCAGAACTCTATTATTTAAGATGTCTTTCTCCTTCATAGATATAATAGATACACAGTGAACAATATGTATTGTGTCTCTACTTCTGTGATATTTTAAAGTAGAAAATATCAAATGCAAGGATACCAGGATTTTTTCCTTGAAAAATTTCAGATGTAGCAGTGAATTAATTAATAAATAATAACTATAAAATTATGTCTAATTAGAAAAATATTATAGTACTGCCCAACAGTACACAGTGTATCCATGTGAAAAGATTGATTGATTTGCATAGAAGTGAATATTTGAGCATTAATTTCAGGCTTAGAAAGTCTAATCATGGATTCAGAACTAGGTTGAATATGTGGGATCCTATTCAACTCCTTCAGGAGCACCTGTGACTGTGATTGCAAAATAATTTCAATGTAGATTGGCCACATTGAATATTTACAATGTAAAAGTGCATTTTGATGAAGTAACTTTTATAAGTCAGTAAAATAACTATTCAATAAATAAGCGAATAAGCCAAGAAAAATTGTTTCATAATAGTAAATTGATACTCTTAATTTAGAGAAAAATGTTCTAAAATTATCAGAAAGAATATTCAGATAATTCAGTGAAGTAAGTCTTCACAAGTTTAACTGGATAATTGTATCATTTAGTTATTTCTCTTAAAAGTTGCCAACCTGAGCTTATAGTAATAAAAACTAACGAATTTTTAAATTTAAAAGGCTGTGGATTGTCAAGCTATATGTATCAATGAAATGTTTTAAACTAGTAAGGATATTATGACAGAAAAATGTTTCTCAAAAGTAATTTAATTACAAAGAAGTCCAGGGACACAGCTTATCTGGCTCCTCATTTAAACATTATTGGAAATAACATACTTATTTTGACAATAAAATACTGTACTCTTTTATATTTAAAAATACACCGACCAAGATTTTTACACTAAGCTGTATATCTAGATTTGCTAATACCTCAACACATTTGATCAGATAATTATTTTACATAAATTATACATATTTATGAGATACTGTGTTATGTTTTTATACATGTATACATTGCAGAAAAATAAAGTCAGAGCATTTAGCATATCTGTCACCTCATATATAGTTATGATTTTTTGTGGTGAGAACATTAAAAATCCTCTTTTCTAGCTATTTTAAAATATACAATACAATATTGTCAACCACCGTCACCTAACTGTGCAATAGAACACCAAAACTCATTCTTCCTATCTGACTGTGACTTTGTACCCATTGACCAACATCTATCTTACTTTCTCCTCCCCTCTCCATCCTCTAGTAACCTATATTCCACTCTCTACTTCAATATTAACTTCTATAGATTCCACATGTGAGTGAGATCATGTGGTATTTGTCATTCTGTGCCTGGCTTATTTCATATGTAACAATATTTTCCAGCTTCATCCAGTTGCCTCAAATGACAGGACTTCTTTCTTTTTTATGGCTGAATACAATTTTCTTTATTCACTGTTGATGCACACTTAGGTTGATTCTATATCTTGGCTATTGTGAGTAATGCTGTAAAAAAAAACATGGAAGTACAGATATCTCTTCAATGTACTGATTTCCTACTTATTATGCATCAATTAAAACAAAAAATAAATTTTAAAAGAACATGCCATGTCTGAAGTGATGAAAACGGAACTACCTTGTTAGTATCCAGTTCCTACCAAACCAAAAACCCATAGAACCACACTGTAAGGAATACTGGGAGGAACTAGGTAGAAATATCCCACCAAACTACTTTTCAGTCATATCGCTAGAGACTGTGCATATGTTGGTCTTCTCCTTACATATATTTCAACCTTGAAAGTCAGTAGCTTTACTTTATAATAGACCTTTATCTATCTATACATCTATCCACCCCTTGAAGAAGACCTAAACAATTTGCTGTGTGATAATAATACTAAAACAATTTTTAAATGAATTTTTCATTTGCTTAGGTAAACAGATGAGTCATTTTTCAATAAAAACCATATAAAATAAATAACATCTTTATAAATGAACTGAGCACATAATTATATTTTCCAAGATGTATTACACTAACTTGCAGCTTCAGATGAATGCAGTCCATAATTGTACTTTCTCTTTAGAAGAGGCTATATCATTCAATACATCCTAAAGTCTCTTATTCTAACTTCAGATAACAGAAAAACTTGGTGAAATTCAGAACCATAAAACAGAGATGCAACTCAAGAATGTCAGTGCTCACTACCCATTATCTTAAGACATATTACCTTTGTTGGGTCTATCATAAAGCCAGGATCTAAAAGACCTCCATCGCTGTGATCATGGTCTACCTCATACATGTTATAAGATGGATTGCCAATTTCTACATTTATTCCTCCATTGATAATAGGTTGTCTTCTAATTGTTTTTGTCCTAGAATATGTGAACATTAATATGTGTGAGTTTTGTATAAATAGCACAAGGTATATGAAATTATCATATTTACAAATTTACTTATTTTGAAATAAATTGAATAAATGACATTTGTCGGGTAACAGAGGAACAAAAAGTAGTACTTTGATAGGCCATTTTCCCAGTTGTTTGACTTAATAAAAACACACTGGAAATAAATACCTCCTGAATAGCTAAAACCACATCATTTGAAATTGAATATTTACCAATCAATTATCTTTTTAAATTCTATTTTTTCTCCTATCTGAAAACTATTGCAACAAAAGAAACTCGTAGATTGTTTTCAATCTCCAAGTTACAAGGTTAGAATCCTGATTTACATAATTCAAATAATGACTCAAAAGCTCTTGATTTTTAAGCTTATTTTGTACAAGTGCAAGTTTGTTACATGGTTATATTGCATAGTGTTGAAGCCTGGGCTTTTAGTATGTCCATCATCCAAATAATGTACACTGTACCCATTAGGTAATTTCTCATCATCTACCTCACTTCATTCCCCACCCTTCTAAATCTCTAATAGCTATCACCCTACACTCCGTATCCATGTGTACACATTATTTCATGTTCATTTATAAGTGAGCACACATGGCTCTCGTCTCTCTGCAGACAACCTACTCCTCTAGATCTATAAGTTCATTTTCATATAAATTGAAATGATACTTCTAAAGAGATATATCTAAATCAATTCACTATTTGTGAATGAAATGCACAAATTAGAGATGTACATATGCATATCAGTATCACTGTATTGACATTACTAATCATACACATTAATATAAAAAGATGCTCCTCATAGACCCTTGCTGTTTCAAGGAAAGACAACTGCAAATGTAAAATTCTACTTAACTTTTGAATAATATGATCTCTTGTTATTTTTGCTAGAATATATAAATGGACCATTCCATTAACATAATATGGGAGAAGAATTGTCTACATTATAATCACTTAAAAGAGAGGTATAAAATGATTTGAAAACCATTGGATTTTATAGTTGGCATAACTAAATCATATTTTAAAAAATGAAAAAAAAAAACCATTATGTTTCTGCACCTAGTTGTGTGATTTATTCACTGACTGCTAATCTACAATATTGCATCTTACCTTCTTTTTCTTTTACAAAGCACTAAACCAATTACTAAGGTGGTTATCAAAGTCACCAAGAGGACGAGAGGCACAATGATGGCAATGCTTCCTGGAAAATAAATGAGTGAATAGATGAAGAAATAAATAAAATGAAGTAAAAATTGATACAACTAAATACTTTATTACACCAAATCACTTGACCATTGACATAATAAAAATAAAGCTTAGCCCAAATATTTATATTTCAGGCTCATAATTATGTTATTGGAAAATTACTCTCCTCTTAAACACGTACTCTGATGGAAATGTTTCTTTAGATATCTTTCATTTTTGTGTTGCATTTAAATACCTTGAGATTACAGATCTGATGTTTTCTATCAGTCTGTGTTTAGTAATTCCCATCACACATTTACTTGCAATGATTAAAGTGCATGCTAGTACCTCTTTTTAAGTCAACTAAGACTGAATAAACATTTAAACAGTTTCACTGACCACATTCCCACCCTTAGTTTTGTTCCTTTAGTTATCCATACTTTCTGGTCAGGGGTCCATGTTACAAGTTAGGTGGCAGCCTGGTAAAACAAAAGGGGTATCCAGTTTTAGCAAGACATATGTTGGGAGTTTGGCTTATGTGGCAAATGTCAATTATTTTCCTTTCTTCCATATATGAGAAAGGTCTTGGGTACTAGCACTAATAGAATATTTCTTCAAAAGTGATCAGTGAAATTTGGTCTTTGTATTTATGCATCTGAGCACAGGGAGGAGGCAAAGTGGAGGAGATTTTATTTTCCAATTATATAATAGATTAGCAATAGGGTAATTGTTTTTTTAGTCAGTGAGTAGGCAGTCAATAATAGCCCATTGCTAATAATGTGACCCACAGGAGAATATACCCGAATGTCACTTATTGTAGGAAGAAAACTGAATACAGGGTTGCCTGATAACAGGAAAGTATGACGTAGCTAATGTTAACTTTTCTTACTGAAAAATATCTAGTACACATGAAACAAAGGCTTTTGTTTACTTTGAATAAATCATGGGTTGATACAGTCAAGTCAACTTAATCACCGGTTAACCTAAGAAACCAAGCAGCCCAACAACTAGTTAAAATTTAACATGGAGATCTTGAATGGATTAAGAACAGAACATTAAAAAGTCTTAAAGTATATGAATTTTTTCTGCAGATACATGTGCATGTGAAAATATCAAGGTAGAAATTAATGGTGATATTATGCACAATAACCAGCCACTTAGAACTGTACTATAAATATATAGACCTGTTTTATAGCCAGACGATACCTGGTTGAGATAATCCATACTGGATCACTTGCCAAATGCCAAAAAGGTTTCATTAAGAAAATTTCATGTATAAGATAAATATCTAATTTAGGACTTGGAGAAATAACTTGTGTGAAATAACTAAATAACCATCTCTTCTATCCACTTCTTTAGAGACTTTCTAAAATGTAAAAGTCATTTTGTTTTCTCACGTAGTTATGAGAACTTACTGTGTTTGATATTACTATATTACCTCCTTTGTTTTGGGAAAGTGAACTTTATATGCATCTGTAATTTATTAGCAATTAATGACAGTAGAGAATCTGGCACCTTGGATGATAATTAACATTTGTTCACAAGTTTTAAATACCAGAGAACAGCTTGGTTTCTTCATAAACTATGTCTTCAACTGATTGATCATCACTTTATAAATTTATCTACTTCATTTTCCTCTAAAATTTGTGTAAAATTGGTGGTGTAAAATACCTATCAATATAGTTTTAGGGTATATAAAATTTATTTTCTCTCAATGCAATTATAAGTCATTTTCTAAAAATATATTTTACTTGTTCTACAGTTTGACATTCCTCTGAGGTAGAAAGCTGTTAATTAAGTATGTTAGAAAATAAAGGGTTTCTTTTTTTTCCCTTCACAGATGGCAGATGCAATCTCATATATTATTGCATTTTGTGTTTAAGAGCCTAGACTTCTAATATGTTTACGTAACCAATCAAAGTAACCACTATAACACCCTAGTGTCACCGATAAATAATGCAGGGTAGAAGCTTGGCAAGTTTTTTTAAATTTTATAAAATAGTTTTTATTGCTGGAAATCACAGGTATTTTTAAAATTATATAAAGATATTATAAAAATAAGTATTTTTCCTAGTATATATGACAGTAAATTTCATACTGTAAATACAATGACCAATCCCTATTGTAGGTGATTTTTTAACAGTACATTGTTAATGGAGTATTAGAAACTGGTTGAAAAATGTAAACTCTGTACTTATTAAGGGTGGAGGGGATATCTCAACAAGTTTCTCATTAAAAAGTAGAGCAAGTCTTTGTTGCAACACAGTTCTGAAACCTCATCATGCAACATTTTTCCATTAGAAGAAAGAACTGTAAGTGCTGTGCTGAAGAGCCCCTTTCCATATGACAGCTAGTACAGCACAGCAGTTGAGATAATGGACTCTGGAGCCAGGATACCTCTATTCAAACCTCACTTCTACTATTCATTACCAAGATATACTTAGGCACATTAATTATATCTGTCTCAGTTTACTCATCTATAATATGGGTATCACCATTAATAGCTATCATACAGTATTATAGATAGGATTATGCCAATCATAGAAAATGCTACATACATGCTTAATAAACAATCAAAACACATGTTCTTATAGCACTCTGTACATGCTTCTATTCTGCCCTTCTCACAATATATTGTATCAGTTTGTTTTTGAGATATTTGAGGGCACAATCTGTTTCTCTTTGTTCTGCAAATAGTGCAGTCCTTAGGATATCATAGGGTCTATAAATTCCATTCTTATTTAGCAAATATATCTTAAGTTCTTGCTGTGCTCCAGACCCTCAACGTATACTCTATTCCATACTGAGGATAAAATGACCATTCTCTTACGTTGCTTGATGTATAACAGAAGATGACAAACAAATGAGTTCATTCATTATAGTAGCATGAATGCTGTATTAGGGAAGTATGCACTGTTCTGAGAATACAAAGGAGGTGCCTCCAACTAGATCTGGGCTGGAGGAGGACTAGAGTGTCTCTGAGGCTTAAGGAGCAAGTCCTCTGTAGTTCATAAAGAGACTTTAAAGGACAAGAGGATTACGATTAAGGAAAAACAGTTGAGGTGGGAGGAGTGTGCTGGAAGGAGATGTGACTACACTGGAAAGCAGAGGTGAGATTGTGAAGGAGTGTGTAAGTCATATAAATCAGACGGGCAATTGTACTATTTTTTCTTTTTAAAAAGATGATGTTGAATAAAATTTAGGAAGGAACATCTACTGAATTTATTGTTTGATTCAACTTAGGAAAGCAAAGAGAAGGTTAAGTATGGAACTTAAGTGTTGTTTCCATAGCCAGGTGGATTGGCTCAAGTCTCAGCTAAAGTATCACCACCTTTCAGCCATCCATATGGACAGAGAGGCAAAATAAGGTATATGAAAATGACTGTGGTTAGGGGGTGGTGATGAGATCATTTGGGAACTGAGCTTGAGATCACTGTGGAATATAGACGATACAGATACAGATATATCAAGCAAGCAGTGAAATATATGTCTCAGACTTAGGAGATAAATAAATATCGAGCACAGGAATTTTGGGGAATCAACAGAGTTGATAACTCATGTCAAGGATTTATGTCTTGGCAAGGAAAGTGTATCCAGGACAAGGGGAGAGTATCTAGTGATAAACAGGTAAATTAACCAAGCAGAATAGAAAGAAAATAATGTCACAAAGAAAGAGTTGCTTCAAAAGAGGTAGAAGAGAAACCAGAAGTGTTCAGTATCATGAAGGTCAGAGGGAGAGAACATTTTACTTACTGATCAAATTTACAATAGAACAGTATTAGCGTAAATTACATAATTACAATGACTTCCTTTGACATGTTCTTAAGTTTATGTTTATAGATATGTATAAGTGTGGAGTATATATATTTGTTGAAATTAGCATGCTTTCTCTTAAACATTTTGGTATATTGTAATGTTAAAAATTGTAAAGAAAATACGTTCCCAACTTAGTAAAGGTGATCCTTCCAGTGATCTTCAAGAGGCTGCCTATCATCTTGGTCCTGTATCTCTAGCTTCACTTTGTACCACTCTTGTCCTCTTGATACCAGCACACTGGTCTTCTTTCAGTCTGCTGGACATGTCTAACTCTTTCTTGCTCCAGGGTTGTTGTACCTACTGTCTTTTTTTTTTTTTTTTTTTTTTTTTTTTTTTTTTTTTGAGACGGAGTCATGCTTTCTTACCCAGGCTGGAGTACAGTGGCGGGATCTCGGCTCACTGCAAGCTCCGCCTCCTGGATTCACACCATTCTCCTGCCTCAGCCTCCCGAGCAGCTGGGACTACACGCGCCCGCCACCACGCCCGGCTAATTTTTGTTGTGTTTTTAGTAGAGACGGGGTTTCACCGTGTTAGCCAGGATGGTCTCGATCTCCTGACCTTGTGATCCGCCCGCCTCGGTCTCCCAAAGTGCCCGGATTATAGGCGTGAGCCACCACGCCCGGCTGTATCTGCTGTTCTTTATTCTTGTACCTTGAGCCTCAAGTCTCAGCTGAAGTATCACCACCTCAGAGAAAGCACTCCTGACCCCACTGTTCCCGTGACAGTCTCTATCTTTGCCCTTTTTATCTTTTTTGTTTGTTTGTTTTTGTTTCCTTCACGGGCCAATCAAAACTCACAATTACTTTTTAAATTTGAATATTTCCTTTTTTATTTGCTTCCTTGTTTTATTGCTGTTTACTCCATTAGAACCTCAGCTTCGTGAGAAGAGGCACTGTCTGCCTTCCTCACGGACCTGTCTCTGGAATCTAGTGCAGTACTTGACACTTAGCAGAGACTTGATAAACCTTTGCTTTGGGAGAAATGAAAAGAAAACATTATTTTGTTGCGTTTTTCAGCTATATCTCTATATTTGCAAATTTATAATTCCTGGTATAATATAACCAGTTTTTTAAATTAAAATATAATGGATGATATAAAATGATAAAGACAAAGTAGAAAAAGAGATACAATGACCCCCAACAGATATCTTGCCCCTATTGTCACTATAGTAAAATACAGCAACTCTACTGTACCACAAATGCTGGATATATTTTGATCTTTCATAATTTCAGCAGATACAACAAATAACACAATTCCAACACCGATCATTCAATGCTCAATTTTATGTAAATTTTAAAAATTTTGTAAATTTAAAATAGAAGTATGCAATGAATATGTTATCATCCTGAGTTTAAAACTCTTCAAAATATCTTCAGAAGAGTCAGATTCGATTTTTAAAATGGAACCTGAGCACAAAGCCCTAGATAATAGATCTGCCTAATTCCACAAACTGCTTTTTAGATACTTTAAACATCAGAAGCCAGTGAACATCACTACCACTATTCAGAGATGATTATGAAGACCATGTACAAATCAGAAAAGTAAATCTCTGTATAAATTGATAGTAATGAGGCAGACACAGGCAGTGTATTCTGGACTATGCCAACGAAGGTCCACTGATGATGGAAATGCAGATTTGAAAACACATTCCTAAAGTTTCATCTTTCTTATTGGGTAGATGACTTCTGCTCAAGTTTGCAGAAGGTTTGACAACCATTCAAAATCACTAGATTTTACCCAAAAGAATAAAAGTAATCCTCTTTCATGGGAAAGGTCAGTTTAACTACCTTTTCCCTTCTTTCAGAGCTGCTGAGTCAAGTTTCTCTAAGCATAAATGTCTGATGATAAGCATCTAATAGAGTCATTATTTGGTCAACTTTGCTCAAGTCTGTGATAATTTGACATATATGTAGCTAATAGCCCTTTCAAAATGCATGATAGTTCTATTAAATTTCATGACTTTAAATTAGTGATGGGAGAAAGAGCTTCAGAATCTTTGGAAAGGGTTACAACTATTTGCAACTCTTTCCCCTATTTGATGTTCTTTACTTTAGAACTGTTGCATGTAATTAAAACCAGTTTCTTACATTTGCCCATGCAGATCGTTGGAGACCCCACTCTCTAACAGGAATGCCTGGAGCATTCCAGCTCCAATCCATTTTCCAAATACCAAACTTTCCCTTTGTGGATGGCGCTTATACAAAATTTCCAAATTCAATACACATTCCATGCTATTTCTTGTCAGAGTTTTACAATTAAAAAAAATTTTTTTTGATGCTCTAAAAAGGCTATGTATTTTTTTTTTATATTTGATCATCGAGAAACTACCGTTAAAAAGGCTAAAGCATCTTTTCAATTCCTAATTTATAAAGGAAGCATGTTCTACAGGTTGATAACTTCAAATGCATTTCTATCATTAATGCTCTCAGTGATTGCTGAGTTTTGCAAATAGTTTATGAAAACCATATATAAATTAGTATGCCTCTGGAGTTATTACTGGTAATGATAGTTTGAGCCCTAAATCCTGGGAAGAGATATAAAGTATTTTTTCTTTTCTTTTGCATATCAAATTAGGCAAGACACATTTTGCCACTGCTAACCTTTTATCAACCAATACCCCAATTCCCAGTGTCCTGTTCCTACAATTATATGCTCATAGCTTCCCTATGACCTCTCCCTCCCTTGACCTAAAGAGAGCACACAAATTCTAAGATCAACTCAAAATGCTCCATAACCAAAAGTCACCTCACCTCACCTATCCAAATTTAAATATTCATGCCAAGACTGTTTATTCTAGACCTATTTTCCATTTTTCAAAGATGCCCAGGCTTAATAAACCCAAATTAACTTCTAAATTGGGAAAAATTGGACAATGATATCAAAACTGTCTGGGGACAGAGACAACAAACGGGAACATCAGCAAAGATGGGAAGCCTGCTTCTAGGGTACAAAAATAATATATTTTATACTTTAATAGTCTCTTTCCTTTTTCACTAACTCTGAAACAGTATGCTTTTTGCTTGTTTTTATGAAATCCTTCTCACCAGCAGTAAAGGACTAGGGAAAAATTGCTAAGGTAAGCAATCTTCCATCAAGGATATTATTTTTCCTTCACAAATTTATTTACACCCAATAGACAATACAATTGTTTCAAAGGTTTTTCACTAATGGTAAAATTAATGACAACATGTGTGAATTGCAAACTGTATTTCAGACTGTTATTTTGAAAAACTTTATAACATTTCAGGTTGTCAGAAACTGTACACAGACACACAATGATGACATAGACACACCTGACCCTAAGACTATGGCCGCACAAAAAAATTTGCAAAAATGGTGATCTATATTTTAATATACTTCAAAACCAATACTTTAAAGATAAAGAAGCAATAAATCAATGTAGATCTTCATTAAGAATTGCTTGTTAACTTGCTTCTCTTTCAGACTAACTAATAAAGTCTGTCTTTTTCCCCCCATGGCACATTGAAATGCATTCCAAGACAATACACTTTGCTCTAATTAAAACATGGAATTAGTTTTCTTCCTGGAGTATTTTCACTTCCACTGTGGTATCTGCGACTTTTGCAGCTGATGAACATTTCCAAAGAAAAGCTTATGCTAGGTTAGGAGATGTGCATTCTGAAAACTCCCCACATTTGGGATAAACTCTCCCAGCCTAGAAGAACACGAACACGAGCCTGTAATTAGACGAGAGCTCTGTGCTTTCCCTTTAAAAAACACCTCAATTGCAGTGAATCTCTTACAAAAGTCCATGAAGATTTCATAAGACACACCTCACTCAATAATGAGATTAAAATGATTTATATACAGTGTAGATTACCCAAAATATTAATCTGAGAAACTTACTGGTGCTGATGTGATCAGACTTGCTGCTCTTTGGGGCTGGCCTTTCACACTGTGTGCCTGACCAGTTGGTAGAGCATCTAAAAATATCCAAACAACAAACAACACAGATCAGTGAATAACAAAGCCCAGCAGTCTGCTAATGTAGTAATTTTAACAAAATGAAATGTTACAGGAGCCAGTCAGCACAAATTCATGAATATTACATAGAGATTTCTGCTGATTTCTTGCATATTGTTAGTACGCTGAGTGTAATTTTCATTGGACTTCATTTGTTAAAATACTTTTTAAAATATAGATTTATAGACATTTTACTTTTTCTGTGTTAAAATTGGCACATTTTATAGTAATATTGAAATCTTGATTAAGAATTGGAAATTAATTCGAGAGTTACGGAAAATTACAAGTGGCCACTTACAAAAATTGAGTTTGCATGTTAAGCAAATCCTTCTATAAGTATCTGTGACTTGTTTTTCTGGTTGTTCTAAGTATAGAGTGGAACTAACTACCAAAGAGCAAATAGTCATCTGTCTCATAGTTCAAGCTGTGGAGTTTTTACTCTCCTGAGTAGAGTTAACAAAATATAGGGCTTTCCCATTTTAAATCATTCTTCTATTAACATGAAGTCGAGAATGTGCCCAAGTTTTTATTGGGAGGAGTTGTTTTTCCCATGTAAGTACTGTGACACTATGATAAGAAATAGAAGACAAGAATAATAGATCTGATTAAAAGCCACTATTTAAACATAAATCACAACTATGAAATTAGCTAGTTGCATCAAAATAAATGCTGGAACAGTTTTAGTTGTGTTTAAACAATGTCTATTGGCTAACATAAGATGCCTTTGTGTATCTATCACAGGAAATTCACAGAGAAACAATTTAATTGGCTTCAGTTCTTAGTTAAAATGACTGTCAAGTACCACCATATCAAGAATAGCTGTACACAATAAAAAAAACAGCTTCCAGAGTCATTCCAAGTGTAACTCTCTGGGCATGGTGGGCCAAAGTAGATAACTGCAATTTCAGTGTCTCTGCCAATTCTGACATAGCCAATTTTGATATCTGAGGGTGCTTCCTGAACTAAACTTCTATGATGCTGTATGAATTGTTTGTGATAGTCATAAAATCAGTATTGGCTGTCCTAAAACATGGGCAAATATTCTCATAAAATCATTATTACTGACAAAATCAAATAATAAACATAAAAGTGTTTCAAAGAAGCATATATAGACGTGAACACAATTGGCAATAAGGATACTATTAGATAAGAGTTATTTAATTAATAATGATAAATTTAAAACTATGAATATGGAACATGATTTAAATGAAAATTAATATTATTTATATTATGATTCAGGGCATCACTCATATATTAGCTCAACTTTTGTTGCCACATCATAAAAATTTACAAATTATATAATTTTGTATACATCATGTTTATTATAAACCATAATACAAGTAAATCATTAACACAGATAAATGCATTTAAGGCCAAGTCTACAACTCTGTATTAATAAAGTTAGGTAATGAGATAAGGATATTTTCAAATCATTAGAATAAAGTGAACAACAAATAAAATCATTATGTTTGTTTTTTCTTTTTAATTTGTGGTATTTGCAGATGAATGATCTAGAAAAATGTTCCAATTCTTCATATATTGTAATCATTGAAACAGTCCACAGATAGTTCAAAATAATATATTTGGGAACATTTTGCAAACATGTTCTTGGAGTGAATTCTAATGATTGTGAAATGCTTTTTGTGTTATGTAGCTTTACATCTGTCAAATCTTTCTAATTTACCCCCGAGAATATTTCATATGCTCCACTGAAAAACTAATGCTGACTGCTTAGTTATTTCATTATGTATTAATAGCTGTTGTGTACAAGTCTACATGTGTGCAATTACTTTGAATTATTGATTAAAATATCAAAATTTGCTTTATACATTACCTCATTTAAAAGAAAAAAAAACTAAATCAGGTTCATCTTAGATAAGTGACCCAAGGCATATTTTATTGTGTTACTGAAAAAAGAACCTCTGGGACTCATTAGTACACTTTTGGAAAAGTTTTGAAGTCAGAAAGTGGGATTGCTTGAGAATTAGAAGATTAAATTTACTTGATCATATTATGGTTCTGACATGAACATCACGTATTTTTAATAATTTGTAAAGTAATTATATTTTGAGATCTTCAGATTAGCAGAAAGAGGTTTTTAAATAAAGAGGATAAGGATAGTGTGATTCTTATTCCAAATTCTAGAATTATTTAAGTAGGACAGGTGTTTGTTAATATTATGGTATAATTTCCTAATTTATCCATGACTTAGGGTCCAGTATTTATGATAGATAAAAGAAGTCACCTGCTAGTGTTCATAATCCTCTTCTCTTTTAAATTGTGGGAGCCCATTTAAATTCATAATCTTTACAGAATATTTTACTTATTATATATTGGAAAAAAAACTCAAAGACTGTACTGGAGAAATAATTAATTTTAACAGTTATACATCTTAATGTGCTGATGATCACTTTGCCATTCTCCTTATACTCCTTATAAAATAATGTTTTATGGCCAAAGATAAAATATGTTCCACTGTTCTGCATTTGTCTCAGTCTTAAAAAATCTCTTTTGGGTTATTAAATAGAAATCATTATTCTTGTTGCCTACCTTATAAAATTATAACTTAAGGCATTTGCTGCTCCACAAGTTCTTCCAGTGGTTGATTTAAGACCAAGTATTTTTGCCATCTTTACAGCAATCCATAAATCTTCATACTTTAAGTAGACTACAATGATCAAAGCCATTAATGGCAGAGCATTTAAGAAATAAAATATGTGCAGATCATCAAAATCTCCTGTCCAATTCCTTGCTGAATTATTTGCATAGCCATGCTGACTATAATTTCTCTGGCATCTATCCCTTTTTTATTATTCCTCAAGCAAAATCCATAGTGCATGCACTGGTCATCTTTAATATGTACTGTTGCAATCCACTATTCTCTGCTATTCATCCGGGGACAATTATCTTCAAGTTAGCCCTGTGCTAGGCAATCTTTTTTGTTTTCCTCACCCTAGCAAACAGCTCTGTATCATTCATGTTAAAATTGCAGACGTTTCCCACTGCCCTTAGTCTTAGGACAATGAAAATCAGGTTTATCTTATGTACTGATCACTATACAACTGTAAATTATTTAACATTTTAAACAATTCTGTGAATTTTAAGTATTATTGGATCAGGAAAAAATGGATGGATAGATAGGTAGGTAGGTGGATAAATAGATACTTATTGACTATTCAAATAATTATTTATCCTTCTTTCTTTACATCATCAAATGAAGGTACTGCTCTTGGCAGTTTCCTGCTGTCAATAGCTGCATGGTAAAGGGTAATGATTTAACATTATTTAATTTCTCTTTTTTTCTAGCATTATTTAATGCTAAATTGTTTCCTTAATCTTATTCTTCCACTTCCATAATAGTTGTATCTATAAGTGCTCTTAATTACAGCATATTTTATGGTATTCCCTTATGCTATTCCCTTACGTTCCAGACTAGAATAATGATTATGAAAAATGAGAAATGTTGAAATTCAGATTCTGGGGCCCCATATATCAGAGAGTTCTTCAAGTAACTTGGGATTGTGGTCAGCATTCTTCATTTCAACAAGGTGAATCTGATAAAAGTAATTCACAAGTCATACTTCAAGAAATATTTGAGATACATTATTATTATTATATTCTTACAGACTTTGTTCTTATACCAAATATCTTTCAATGTCTTACTGTGAGGATGAGAATAATAATATACAAGCCCAGCATGATTGCTCAAAAGATAATATAAGCTAGGTAGAAGTTCCCTACACAGTACCTGGAGTGTGCTTATTTATTTATTTTTTGTAACTAATTCTCATCTGAATGTTACTGTATGAAACACATGGTAAGTTAATTTATCCTGTCCCTGAGCAGTTTGTGTAATTATTGTATAGCTACAATATTTTTTGTTTCAATTATAATTTTCTGTAGCATAGGGGAACAACTTAGTAGAAAAGCAAGAGTGTACAAATATTACTAGGAGGCACAATAAACACTTTTAGAATATCTAAATAAGTTCGGCTTTTGTAAGGGGACAAACTATAATCTTTAAAATGAAAGTTATTACATTTAGTAGCATAACTGTAAGACATATATTTAAACTGTCTAAAATAATAACTCTGAAATAGTAGAGTAATTATTACAGAGAGAATTAAAATGAGATATAAAAAACTGAAGGTATATTAAAATCTTCAGATATTGTCCTTCCCGTAACAATGATCAATTTAGATGAACTGCTCTTGTCATTCTGCAGAAATGTGGTCTAGAGTCACCCACTTTGGGAGGACTTCAAAATAAAATAATGAGATTAATATCTGCTCTCTCTTTTCATCAAATTTAAAGGTCATGGGATTCTTCTGACCACAGTGAAATTCAAAGGTGAACCTTACAGCAATTTAAAATTGAATTTCTCCTCATATATACGTGCAAGGTTGCCCTTATTAACCATGATGATGGAGGCATTCAGAAAGGAAAAATCTTTTAATATACTCCTTTCTTTCTCTACACAGGAAAAAGATAAGTGGCACAAAGGGATTAAAGAAGCCTTGGGAAAATTGTGCATGGTGTCATGCATGTCTCAGTGCACTTAAAATCTCATTTAATAAAAATAAAAAGTATGATTGCAGGTTATGCATCAATTTATGTAAAAGCATTTTCATATAGTGAAGAAAATCAGAAAAATGCAATTACTTGCAAAATACTTTTTTTTTTCTGGTTAACTCATCAAATTACACTCTTCTAGTGGTGAGCATATAAAACTATATTTATATAATATTTCTCACTTGAAAGGTCTACACTCTATGTATCCCTTGTGTCTTTTGTACTCACTTCCCTTGCAGATAGTAGCACTGCAAGATGGGGAAAAAAAAAAAAAAAAAAAAAACACAACCGAAAACAACAACAACAAAACCTAGCATTTTAGGACAGATACTTAGATATTTATTCATCTGCTTAATTTTACTTTAAAACCTTTCCATCTGTTATTTTTTTTTTGCAACAATAGATCAAATTAGGTAATTTTAAAATTCTTAGATGAAATTATTTCATGTATACATAAGGATTCTTAATTTTTATAACATGCTTCAAAAATTTTCTATCTCAACTTTTATATGAAATGTTACATGAGGTTCAGTTAACACTAAACTTTGTGCTAGATCCTAGTATAGGTACTTTCATATAAAAATATACTCATATCTAAATTCTATAAGAATCCTATGAGTAGACATTATACACTGGATAAAATGAGGAAGCGCATGTTCAAATAATCTGCCCAGGGAAGCAGAATAAGTGGTAGAAATAAGATATATACAGCACTATTATTTAATCATTGTTTTAGATGACAATGCCATGATCCTTTTAATTCAATACAGAAGTAGGAAGAAATGCTTTTCCTTTCTTTCTCATGCCCAGGAGAGTACCAGGCTCTTAATTTAAATGTAAAAATATTATTTAAACACATGCAAATAAATGCATTTTTTTCCATGGTAAAAGTGTAAGAATTACCACACTGCCTTGGACCTGTGGTCAGCTGTGCCCAATAATCGGTCCCTGTCCATGACAGTGAGGGACATATTAATCTCCTTCTTGAAATCAACTGCACATTTTTGTGGTGTTCCAAAATACTGTAGATGTATCTAATATATCTTTAAAGATCTATCATTTATAAATGCATCTAAAATGTATAAACATAAATATACACTTATGTCTCAATTCATACAATTTTGAATGTCTACAGCAAGTTACTGTATATTTCATTCATTTGGTACTACAATTTCTATTTATTCAATACTGTTCTCAATCCAAATTTGACTGTTATGTTTTCTATGAGAATAGCTAGGTGTTACTTTGCATTCTTTATTCAAATAGCTTAAAGTAGTATCTTAAATTTATGTTTGTTGTAATAAATTTACTTGATTCAACTCTATAATAATACATTAAAATGCCTAGTTTTAAACTATTACATTAAACATTTGTTAACTAATACTGATAAGATCAGTAAGTCAAAACTAATATTATTGTAATATTGAGAAAATTTGATCAGAGTTTTTGATTTCTGAGAAGCGTTAATGTGGTAAAGTAAAAAGAGAAATGCCATATTCAATAAAGTGTTTATTGAACTAATAATTAATTTAGGAAAAGGTAAAAATTAATGAGAAGTTTCTGTTGAAGAGGTAGCCATGAAAGAAATGAAATTAATAAATGGATTATTTAAAGTAATTTATTCTAAGACTGGAGGAGAAACATAAAAGAGAGGATAAAATTTAGTTTACCAAGAAATGATTCATAAAAGGAAGTTTGTTAAGTTTGGGTGATTTAAGTATGAATGTTTAAACATAAAATGTTGTGCAGTCCGCTTGAGTAGAAGTGGCCACTGAAGTGTTAAATTATGACTAAATATGTATTAAAAAAAAAATCTCCAGTGATGGAAAACTTTTATCATCTAGATATTCTAGAGAAAATTTTACTGAAAGCTGATGAGGAAGACACAGGTATTTTTCTGAGTGAGTAGACAATTTCTGTTCAACTGAATATATTACATGCATCAACTGAAAAGGAAAAGGAACAATCATAAAATTAATATTAAGTAATATTGTGGATGTAATTGAAGACATAAAAGTGGGCCATTACATTAGAAACAGTGGTTACAATTCTAGAGCTAAAAGTGGGAAGAAAAATGGAATGTGTGCTGCAATACCAGTAGAAAACTCCCAAGATGAAGGCCAATTCCAAAATTAGTTTAAAAATACAAAGCCTTGGGGGGAAATCTCAATACTTAGTGCCATGCAGATAAAGTAGCTAGCTTGCTACCTAAATATCTTATGCTTTAGGGCAAAGCGAGAGTAAACAATAAAGATTTCAAAAACTCAACAAAGGCCCAAAACTCAGCAAAAACTCAACAAAGGCCCAAAACTCAGCAAAAACTCAACAAAGGCCCTTCCTATTTCTTAGGGTTTCAGAGGTACAGGGTGATGAGACCTGAAATTATAAAGGTGATATCTAGCATATTCAACTGCAGTTATTAAGCACTGTTCAACATATATTTATTTATTCTATACAAATTTAGGGCAATGGTAGGATATCAGGAGGTGTTATTACAAGGTTTTGAGTATGTGAATGTCTTAATTAGTACAATATCTAACTCTGATTCTCTGAAAATATTCAATTCACTTTCAGTTCCAATGCTCATGTGCTGAAATACTGATGCTAGCTACTTCATCACTTTAAAGTGATGAAACATTGGGAAATGAATAAGACATACAAATAGGATCGGATATCTGGTACTTCAGCATAGTCCTTGTTCTAGTTCCAAGATTTCTTTTTTTGTTGTTTTTGTTTTGTTTTTGTTGTTTATTTGTTTTGAGATGGAGTCTTACTCTATCTCACAGGCTGGAGTGCAGTGGCATGATCTCGGCTCACTGCAACATCTGCCTTCCGAGTTCAAGCAATTCTCCTGCCTCAGCCTCCTTAGTAGCAGGGATTACAGGCATGTGCCACCACACCAGACTGATTTTTGTAATTTTAGTAGAGATGGGGTTTCCCCATGTTGGTCAGGCTGATCTCGAACTCCTGACCTCATGATCCTCCCACCTCGGCCTCCAAAAGTGCTGGGATTACAGGAGTGAGCCAGCGCTCCCAGCCCCAAGATTTCTTAATGATTTCTACATAGCTACCAAAATGTAACACCAAAGCTTTCCAGGGACCTTGTATTAGTGTCAATTTCAACTACCCATTTACTTAGCATTTAGCCATCTTCAAAATCTAGAAAGTACACTCTCAATATATTTTTAAAATTTGTAATTGTTTAAAAATAATGCAATCAAAAAGTTGAAATTAACAGATAAAATGAGAAAGATTTGTTTAAATCAAGCTTCAGTATGAATTAACAAATTTGTCTATCTTGCATAAATGTTAGTCATAAAACTCTTACCAGATTTGTTTAACATTTGTAGGAAGATGTTGCAGACAGAAATTTCTGAAAGCTTATGACAAAATTACCCATTCACACACATTTCTTTCCTAATCCCAGTGTTAGATTACTTTTCTTAGACCCAGAGTGAGAAGGTTTAAGCAGGCAATGCCCAAAAAATTGATTTAGGAAGTAGAAACAAATGTCTTCACTAAATCTAAAATGGTACAAAATATTAAAGTAGTATTTTACATTACAGAGAATACTATTTGGAGTGAGTCAAAAATACATTTACATATTTGATCACTGTATAATCACAAATATGCGATATTTTATTTTTTTCTCTACTTATATATGCACTCATAAATTTCTAAAGGCACCTTTGACTATGACTATGCTAGACTATGATTTACCTAGAGGTAGAGGTTATCGATTATTCATCATTGTATTCCCTCATTTCTTGAACAGTATCCAGTAAATATTCAGTAGATATCTTTTGCTGATCAATATATTTGATGTTTGACAAATGAATAAATGAATGCAGGAAAACATGGAAGAGGCATAGTTGAATACACAGGAATGCACATACAAATATGGAGGTCTCATATGTGTGTGCATTCCCTATTCTGCAAAGAATGTATAGCATCATTCATAAGAACATGCTTTCATCTAATTATCAACAAGTCATTTCTCACTGAAAGGAAGGTTAATCCACTATGGGAAACTTTTTACATATAAGACCAGAGAAAATAAGTTTTTAAATTTTATTCCTTCTTTCTTTATTCACTCATTCTTTAATTCATTAATTCTTCCATTTTTAAGTGAGATGATTACATTCTATTACTTGGGCGTATGTAAATTGTATTCATTCAGTCATGTAAATTGTGTGTCATTCAGTTCTTGTCCCAGGATGACAATATTTAGTTTTAGAGGTGTTCGCTTGATGGATATTTCAATGTGAAAAATGATTTTATATAAAAAAACAAACAAATATACAATTAAATGTAATTTAATTTCATCAATTCATTTAAATAAATGATTATTTTAAATGTAAGTGCTGGTATGGATGACACAAATAGTATATGTGAGTTTTGGAATTAGCTAGGCCTGGGTTGAAATCTAGGCTCCTCTCCTTACAAAACATGTATCTTCAAGCAAGTCACCTCATTTCGGATTACTCATTTCTAATAAGAAGGGAGAGTAATACTTCCTGCATGCATCACACATTGAACTCAGATCTAGCCTCTTATATTTTCATATTTTAACCTTAGTTTTCCCCTTAAATCTACTTTCTTTCGTCTTTTACAGTTTTAATTTTTCTTTTTTCTTTTTTTTTTTTTTTTTTTTGAGACAGAGTCTTTCTCTGTCATCAGGCTGGAGTGCAGTGGCACGATCTCAGCTCACTGCAACCTCTGCCTCCCAGGTTCAGCCTCAGACTCCTGAGTAGCTGGGACTACAGGCGTGTGCTATCACACCCGACTAATTTCTGTATTTTTAATAGAGATAGGGTTTCAGCATGTTGGCCAGGATGGTCTCGATCTCTTGATCTTGTGATCCGCCTGCCTCAGCCTCCCAAAGTGCTGGGATTACAGGCGTGAGCCATCGCACCCAACTCTTCTTTTTCTTTGTGTAAGGCAATAAAACTCAGGAAAAAAAAAAATTTGCAGGTTTTTTGAGAGATTAAGAGATAAAATGTATATAAAATCTGTATCATCTGAGTTAGTTTAACAGCTGATAAATAACATGAATATTAAATTTAAAAAGTGTATATGGCATATCAATATCCATATAATTATAATGTCTGATTTTATTCCCAACAGAAAAAAATAGGCTTAAGTTTTCCTACTCCTTTAACACGATAGCTTTTTCTGCTACCATCCTAATGTGAAAAAAGGAGAAATAAAATATTTCCCTAAATTATGATAATATCAGCAATTATTAATCTATTTTTTATTCTTAAGCAAATGTTGCTGGTAAGCATATGAGTCTAATTCTTGTCTAGGAATTGTATAAAGTTAATTTAGTATGAAGTGCTAGGTTGAAGGTTAATTAATCTAATTTTATTGACTTGTTTAAGCATGGAAGATGAGCATGAAATAAACCTTTGTCGTTATAAACATCTGAAATATGAGGTTGTTTATAGCTGTAAAATCTAAGAAAAGCGGTCTAATAAAGACAAATTAATTTAAATGGATAAACAGTTAATAGTTATGCAAATAATATATAATGTATTGGGTTTGGTTTATTTGGTTATTCTGACCTATTGATTATATTTAAGGCTAAGAATATGTCCCAAATCAAGGGAAAATAACGTGATGACATCAGAGCTGCTTGATAATAGCTGCCTGATATACAACTACATTAACTGTTTTTGTTAAGCAGTGCCACTTGTACCTCAAAGCACAAACTAGAGTTTAAACTTGGACAGAAAAATATGACATCTGTGTTCCTTTTGTTCCCCATGGCATGACTAGCATGGCGAACGCTAAAGTAACCTACAACTTCTTACCTAGAATCATAAAGGATAGACATTGATGTGACAGTTTTTCTCGGCCTTTACTGCTCCAAAGACATGCACATTTCAGAATTTGTTCTTTGAAAATATGCCAAGGGGGAGAAAGCAAATCAGGGACATACAATGTCCTGACTTTTGAAATGTGGACAGCACTGGCTGCTGAAGTTGAATTGCTCAATATCCCTGCTGAAAAGTTGTAGTCTATTTGAAATCACTGATGACAACTTCCTTAGGCTCTTCTTAAGCATTCTCTAAGGGGCCACAAGGTCACTGGTCCACATCGAGGAGTGCTGCTCAGCCTGACAGCAGGACCGGTGAAGAGCAAATTGGGCAGCCTCCTTTCTGCAAGGCCAATGTTTTGAGGAACCAAAGCCATAATTAGTTATCACAATATACAGAAATAATTCCTACCTTTCTGAAACTTGTGACAGAAACAGAACTCATTATCTTCCTCCCAAATGCTTTCCAACAAAGGCTTCTCCAATACCTGTGCATTTTCTTATGTATTACTCACCCTAAGGACTTGGAAAATAATGCTGAACACTTAATAAAATAATTAGATTGGAGCAATCACAAAACTAAAGAATATGACAAAGTGCTTAATTCAGATCACTCTCTAAATGAATGTCCCTTTGGTACTTACATATTCATCTTGCATCCTTCTGCTTTAAAAAATATCCACCCTAAAAATATAAGATCTAGTTCCTGCCCATATTTTCTAAGGTAACTGAAGGAGGACACCCTAAATAGAACTTGAGCTGTCTGTACATATTGTAGCCCCCTTCCCAGTCGTTATTACTGTCACTGTCATTGCACTACTAACCTTTCATTTATGCCAAATTTTACCTAATTTTTGAATAACAAGCAATTTTAAAAAATACTCTTATTTTATTGCTGGACCCCTAGAAGTTCAAATTATAGCAAGTTCTGATTATTTTGTTTCTCGTCTATTGCAGTGGTTTTAAAATTTTCATTTTGTGGGTTTACTATGTTGAAGACAATATTTTGTGTTCTTTAAATTGTTTTGAATGTTAAAAAATGTAATATATATAAAGAGACAGATGTCATTTGCAATTTCCGTATTAAGATGAGGAAAGAGGTTCAGAGAAGAACAATTGAGCAAATAAAACTATGTGGAGACCTGACAGTATAGACGGTCCTCTATACTGTTTTCTGTGCCTTGTTTACCATTAAACCCACTAGCCATTTTTTACTTGAAAAATCTTTGTCTTCCTTTACATTGCAAATTAGGAGTCATTATGAAATCTATTTTTTTCAAACCAATGGGATCTTTTTCTATCAGATCACTGTGTCATTAAGACTTTTCTAAGACATTCATATAGCTGTGACACTTCCTATTTCAAATGTTATCAGTGTTCCTCTACTGCTATTGAATGAATTTCAAACTCTAGCTAAGCATACCATATTCCCGAGAATTATTTCATGGTCTAATGTTATTGTCCAATACTATTTCAACAGCACCATTTATCTTACACCACTCAAATGCCTGAAGCACAGACTGTATTTCTCCTTGCCTCATCTTTTTCCTCAAATACACTCAGAGGCTCCAAAGGACGGAGGATATACCTGACTTTCCTCTTATTCTCCATCTGTTTTTGAGAGACAATCACAAAGTAAAAACACACAACAAACAAAAGGCAAAGAAAAGAGAAAATGAAATAAACTAAGTTTTTCTAGTAAGTTAAGATATGGTATATTAAGCCTGTCTAGTTCTTTACTTAGAGATATTTAGTGTAAGTTCCAGAACACTCAGGAAACATCATATAATAGTTTTAGAAAGTATCATAGAGATGAGAAAAACGATCAAAAATAATAGTAAAATAAATCATTTTTCTATTATTTTCTGACTCTCCATTCTTTGAAAATTTATTAATGAAGGAAGATGTGTTATTATAATTGTGATAGAATGATAAGTGTATCATAAGCTGCCATACGCCATGATACAATACAGGAACTAATAGTAATTATTTAACACTATTCATTAAGAACATATTACATGGAGAATACATGCGACCTGTTGGGGTAAAATAGATAAATCAGACATAACCTCTTACTTGAAGTAATTTACAACCTGGTGGAGAGAAACAGACATCTAAATTTAAAGGAGCCATGGAATAGAACAGGCAGCATTCCCAGGCCAATTTCATAAAGTTATGTTTCATGTCCAAAGGCCACACACAGATAAGAGGTCAATCGTAGCCATAAAATATGGAATATCATAGAGTAATGTGATAAATGTAAAAACCGACACGCGCGCACGTGCGCGCGTGCACACACACACACACACACACACAGATGATGAAAGAAAGGAGATGATTTTATAAAGAACCATTTTCCCCAAAAAGATAAACAAAATACAGATGCCCATATAAATTTAACCAAAAAAAAAAAAGAAAAAAAAATGCAGGCAAAATGCTCACAGCAAGTTATTTTTAGTGTTTGTTTCAAACGAAGAAGTAGAACATAAAAACTAACATTGCTATCTTGTTTGTGACCACATGGAGAATTGTTCTTGCTATGGGCAAGAAGCAATAATATATATTATAAGGAGTGTCCTGGAGTTTTGCCATCCTGCCATTTCAAAAACACTGAGTGTCTGAACTGATGTGATTTCAGAAGCAATGTAATATTAAAGTTAGGTCTTTTGAGTTCTCCCTTTTCTGACATTTCAAATAATTTTAAAATGTTGTATTTTCTTCTATTTTTAAAAGAGAAAATTAATTACATAAAAATTATCTGTACAAATTAAACATTACCCAAATTCCAGCAATAAGAGATGTCATTGTTAACATTTCTATGTACTGCCTTTAATACTTTTCTCTGTGTATGTTCATGTGTATTATACATAGATATATACACATTTGTCATATATATGTATATATTAATATATGTATATGTGTGTATATATACCTTTTATAAGATTGGGTCATATGCTTTACATATACTACATTATTGGCCACAACTTTGTGGTGGCTATTCCTACGTTTGTATTTATTGTTTTTGATTTGTTTCTGTGACGAAAATCCCTTTCCCTATATAGCCAGATGGCCCATTCCCACCTTTACTTAAGGTCTTCATGCAAATACCATCATCTCAGGGAGGCTTTCACTGGCAATCCTAATATTAGATTTCAAATCTCCCCTCAAAATTCCATATCCCTCTTTTCTGCTCTGGTTTTCTCTTAACAGCTTTTAACATTATTAACATACTGAACAATATCGTAAACATTTATTTTCTTTATTTTCTGTCCTCACCCTCTTAGACATGAAGTTCCACAAAGTCAATTTTTCTTTTTGTGTCTGTTTTGTTCACTGATATGTCCTCTAGTGAATAGCATAGTGTCTGGTATAGAGTAGTTGGTCAGTAAATATCTGTTGATGAATGGATATAAGAAGAGAATATTGGCACTGCAATATTTATATGTATAAATATATTTAAATTATATATATATGTATAAATAGAGATAAAATATATTATATATATTTTAATCTTACCAGGTAATGTATGAACAAGGTAAGGAACAGAAAGCTGAGATTCTAATTCTTATAGTCTGTGGGTCTACTGGCATAGGGATTTATAATAAGAAAGAGGTGAAAAGGATGATTCTCTCTTCTGTAGTTGGGCATAATTTTGGCTACTTACATACCTAGACATACACTGCCATGTTATTTTAGAGCAGGAGGGAAACAAATCATGAAATCATAAAGGAAAATTAAACAGAAATATGTATTTTTGACTCAAGAATGTTATGACTAGTTCCTCAATGTTAACAACAGTGTTAACAATAGGTTTTCTGTTACTCATTAATTTTGTTGCTAGTAACAATCTTTGTCTTTTCAGTGTCTACATAAGTATTTTAGAGAAATTTCGGAAAAAATTGTATCTGGGACTGTGATTCTGGCCCAAGCTGTAACCATTTCTAGACAAAATCCAAATAGAACTCACATTTAAATACATGAACCTCATAGTTTTATAGTATTCTCAATTAGTCCAAATCCATTATTTTACAGACAAGGGAAATGGGACACACAGAGGGGATGTAACTTGCCCAAAGAGACAGTGAGCTTGAATCGATAACAGTGGACATATTTCTAATTCTTAGTGTTAGTTCAGAAAATTAATGATATGAGTACTCAGACATTTATGTAAATGTACAGAAGTTTATATCCTAGAAAAAAGTAGTAAAAGATGAACACATACACACCTAATTACTGAATGATACAGTGTTGGTTAAAGTAGGGAAAATGCAGATAATGGAACTCTGAGCACCCATTAAAACTAAAAGCATTTAATTATACAAATTAATATGCAACGCTGTTCGTAATGTATAGTAAATAAACATAAGAGTGTGTATCATAGGGTCTCATTTTTTAGTATATAATCTGCAAAAATATATTTACATAGACACACTTAGAGGAACTGAACAGAAACCAAAATAACAGTGGGAAATACTAGGAAACGTGGATATTGTAAGAAATTCTCAGAATTCTAGAAAAGTTTATGGTCTCATAAATAATAAAATAGGGAAGGTGAATTTAATACTGGCTTTGAAAATTTGTTTTTTTTAATTATAGTATGCGAGGAAATAGTTTATATTATTCTCTGTTCGAATGGAGAAAGAATTGAGTTAGGTGCCTTTAGGTATATAGAGAACCTTTAGTAATTTCTCAGAAGAATTAGTATTAAAAAATCAGAAGAAAATGAAATATGTACAAAAATACAGACTTTTAATTTTTGCTACTTGACTACAATGACAAAACTTTAGCCAGGAGCTTCTTGGGAAAATAGAAGCTATAGTATGGAATGCCCAAGGAAACTCCAGCAAGTTACCTCAATAAAACCATATGTCACAGTGATACACCTTCAACATTTAAAAATAAAAGCTAGTTTTAATAACAAAGTCATGCAGAAATAAAAAAGACCTAGTGTCACTAAGCACAGATTTTAAGATTAGTTGTATCTGTCCCTACATAGTGTTTCTTTCCTATGGAAGTTTTTATATGTGCATACTAGTATGATCATCTTAAAGAGGAAGAAACTAAGGTTTGGAGAGGCTAATAGGCTTTACCAGCAGTAATGGAGGAATATGTATCTAAATCCAGGGAAGTCCGAATCAAGAACTTGAATTCTTTCCTGTTAACGTTTCTTCTTGCGGAATCAACAGAACTTCTTTACTGTCTGGCTCACCTTTGATAGTGAAGATACTGGTCAATAAATGATTCCCTCTAGTGTTGTCAACATAGGAGACTGATGTGAGCAGAATATAAATTTAAATATGCATTCAAAATCCAGAAAACAGGAGGAATACTTCTAAAGCGAGGAGTCCCTGACCTCCTCACTCTCCTCTACTATGTCCCTTTGTGAATGCCAAGCACTGGTGATTTACATCTAGGAGAAGCTTATTCGTACATTTCCATATCTCCCCAGTCGTCAGTGGTAGGAGTCTGCAAGGGGAGTGGTCGCTGTGCTGCGGAGGATATATAACCAAAAAGAAGCTATGGAAATGTGCAAAAACCGATAAAAATATGTTTATTTGTTTTATTTTTGAGATAACATTGCCCAGGCTGAAATGCAGTGAAGCAATCACAACTCACTGCAGCCTCAACTTCCCCAGCTCAGGTGATCCTCCTAGATCAGTCTCCCAAGTAGCTAGGACCATAGGCGCACACCACCATGCCTGGCTATATATCTATATCTATATCTGTATATCTATATATCTATATCTATCTATCTATCTATCTATCTATCTATCTATCTATCTATCTATCTATATATTTTTTTTTGAGACGGAGTCTCGCTCTGTCGCCCAGGCTGGAGTACAGTGGCGCAATCTCCGCTCACTGCAAGCCCTGCCTCCTGGGTTCACGCCATTCTCCTGCCTCAGCCTCCTGAGTAGCTGGGACTACAGGTGCCCGCCACCTCGCTCGGCTAATTCTTTCGTATTTTTATTAGAGACGGGGTTTCACTATGTTAGCCAGGATGGTCTCCATCTCCTGACCTCGTGATCCTCCCGCCTCGGCCTCCCGAAGTGATGGGATTACAGGCGTCAGTCACCGCTCCGGGCCCATGCCTGGCTAATTTTTTATCTTTTTTTGTAGAGATGGGCCAACTTTTGCCATTTTGCTCAGGCTGGGCCTGAACTTCTGAGCTCTAGTGATCCGCCTACCTAGGTATCCCAAAGTGCTGTGGTTATAGGCATGAGCCACCACACCTGGTCTGAAAATATGTTCTTAATAGACTGGCCACCAGTGGATTTGCCAGCCAAACTGCATCTGGTGACACATCAAAAATCCAGCGGTCTTCCTTCATTTTGCCCTTTCTCTGACCCCTTTAGTACAAATGGCAGCAGTTATGCTGAGGTGGTTGAATCCATGAGCCACACCTATAATCCTTTATAACAAATGACTGTTCAGTCCTACCCTTGATTTCTTCTTCAAAACATACTTTCTACTTAATTTTGCAACATGACGAGGCTGAGAATTTTCTAAATTTTCAATTTCACTTAACAATTCCTTCAGTTTATCTTTCCCCTCTCATTGTTTACTATCAGCAGCAAGGAGAAACCAGGCCATGACTTTCACATTTTGCATAGTCTCTGCTAAATGTAAAATTAATCACTTGCAATTTCTACCTTCCACAAAACACTAGACAGAACGGAGTTCAGTGGAGCTCTTTGTCACCATTTTTTTTTTTTTTTTTTTTTTTTGAAACGGAGTCTCGCTCTGTCGCCCAGGCTAGAGTGCAGTGGCCGGATCTCAGCTCACTGCAAGCTCCGCCTCCCGGGTTTACGCCATTCTCCTGCCTCAGCCTTCCGTCTTTGTCACCTTTTAACAAAGATTACCTTTCCTCTGGTTTCCAAAAACATGTGCCCCCTTTCTGAGACTTCACCAGAAGTAACTTTAATATCCAATAATCTCTTAAAAGTAATTGAGGCTTTTTTTTTTTTTTTTTTAATCCACATGTCCCTCAACATTCTGCCATCTTCTTCCCATTACCCAACTCCAAAGCCACAGTCACATTTTTCGGTATTTGTTACAGCAGCACCACAATTCTGGTATCAGAATATTCATTAGTTTGCTATGGCTGCCATAAAAGTCACAAAGACTGGGTGGCTTACACAACAGAAGTTTATCTTCTCAAAAGCTGGAAGGCTGGGATTGAGGTGTCAGCACATTTTGGTCTCTTTTGAGGCCTCTCTTCTTGGCTTACAGAGAGCTGCCTTCACATGGTCTGTTCATTCACAAGGTCATCGCTGTGTGTACAATGTGTCTGATACCTCCCTCTCTGTTCTTATCACCCTTCTTACAAAGACACCAGTCAAATTGGATTTGGAATCACCATAATGAAACATTTTTTTGTTTTGTTTTTTGGGTTTTTAAAAAAAAAAAAAAAAAAACAGAGTCTTGCTCTGTCGGCCAGGCTGGAGTGCAATGGCGCAGTCTCAGCTCACTGCAACCTCCGCCTCCTGGCTTCAAGCCATTCTCCTGCCTTAGCCTCCCAAGTAGCTAGGACTACAGGCATGCACCATCACTCCTGTATAATTTTTGTATTTTTAGTAGGGATAGGGTTTCACCATGTTGACCAGGTTAGTCTTGAACTACGTTGGCCAGGCTAGTCTTGAACTACTGACATCAAGTGATCCGCCTGTCTCGGCATGCCAAAGTGCTGGGATTACAGGTGTGAGCCACCACACCTGGCCATTTTAAACTCAATCACCTCTTCAAAGGCCCTATCTCCAAATACAGTCCCATTCCAAGATACTGGGTATCAGGTCTTCAACATATGAATTCAGGGAGAGGGAGACACAATTCAGCCCATAAAATAAAAAAAAAAAGCCTATATATATGTATATATGTACATATATACACACACATATGTATATACACACATATATGTTATATGTATATACACACATATATGTTATATGTATATACACACATATATGTTATATGTATATACACACATATATGTTACATGTATAACATGTATATACATATATGTTATTTTCTCACTGAAATTTAATTTATTTAGTTTGAGATCTTAACTCCAATTCAATCAGTATTTACTATTCACTAGCTATGTGCCACACAAAGGGATATCTGAGGTGAGACGAATGAGATAATAAGGGTTAACTAGGAAAAAAAGGTAGGAGACACATTTGGGTTCAGTGAGCTATTTGAGCATAGACACTTAAGTGTGGAATGGTGCTGTGTTATGCAGTGAGTATATGTGTGTGTGTGCCTGTATTCATGTTCATAAGATAGTAGTAGTGGGGCAGGTAGGGTAATTACATTTCTTTAATTTCGGAGCATGAAATCTATTGTGGATATTGCTGAGAAATAATGCTGGGGAGGTAAGTTTACAAAAAAAAAAAAACCCTTAAATTCAATGTAATAATAGTCTAACACTAGGGAGAAATCTTAGAAGGTAGGAAGGCATGGTCAAGTTACGATTGAGTTCAATAATTCTTCACAGTAGTAGTGATTTCTATAGCTCACAATAAAACGTATTTAATAGTACAAACATTGTCAAAATAACATTCTATTTTTTTAAAAAAATACATTGTTTTTATATTATTTAATGTATCTACTTTAATAAATGTAAAAATGTCCCACAAATAAATGCTAAAAAAGACTAGTTCTTATTATTTTTTCTAGGCTTCTCTTGGAGTTTTCTTTTTATTCCACACATAATTATAAGTAAAAATGACCATCAGGAGACAAAGTGAATCCTTTCAAGGAACAGATTTATTCCTTAAATTGAAGGCTATAGTAATAACATTTCTATGTGAAAAAAACTATCACCTTCATAGATCTGGATACTATATGGATAGTCCAAAAGTGCATAAGTTTTGCACAATTCAAATAGTTTTTCAATCTATGAAGAAAATAAAAATATATCACCAGCAAAACTAAAGCAAGCACTATATTGTATCTCTGAAAGCAATGCCTGTTTCCTGTAAAGATTTTTAGATGAAACAGTACATACTTACTTTTCATTAACAATACATGACCACTGCCAATTGATATCCGTGACTAAAAACTATTTCCAAAATTCTCCTCTGGTGAGGAGAATTGACCACTAGAAAGATATCTGAGGATTTCATATTCCCTTAGTTGGACTGTTTTTTTTTATTGTCCATGATCATTGACACTTTATTTTACATTTTACTTATACTCATTTACATTTTAGTACCATGTGATTTATAAATATCCTAGGTAAAACAAGGGCAATCTTACATATTCTGGAAATTTCAAATCTGAGAACATGAGTGTGAAATCCTCCTGAACCATCTCTCTCTCCTTCCCAGGTCCTAATAGCAGGCCTTGAACAGTGCAAAACAGTCTTCTTAAATACATTAGTCTTTCTTGTCATAAAAATATTTTCCTCTAGATACTACTTACTGGTTTTTTTTCATTTAATTCATAACTGAGTTTTCAGAAAATAATCTACATTTTTCACAACTTCTTCTCCTTTCAATTATTTAACTATAGTCTGGTTTCTATCTCTATAGTGCTTCCAAAACATCTTTCACAATGGCTGTCTAACTTGGAAATCCAATAAACCACTTATAACACTTGTCCTCTTTGAACTGTCTGGAGTTGATACTCATTGGCACTCTATTCCTTTGATTTGTAGGAATCTACTCTTCAGTAAATCTCCCTCAACTTCTAAATCTTCTCCTTTACTTTTGTTGATTCCTGTTTGAGACAGCAGCAAATAGTGGTATTTCTGAGGGTTCCAACCTTAATTTTCTAATCCTCTTTCCATAAACCGACTCTTGTGTCCTGGTATAAAATGTAGTACCTAATAAACTGTCCCCAATATATCTCTTGAGCCTTCTCTTCTCCTGTTGTGCATATAACCTTTTTCTATTCTCAGCTACCTTTATCTTTTATTTTTAGACCTATTCTCCTTTGATTGTGCTATACCCTCTTTTGAAAAAGATTTTCAATCCCTTCTTTCCTATAAACCTACAATATGTTTTCTAAAAATACTGTGAAAATGTGTCTCCATGTATAAAGCCTCCCACTCTCCTACTAGGAATCATTCATTCATCTCTATTCAATTGTTTTCCCAGAGCACTTTGGTCATATTTCTATTATAATAATTATCAAATGATATTTTAATTTTCTAAAAGCGATTCATCTTCCCAAAATGAATTTTAAGTTCCTCTAAAGTAAAAACTATTGAGATTGTTACAGCATAAAGACTGCAATGCAGTGTAAGAATTTTAACCAGGGTACGGACTTTAGAATTGAACAGGACTGGTCTGAGTCTCAGACCCCTTCCTAGTGTGTGACCTTAATGTTATAATCTATGAAAATGGAATAACAATTAGATAATAATAGTAATACTTATGGTTAACAGTCTACATACATAAAATGTGTATAGGGCTTAACACAGTACATGGTACAGAGTATTTGCTAGGTCAGTTTTAGCTGTCATTGACTTCAAAATTTTACAGAGACTTATTCATCATAGATTATTACTAAATATTTAGTAAAGGAATTGATGAATAAACAATAACAGAGTGTAATTCTTCCTTGCTTCTTATATGGTTTAAGTAGGTGAGGAATGCAGTAGAGTCGTCTTCAGTATCTGTGGGGAACTGGTTCCAAGACTTTCCTTGGATACCAAAATCTTCGGAGGCTCAAGTCCCAGATAAAAAATATGGCATCGTATTTGCATATAAGCTATGCACACCCTCCGCTATATGTGTAACATCTCCAGATTATTTATCATACCTAATACAATGTAAATGCTATGTAAATAGTTGTTTTGCTGTATTATTTAGAGAATAACAACTTGGGAAAGTCTGCACAGAAAAATTTGGAAAGAAAAAGTCTGTATGGGGTCAGCACAGACACAATTTTTCTTTCCAAATACTTCTGATTTGCACTTGGTTGAGCCCACAAATGTGGAGTGTAGGGATATAGAGGGTTGATTGTATACACATTATGCCCACTATCAGAATAGATTTTAAGGCATAGAAGACCAAGGTACACACATTTCCAAAGATACAAACAGAGATAGAGACACAAGTACACAAAAGTAGGAGAGGTTGCTCTAAACTCCCACAATTAATATATTTTTTCCTGGATGTGTTTATCAGTTAGGCCAATTATTTTTAAATTGTATGACTTTGATGATACTTAGTAAGAGCACAAAGTGGAAAAAAAAAATCAATGTGGGCTGCTACACCCATGAGAGATTTTTATTCTCGTAACACAGGTACGTTCTCTGGACAGGGAGTCATCCTGAGATCTATTTTTGGGTGGGGAAGGTGGGCCTGAAATGGATATATTTTGCCCAGAATTAGTGAGACAGGGGCAGAACAAACGAAGACTGGGATTCAGAGGAAGCATTACTGGTGTTCTAAAATAGAAATAAAATAAGTACCTGAATCAATTTTTGGCCAAGGAGAACCTTAGATATACTAACTCTGAAATGTTAATGAATCTATTGTTCTCTTCATTCTTTTCTCTTGTTGCAATACCCAAGTTCAAGCCCTAATCACTTGTTAATTGAAGTGTGGTCAAACCTTTTGATGTAGAGTCCCTGTGGGTGATCTACAAGACTTTCCTTTACATGCCAACAAGTATCACCTTCACCACAAAACTCCTTCAGCTCAAGCCTCTGCCTCAAGTCTCAGCAATTCATTATGAATAAAATAGTAGCATTTTGGTAATAAAATACCTGAATTTTAATACAATTGTGCTTTAAAACCACTACTAGATACTTTGAGATTACTGGAAGTGATCAGATTCCAATCAGGGCTACTCATTATGACACTGGTTATTAAGGATTATATGCCAGATATGATTGATCTCTAAAGCTCAAAGGCACAATGCAAAAATAATTTCCATTGTGATGAACATTGACAGTTACCCCAAAGGTGATCCTAGAAATTTCTCAGAGGAGATGAGTTTACTTTGCATATATGTTCAAAACACTACAAACTGAATCAAGAAAGAATGATTTAAAGTATTAAGAAACAAAGTTTCTGAATATTTTTCAGACTGTAAAAAAGGTCTTACTCTAAGACTTTTCATCTGTAAAGAGGGTCTTACTGATGAAGGTAGGGCAGTTCTCAGTAAAATTTTGGAAAACAAAATATAGCACTTCATCTGTGTTTGAAATAAAAAGTCAGTTACTAAATAAAAATTAGCATTCCGAATATAGTATACAGAAATAGTCTTAAAACACCTTCTTCTGTACTTCTCTAATTAAAAGCTACTCTTTTCTAGCAAATGTATTTTTATTAAACAGTTCCACGAGCTTTTACATGTATTATATTTCTAGACACTCTAGCAGTCTGTGGTGCACACACTTGTTGGTGAGTGAAGCAAAGGTTAAGTGTGTATGACACAGATGAGCCCCGAGATTAAGTATACTCTGTGAAATGCATGTGGATGTTCATGATTTAAACCAATGAACTGTGGCCTGAAATGATGTCACACGAAGCGCAGCGGTAAGTGGAAGGTTAAACCTACTTGCATCTCGGCTCATTAAACGCAGTTAAAGTGCAAATCCCCTCATTCTGACAGTAGTGATCACAAGGGTTCTCTTTCTGGTCACAGCGCTGACTTTTAAACCCCACAGAGCATCTGCAGAATTTCAGTAAAATACAGCTAAATAAAGCGTCTGACTTTTTTGTTGCTAAATATGTTTTAAATTCATTTCATACAGAGATAGTAACATTTGAACGAAAGGTTCCCAGATATGCTCACTTCTCTCTCAAACACACTCATCACATGCTACTCTGACAAGGTCGGGAGCGGGATGCAGATGTGGGTTATACGTGGGCATCATCCTTCCAGTCAAACAGTGATGAAACTCCCAAAAGTGAGCATGTAATCTGAATGATTTTATTTCAAATTATCCACTCTGGATAATCAGATCATGGAGGGGGGAAAATATTAAATTCCAGATTTTCTCAGGAGCACTATGGATATACCCAATATTTTTCCTAGGTGTTGAGAAACCCAGACACTCAAGTTATTCTAAAGCAGCCAGGGGCTTAATAGGTTTACATAATAAAACAGTCTATGTCTCATACAAACATCAAATAGCATTATACATTTGAAAGAATATTACAAGTTCTTTTGAAAAAAATGGCCATAAGTACCAAAGGATTCATAAAAGATGATTATCTCTGGGCTTCATATATGAGAATAAGGTCAATAGAATTATTACAATTTTCGCTGGCATTTCCACGTTCAAAGGTCTATGCATGTCTGAAATGGTATGATGCTAAGAACAGAATGAGCTCTTCCTCATGAAATCATTAGCAATTTGATGAAAGAGGAGATTCTGCAGCACATGAGCTGATGAGGGACAATACTTGATCAGAGATGTCCATGAAACACTCATTTAAAATTACCCCAGGAAAGGAGAATAATAGAATGGGGATTTCATGTACATACAAAGGCTTATTATAAAATGCCCATGACTTGATTAAATACTCACAGACACACAGGTACATTTGTCTCCGGGTCCAGCTGGCATGTGCCACCATTGTAACAGTAGCCATCACATAACTGACAGCTAGAGGCAATCTTTCCATTAGTGCAGCTGCAACAACAAAGAAAAAAATTTCATTGTTATTGGCAACATTATTGCTGAAAACTGACATAAACTCTCTGTGGATGAGAATATTCATCATATAGGAGAGATGGAGTGGCTGGTTAAAAGGAAGTTTTCAGGACGTCTGACCCACTAGAGGCAGTTTTTATTTAATTTATGTTAGAATGATGCCATAAAATTTTCCTTCTGATAATTTTCAAATTTTCAACCAGTTCATTTAATATAAACATTTGTGCAAAAAAATATACTCTAATGTCTATCATTTACACTTCCGGGGGACATTAGCATCAATATCTTGTTGCTTTTTCATGTAAGTAGGGTTTGGTGACGTCTGTGTGAATGATAAACCACATGATCAAGTACTCTGGAAAAAAGTGCTTTAGCTTTTCTTCTAAAGTGGAAAATCTGTTTCAAAGAATGCTAGGACTTTTAGACCCCACATTTCAGAAGAAAGTGGAGGGTTATCCTGTAGCCACTTTTATTCCACTGTTTCTCTTTGAATATGTATTGTAACTAATGTCGAACTATTTTTATTCTAACATAAAAAACATGGAGTAGTTCATAACAACAACAACAACAGCAAAAAATCAGTTATATTATAGGGGCAATGTGCAACATGACAACAAAGTAATAAGACAGGCTTTCTTGAAACTTACCAAAATGTTTCTAAGTTTAAAGTCACATCGCATGTTAGGGATAAGAATAAATAACTACTGCTACATCGTAAAAATAAACATAATAATACTAGGAAAAACACAGATATTTTTTACTTGCCATGTTACATTTTTTAAATAAATACTCAAACAATTAGATTGGACAGTGAAAACTGTTGAGTGAATGCAGAAATGTGCATCAACATTTCAAACTATCCAGGGACCTACTCTGTGGGTCAAAACCAGAATTAACAGCAGATCATGCTGGCAATTCTGAATATGTGGTCATGTCAGTATTAGCTGCTATGAAACAATCAATGGTATCACAGTGCATCTGGACATAAACTTGACAAAATAATCCGGCTACAATATCGTTTGATCACTTTGATCCTCTCCACGATGGATATCTGTTGTAGTACGTCTGTCATAGGGTGATTTCTAATGATAGGTGAGATGCCTAAAAATAATTGGTTGGCATATAGTTTATTTATTCTGTGCATGTTCATTTGACCTCATGTGGGTCGTGCAGCTACTGAAAATTCCCTCAACTGCTTTTAACATTCATTGGTATTTAATCTGAAGATATTTCTGAAAAGCTTAGATTGTGAAATCACATTTCTTTTCAAGATAAACAAGAGCAGTGAGCAGTGTAACTATGTATAAGATGTGAAATAAAGATATAGGGAAACAGAACAAGACATAGAGAAGGGGAGGGTGGTCTCAAGTTTGTACAAAGACTATCCCATCCTTTATAACCTATAGAGGCACCCTAATATGGATGCAGTGAATTAATAAGCAATCAGTGGTATGGGTGTCTGATAGACTAAGTGCATCTAAGGGACTTTTACTTGTCCTCCGTGCCCAGCCTCTTTGAAAATCCTAAGGTCAAAAAATTAGTTTCTTGTTTTACCAAAGGAACGGCCTCAAAAGGGAAAATTAGCTCATTATACATTAAATGATTTCCTACAAAAAAAAAAAAAAAGATAACTGTATAACAAATCTCATCTAAAAGAGACAAAAAAACCCTAATTGATTGCTTTGAAACCTCTGCTTCCAATGGATACAGAATATGTTGCCTCTTTTTCCTTCTAAAGTTTTTGTTTGAATCCTAAATTGAAGATAGAAATTTGTAGACATTTTAAACGTGAAATACAAATAGTTTAAATCATTACAATACATCAAAGAATGCAGCTCATATTTCATAATAATTTTCTTTTTGGAGGCATTCACACACATGCACACACACACACACACACACACAGAATATGTGATGCATCATTTTCCAAAAGTTAATTACTATTCAGTCCACACAAATAATTCCCATGGCAATGCTCATCAAAAAGACATAATTTAGGTTATTCAAGATTATGATCAAGTCTTTCCTTACCAGTATTCACTTTGATTTCCTGAAAAGAGAAAATTATGCAATTGGCTCTGTTTTAAAGATTATACTCACTATACTTGATAAGAGTACCTGTTCTACTTAACAGTTCATAGGCTGTTCATTAGAAACACAACTGCCTATTTGTAATCACAAATATACGTGATGGCTTGAATTTTCCTAATTAAGTAAAAATGATTAATTTTATTGCAATTTTGTTTTACTATCTGTTCTTTACCTATGAAACAGAAATTCCAACAGCACCGTAACTTCATTTTAATGCTAATGTGAAAAGTATCATAGAAATAAAAACGAACTTTAATCTTCTAACACATTTCAGAAAATCTAAAGAATTATGTTTGTATTGTCATGTTCAAGTGTTATATAGCCTGTTTAATAAATCAAGTATTACTATACTCCCTATTGTAAAAGTTCCACTATCTCCTCATTGTTAGCAATTGTTATTTATCCATTCCTACATATACATTTCCAAAAAGACCATTTAAAAAACACAAAGTCTTATGCTACACCTCAATAGCCTGCTCATTGTGAGAATCTGATGTTTCTGTTTAGGGGAAGGCATTTTTGACTGGATAACAAGCGATACTGAGGGGCCCTGAGCTCTGCCCTTTCTTCCTTACATAAAGGGAAGAGGCTCTGCACATTCACATGAGCTTTTCCAAGGTAAGATGAGTAGGAAACTTTGGCTAACACCATTTCTCATATGATAGCCCATGATCTCTGGGGTAAGTGGAATAGAATTGTGAAGAAGATTCCGTAGCTTATCCTGATATGGTGCCCAGGACATAGAAAACAATGTACACTCACTAATTGAAATACAGTTCTGTCATGCTACAGTTTCATCACAAAGAACAAATGAGCTTTATGAGGAAACATGATTTGGATAGTTTATATGAAAGTGTGTTTCACTTTTATGTACTTATCCAAGGCAGATATTTATATATCAATCATATTTTCAATTACTTTACTAAAAAATGTACTTTCAAATATCCCAATTTTGCAGGTTTGTGTAAATGTCATTCATAATGATAATACAAATCACATTTAGAGTAAATTCTAAAATGAGAGTAAATAAAAAATGTTGATGTTGTTTGTAATAAAATTTTATTGGGCCTTGTTTGGCAGAGCAACATAACTCATCTGGCACCCTTGGCGAGCTCTCAGTGGAAGCTGTGACATGGACACTTTATGGCATGCTTTCCTATCTCATATTCTTATTTATTATACTCCCAAGCAAGGCAAGTGATAGAGTCCAGTCCTTTATAAGCCCTTCCTTTAAAAAGCTGTTAAAAGAGGTCTGGAGTGAGGATTGAGCTCTAACCTCAGTGGCATAGACTTGTTTCACAATAGAAACTGAATGGCACCACCCTGTAGCTGCGATGTTCTGTTCTCCATTCACTTAATCTTAAAGCCAAAGGGTAAAAGGCAGTGCAATGAAAGTCAACCTCGAAGAGTTTTGTTTTAATTACTTCCCAGAACACATTATTCCTTCTGTTTGCTTTAGATCATAATGTTCAAAGTCAGATTTAAAAAAAAAAGAAAAAAAAGGATCAATGTGTGTTTTCATTAGACAGGTCTTTTGCTCCTCCTTTGACAAATCAATTTGCAACAGAAAAGCAAACCTACTTACTGTCAATAACAATGATGAAACAATTAAAAGCCTGAGCTAATCTAATTGAATAATATTACATGCAGTTTTTGGAAGTATGCTGAATGCCAGCCTTTCTTGCGTAGGAATTTTTGGTATAGGGAATAATATGACCATCTTATTACATAACAGATTTTCATAATTCCCAGATATTCACAATAGATGTTGATTAAGTTAGGGTTAAATTAAAATGAACTAGATTTGTTCTCTAGCCATTAAAACTACAATGGGCACAATACAGAATTTTAGAATAAAAACTATCTACAAAGTTTTTACAATTTATTACTGAACTACAATGTCCATTGGGGTCCAAATGCTTTTATAAATTAAGCTGGATATCCACTTACTTGCAAAGTATATCTTCACTGTCTTTATTTATAATGCAGTGCCCCCCATGGCACCTTACACACTTGTCAACCTCACATTTTGGTCCTTCATAGCGTGTTGGACAGACACATTCAACACTTCCATCATCCCCAATGGTACATGATTCAGAATTCACACAATAGTAGTGGCACACGTCTAGAAAAAAAGGTACAACAGAAAAATAAAATTATATTGCAGGACATTTTTCTTCAGTCATAATAAAGGTGACCCTTTCATTTATTACTTAAAAATGATCAATCAATAGGTAGATAAATTTGTAAAAACAGCTTATAATTACACCTAAAGTAGAATTCTTTAATAATGGCTATTGATTCTCCTCTTTGAGTTAGGCATCATTTTCCTCTGGCTAAGAGGAGAGAGCTTGTGTTGCTATAATGCTAGCTGACAAACTCGTTTTGTTCTGAATATTTAAGTTAACAAATTCCCTTCGCTTTCTTTCTAATGAACAACATAAGTATAGTTTGAAATGAACAGAAATGCTTAACATTTCTTTGGATGTCATTTATTGTTGCCTCCTCCATTCCTCTTTTCATCCAGAGAACAGAGTAATGTTTGGTTGTTGGAGGCCGAAAGAATTAGGGTTGTGATCAAATTGGTATACCACTGAAGGCTATACGAGTAAGCCACAAACTGTTTTTCATAAATGCAGAATGTTGTCAAACTGACAAACTGTGTATGCCACCCAGAAGGACTGCTGAGGGCAGTCATGATCCAGGCACAAATGTTTCTTATTATTAGGCATAATTGAAGCCTGCCAGTTACAATATGAACCTGTGATCAATTAAGAAGCCGACCTGCTCTTATTACCCAATAAATACGAAAGGCTATAGAAGCTTGGCGGTTGCCTTTGCTCACTAGAAGCAGGGAACTCTCTTCTTCCTCCCCTGGCCCTTTCCTTAAAGCAGTTTCTTTTGTCTTAAGTTTTCATTTCTACATTCGCTCCTTCATTCAGTCTTGTAATGACGATCCCAAGCAGTAACAGTAGTAAGTGCTGTGATGACAGTCTCAAGCAGTGACAGTGGCAGTCAGCCACATGTGGTGAGCAGAGGACTCCTACCCCTGCCCCTGACTTTAGTTTGTGGAAATAAGCCTCCCTGTACATGTAGCAGAACAAACCCAGGTATCTTCTGCATGCCTAAGCAGGTGAGCAAACGACAAGTTATACCTCTCATGGAACTGCAAGAGGAAAGCAAGCTAGGAGACTAACTGATCCATCATTCATGGGGAATAATAACAGAAATCTAGGCTATTATCCTTTTCTAAGGTAAGAGACTAATCTTCCCATCAGTCATGAAGCTCCCTGTAATCTGAACCTATTGTTTTGAAGGCCATTTCTCACTGAGCATCACAGACAATTTTCTCAATTACAAAGGAACACTTCACCCAAATATTTCTATACCCCTTGAACATGCATAATGAAACAAAGACCAGTTAATAATATAACAACCACTCTAACAATAGAATTAGACATTCTGCTTCTGTCTTTTGAAAAGCAAACATGTCTAGGTTTTTATATATGGATATATTATCATTTATCACACTTAAATATTGAAATTAATAATACAAATTATCCTATGCAAAATAATTGATTAAATTGATTCTAGACTTTGTGTTTAGAAGATGCAATTTCTATTTAATTGTGAAGCAATATTAGATTAGCTGAGATAAAAATCACAATTTATAAACTTCATCCTGCTATATAACAATTATAATGGGTAAGAAAAATTAAAACATAATTTATAATTCTCATGTTTATGTTTATCTAGCCCTTTATTTAATCAGAGAGAAATTTATTGACAGACTTGCTTCATATTTATGGAAATTTATTTCAAGCATTCCTATGCTTGCCGTTGCACTATGCCAAGTACCTTCATTGAGATTCAGGGTTTAAGTCTGTTAATAAGGGTTTTGGATATATTTAAGACATATAGCACTTTCAAAAGGTGAGAGAGTTGGAGATCTGAAATTTAACATAGTGTTAGTAGCTATACATTATGGTTTCTGTAGTTGTGTTCTAGGCTTGGAGGGCATATGCACACAACACAAATGCTGTTTTTCTTTATGAAGAATGTATCAACAGCAGTCTATGTGATCATCCAGGACAGCCTCCCATTCAATGAAGACACCTCTGAAGAACAACCTTCTTTAGGCAGGTTGCAAGATACCTCTAATTCATAAAAACTCTTTTAATATTGCCCTCAACTGCTTTAAAATTTCATCCACTGGGGCTGATGAGCTGTCTGATGAAACAGAAGTCTGCTGATGTTTCTTTTTTTTTTTTTTTTTTTTTTTTGAGACGGAGTCTCGCGCTGTGTCACCAAGGCTGGAGTGCAGTGGCGCCATCTCGGCTCACTGCAAGCTCCGCCTCCCAGGTTCACGCCATTCTCCTGCCTCAGCCTCCTAGTAGCTGGGACTACAGGCGCCCGCCACCACACCCGGCTAGTTTTTTGTATTTTTAGTAGAGACGGGGTTTCACCATGTTAGCCAGGATGGTCTCGATCTCCTGACCTCGTAATCCACCCACCTCGGCCTCCCAAAGTGCTGGGATTACAGGCTTGAGCCACCGCGCCCGGCCGTCTGCTGATGTTTCTTTGCAACATTTTCTTATTATGTCATTATTCAAAGGTTGCCATGGTGGATATAATTAATTATAGAATCATATAGGTAACTTATTTGCAGATGAAAATTCCAGTGCCTTTCCCTGCCACCCACTCCTAGATTTTAATTCATAGGTCTGAAATGGGGCCCAGGTAGTTCCCATGGGAACTAGAAAATGTAAGAAATGATGATCTGGAGAGAATTTTACTAGTTGGCAAAGGGACTACATTGTCTAATACTTGTAAATAGATTTGATTTGACCAAAATAGCTTATTTATTAACTAAATTTGAAAACCAAAATTAAAATGTAATTTCTCATGTAAAATTTTGAAGCACTTTGTTTTTATAACTATACCCCTGAAAAGACCCAAATAACTAGAAGAAAATGGGTTAATATTTTGAAGGTTGATGAACGTCCAGGACCACACTCCAGCAAAGAATTGTTTGCATTTAACGTAAAGTACTAAAGGTCAAAGTTAAAAAACTTATCTGCAGTATGCTAATTATAAGGGTTTTTTTGCATAAATTAAATCTTAGATTTATATTAAAAAGATGGGCTGGGTGCGGTGGCTTACACCTGTAATCCCAGCACTTTGGGAGGCTGAGGTGGGTGGATCATCTGAGGTCAGGAGTTCGAGACCAGCCTGACCAACATGGAGAAACCCCAACTCTACTAAAAATACAAAAAATTAGCTAGACGTGGTGGCAGGCACCTGTAATCCCAGCTATTCAGGAGGCTGAGGCAGGAGACTCACTTGAACCCACAAGGCAGAGGTTGCAGTGAGCCAAGATCATGACATTGCACTCCAACCTGGGCAACAAGAGTAAAACTCTGTCTCAAAAATAAATAAATAAATAAGTAATAAAGAATAAAATGAAAAGATGTGGGCCTGTACATAACTCACTAGTAATCAAGGAGATGCAAATTAAATTAACACTTCAATGAAATACCATTACACACCCACCAGATTGATAATATAATAATAGTGGAAACTCTCATCTACTACCCGTGGGAGAGAATATTGGTTCAACCAATTTGGAAAACGGTTGGCAGTATCTCCTAAACTTCAGCACATGAACACCTTATGACCTGGCACTTCCGCTGTTAACATGTACCCAAAAGAAGAGCATGCACATATATGTCAAGAAACATACATGTAATATGCACAGCAGTATTTAAAAAAGCAGCCCAAATTTTAAAAAGTCTAAATGTCTGTCCCAAGAATGGATAAACTATGGTTCATTTATACAATAAAATGCATGTACACAAACACACAAAATACAGCTATAAGCAAAAATATGGATGAATCTCACAACAATAATATTGAGAAAAACAGACACAAAAATATACTACATTTTTAAAAATTTATATAAGGTTCAAAAGTTAAATTGAATCTATGGTTTTAGAAGTAATGAAGGATTTATCTTATGGGAGACGAGAAAGGACTGTGATGAAGAACATGAGGGAATTTTTGCGGTGCTGATAATGTTTTTCTTGACTTGAATGCTGATTTAAACTGATGTGTACACCTTGTAATATTTAATTGAACTGTTTCTTGTGATTTTAAACTTTTCTGTGTATATTACACTTCAACAGAGAATGCTTTTTCTTTTAAATAAGAGGTACATGAGCTACCTCAGAATGTTTTAGAAATTCTCATTTATTTAGCTAACTAGGCTAAATAGTTTTTCTCTTTGTAGGAACAACTTTTAAAAAAATATTAATGGTTCACTTTTTATGCTTTACAGAACATCCTTCATTCTTTAATGCATCCAATATTTTTTTTCATAGCATGTCAGATATGCATTATTCAATGCAGTTGATTGGCCTCATGGCATAAAAATAGAATCCAAGACTGTAAAAGAAATGTTTGCTTATGATAAAATTGGGAAAAAAAGCAAATATTAGAATTTACACTTTAATAAATAATTCTAAATTGCATGTTTTTAAGCCATACCATTTTTTTCCCCTCTAAAAATGGCAGAAATCATTTTATTCTCTGAACCTTTTCTCTACAGATATTCAAATGGGAAGACATTTCACTTCACCCGGTTCACATTCTTAACACTCCATGCTGAGTTAAAATTCAGGGGCAAAGAGTTGCTCACTACATTCCAGCCCTGGCAGAGTTGCCTCCCATTGCCTTGCTGTGAAAATCTTCTATCTCCAGTTATTTGGCTTAATATTTGAAGCACGTGGAAGCTGCTGAGTTAGATGCTTGGTTGGACTGTTTTCTGCACCCGTTAGGATTCTAGGGCCTATTCTTTGACGTTTATGAAATGCCTTTGTCCCTTTCTCTTGCCTCCTACCCTCTCCTCCCTCTCTCTCTCTCTCTCTCTCTCTCTCTCTCTCTCTCTCTCTCAATCTCTCTCTCTCTCTCTCATCTTAAGGGCTTTCCTATTTACTCATTTCCCACTCCAAGACTCCTGAACACAGCAGAAAGCAGATCTTACTTAATAAGAGACTTTAGCATCTGATATTTCGGCTATGACACAATCATTGGATACTTGTAAATTGTAAAGCAAAATAATCTCTTCAAGTGTCCTCTGTTATTTCAAATGTTATCATGGTGCATGCTATGTGCAAGTCCAGGAAACAGTTTGAAACATCTGATGGTGTTGTCCATTTCTAAATTGGGTGATTCAAACAAAGTCCCGGTTTTCTGTAATTGACTCAAAGTAATAACTGCAATATTAGTAAATCATAAGAATGCTAGTTTAATTTCTCTCTCATTCCCTTCACATCTATAATGCACTTAGAGTTACAAGCATCTGTGTAAACTTGTATAAATATGTGCCATATTTTCATGAGTGTCACCTCTCTATATACTCTCACATAATTACTACACACTCATATTTAAATTCCAAGTATCAATTCAGCCATTTATCTAATAAAATGAATACTTCATTAGTACTTCTCAGCCCAGTGGAAACTGGCTTACTAATTTAGCAAAGTCTGAAGAATAGTATATGAGAAGGCTTCTTCAGTATGTAATTGTTTACTTTGGTTCTAAAGGTTACTTTCCTGATCTATCAGCTCTGAAGAAAAAAACCCC
>NW_012098777.1:79759-83116 GCF_000951045.1 Mandrillus leucophaeus
CTCCTAAACTTCAGCACATGAACACCTTATGACCTGGCACTTCCGCTGTTAACATGTACCCAAAAGAAGAGCATGCACATATATGTCAAGAAACATACATGTAATATGCACAGCAGTATTTAAAAAAGCAGCCCAAATTTTAAAAAGTCTAAATGTCTGTCCCAAGAATGGATAAACTATGGTTCATTTATACAATAAAATGCATGTACACAAACACACAAAATACAGCTATAAGCAAAAATATGGATGAATCTCACAACAATAATATTGAGAAAAACAGACACAAAAATATACTACATTTTTAAAAATTTATATAAGGTTCAAAAGTTAAATTGAATCTATGGTTTTAGAAGTAATGAAGGATTTATCTTATGGGAGACGAGAAAGGACTGTGATGAAGAACATGAGGGAATTTTTGCGGTGCTGATAATGTTTTTCTTGACTTGAATGCTGATTTAAACTGATGTGTACACCTTGTAATATTTAATTGAACTGTTTCTTGTGATTTTAAACTTTTCTGTGTATATTACACTTCAACAGAGAATGCTTTTTCTTTTAAATAAGAGGTACATGAGCTACCTCAGAATGTTTTAGAAATTCTCATTTATTTAGCTAACTAGGCTAAATAGTTTTTCTCTTTGTAGGAACAACTTTTAAAAAAATATTAATGGTTCACTTTTTATGCTTTACAGAACATCCTTCATTCTTTAATGCATCCAATATTTTTTTTCATAGCATGTCAGATATGCATTATTCAATGCAGTTGATTGGCCTCATGGCATAAAAATAGAATCCAAGACTGTAAAAGAAATGTTTGCTTATGATAAAATTGGGAAAAAAAGCAAATATTAGAATTTACACTTTAATAAATAATTCTAAATTGCATGTTTTTAAGCCATACCATTTTTTTCCCCTCTAAAAATGGCAGAAATCATTTTATTCTCTGAACCTTTTCTCTACAGATATTCAAATGGGAAGACATTTCACTTCACCCGGTTCACATTCTTAACACTCCATGCTGAGTTAAAATTCAGGGGCAAAGAGTTGCTCACTACATTCCAGCCCTGGCAGAGTTGCCTCCCATTGCCTTGCTGTGAAAATCTTCTATCTCCAGTTATTTGGCTTAATATTTGAAGCACGTGGAAGCTGCTGAGTTAGATGCTTGGTTGGACTGTTTTCTGCACCCGTTAGGATTCTAGGGCCTATTCTTTGACGTTTATGAAATGCCTTTGTCCCTTTCTCTTGCCTCCTACCCTCTCCTCCCTCTCTCTCTCTCTCTCTCTCTCTCTCTCTCTCTCTCTCTCTCAATCTCTCTCTCTCTCTCTCATCTTAAGGGCTTTCCTATTTACTCATTTCCCACTCCAAGACTCCTGAACACAGCAGAAAGCAGATCTTACTTAATAAGAGACTTTAGCATCTGATATTTCGGCTATGACACAATCATTGGATACTTGTAAATTGTAAAGCAAAATAATCTCTTCAAGTGTCCTCTGTTATTTCAAATGTTATCATGGTGCATGCTATGTGCAAGTCCAGGAAACAGTTTGAAACATCTGATGGTGTTGTCCATTTCTAAATTGGGTGATTCAAACAAAGTCCCGGTTTTCTGTAATTGACTCAAAGTAATAACTGCAATATTAGTAAATCATAAGAATGCTAGTTTAATTTCTCTCTCATTCCCTTCACATCTATAATGCACTTAGAGTTACAAGCATCTGTGTAAACTTGTATAAATATGTGCCATATTTTCATGAGTGTCACCTCTCTATATACTCTCACATAATTACTACACACTCATATTTAAATTCCAAGTATCAATTCAGCCATTTATCTAATAAAATGAATACTTCATTAGTACTTCTCAGCCCAGTGGAAACTGGCTTACTAATTTAGCAAAGTCTGAAGAATAGTATATGAGAAGGCTTCTTCAGTATGTAATTGTTTACTTTGGTTCTAAAGGTTACTTTCCTGATCTATCAGCTCTGAAGAAAAAAACCCCAAAAAAAACAGAAACTTAATAGTTATTAGATAAACACCTTTTTATTTTTCATCCCACAGCACTAAAAATATTCATGATCCCATTGAGGTTACTACTTTAAGCACCACAAATCTTTAAAATAATTTTGAAAGTAGCCTTTATAAAGATAGATACATATTTTCTTAAGTAAAATGTATTGATACTTTACTAATCATTTATTAGTAAAGGACCAAGAGGACCAATTGTTGTTGAAGTTTTATAGCCTTCGGATTTAATTTTTATATTTCACCTTTGCTAAGTGAAATGTTACTGAATATGGAGAAGTAGGCAAATCTAAATGAAAAACTTAATAATTTCCCAAAAAATAAAGGAGGTGGTGTACAGCAAAGGGATGGCTTTCTACTTTATAACACAAATACACAACCACTCAACTCACACTCCACTTTCAGGCACAACCATTTTATTTTGTTGTTCAAATTTTAAATTTAGCTTAATAATTAGTAGCACTAAAATAAAGTTGGAAACAGTGATAGATGGCAAATGACAGTTTAGAAGAAAAATATAGATGATGAAAGATTTTGTTGTTGTTGTTGTAGGGGTTGGGATAAGGAAGGGACTAAAGATAGTAAAGAGTGGTTGAAGACAAGATAGATGAGTCTAGGTACACTGGTCAATAGAAGTAGTCAATTTATGAATGGTACAGTTAATCATCTTATGAACAACATGTGCAATTTGGCTATGAATATAAAATGGAAATGAGCAATTCATAATTGATTATTTGCTGTGGACATGTATGCGCCTTATTGTATACTAGGAACCCTGGAAAGAACTCAGAAATGCATGATGGCACACTAGCTCTGAGATAACTGACAAGTCGACCATAAGGTTAAAGCAAGAAGAAAAAAGGACCCAACATTGATCTAAATGGTTACTATGGCTAAAGCCTAAAGTTATTACTACCCAAAGTAATGTCTTCCTTCCTATCGAGCATGCCATTTCATAAGTTTTGAGCATTTTACTGACCTGAATGGCATAACAGATGAGATAGTCTAGATATGGTAAGAAGGAATAATAATGAAATGTAATGAATCTGTGCTAAGAAAGTAGAGCGAACCATGAAATTACACAACCCTTTATATTCACAATATAAAAATTGTTATAAACTCTGTTGGGGTAATTACACTAAGAACTACATAGTAGCACCAAACACAATCATGTAATCTAAAGGACAATGATGAATATGTAATTACAGAGTATTCATATGGTAATTAGGTAGATAGTAACTGAAGAATAAATGAATGGCTATTTTCTGCAACAGAAGTAAAGTAATTTTCAAGGGAGATCATTATTGCACACACTCTCTCTCTCTCTTTTTCTTT
>NW_012098777.1:83166-104826 GCF_000951045.1 Mandrillus leucophaeus
CATAAGGTTAAAGCAAGAAGAAAAAAGGACCCAACATTGATCTAAATGGTTACTATGGCTAAAGCCTAAAGTTATTACTACCCAAAGTAATGTCTTCCTTCCTATCGAGCATGCCATTTCATAAGTTTTGAGCATTTTACTGACCTGAATGGCATAACAGATGAGATAGTCTAGATATGGTAAGAAGGAATAATAATGAAATGTAATGAATCTGTGCTAAGAAAGTAGAGCGAACCATGAAATTACACAACCCTTTATATTCACAATATAAAAATTGTTATAAACTCTGTTGGGGTAATTACACTAAGAACTACATAGTAGCACCAAACACAATCATGTAATCTAAAGGACAATGATGAATATGTAATTACAGAGTATTCATATGGTAATTAGGTAGATAGTAACTGAAGAATAAATGAATGGCTATTTTCTGCAACAGAAGTAAAGTAATTTTCAAGGGAGATCATTATTGCACACACTCTCTCTCTCTCTTTTTCTTTTTCTTTTAATGTTTCTTTTCATGCAACCAGAAATGCAAGCAAATGCATTTTCCTTTAATCTTTTCACAGTAATAGACTCTACATAAAAATATGCACATGTATGGGCAAATACACAGGTTTACAAATATTTATGGAAAGCTATATAGCTATACAATTTATAACTGCATTTAAGTTATTTCCCTAATATTTTCCTATAGAAAAGTAATTGCCAAAACTATTTAGCTATTTACTCATATTTGCAATTGGGCTATTCACATTGTAATAATTAGTGAAGTGTGAAATTTAAAGAGAAGAAAATCAAAATAAACTAATATCAGCTAAGCAGGGTATGAAGATACCATATAAGGATAATGAGAAACTGGAGAGCCTTTAATGGCTAATACAGAAAGGTTATATAGGGGAAACTAATTATATGAGAATTAGACATTAATATAATTGCATTATATTAATGTACATTTATTTTTCTACTTCACTGAATTTTAATCTGGCCTTTAAAAATAAATTTTCTGAAATGGTTTTATATTCATCATTTAAGTATGCATTTGATAATTTAAGGCTGCACTCATACACACAAACCAACAACAAATTAAAAGTAGGACGGAATTACCAACACAAAGACTAGGTAAATTTCACAGTGCATATCCCCAGGCATTCTGTAACTAAGGAGCCAGTTTCAGTGCAATTTATATTCCACCTTCACTGCTATTTCATTGTGTCCCAGAGGCAGTAGATCCTATGCATTCTGCTGATATTATCCCTGCAGACTGGTTTATGGTTGCTTCCATATCTGTATGAAACGTAGAATTTCCAGAGCAACCAACGATATAATTTTATAAACTTTTGATGAATACTTATACTGGGATGAGATAATAAGGAAAAGAAAAAAAAATTGATAGAATTTGAGGTACTGGAAGCCTAAGTCCAGTTCTTCCTCAGCCTAACAATCTGACCTCACCTGAGTTACCTGATTAAATTCTCTAAGATACCCTTTGGGCATCTCTGAACTGAAGCAGTTACATTAAATGATGTCTAAGATTATGTCACGATTCCTTCCTCACCCACTAGTTCCCAGTGGTGCCCTCTGTCTAGGACTAGAGACTTCTTTTAGTAAAATGATGTAAATGGTAATTATGATGATGATAAATACGCACTTTTAATTGTCTCCTACATGCCAGGTACATGAGTTTGGTATAGTCACAAGCATTAGATGGTGCTATCCTCTTTTTATAGACAAATATAACTGATGCACATAGAGGTGCAATTGCCAAGGCTTGCACACAAATAAGTGGTAGAATAGAACTTCAAACCCAAATAGGCCTAACTGTAGAAGATAAATTCTTATGTTTCATATTTAGTGATTCATAAATACATTCAGGAAAACAAATCTACAAAGCAATTTGAATATCTTTGCTGTTCTCTTTCCTTTCTGTGTATTTAAAATGGAAAGCATCCCATCTCTGTGGCTATCCTAGGACCTACCCACCAGTTGGAATATTAAAGGATCCTGTAGCGGCAAAGGCAGCAGACCCACAAGAAGTCTGCATGATAGTAACACAGCCTATAATCTCAAAGCTCAGGGACACAAGCTGGCATTCTCACACCTCAGCTGAAGGTTCAAATGTCAGATGTTATCCTTTGCAGTCTCTCATTCCAATCCAAGTTAGATGTTTCTCTCTCTATCTATGGATAGTTGGTTCAAAGCATGGGATTTTCACACTTGAAGAAAACACTTAACCATCAAGGTGATGTATTAATTATCAGACATGATCAACCCTGGGTCACTCCAAACAAATAAGTAAACCAAAGTAATAGCCGAGAAACCATAAAGTAAGACATACCTACAGCATTATCATTTACTTACATCTAATTTAGGATGAGGACATTGGAAAGGTTTTCTGGAAAAGTTTTATAATTCTTAAATATCTTAATAAGAGCAATTGTGGCCTTTCATTACCTAGAGATACATAGCAGCAGATGAGTGTCAGTTGTTCATCTAGCATGGCTTAGGAGTCAAAACACATAGAATAACTTGTATACATTGTATACAATTTGTCATGTATGTATACATTTATGCCTTCAAATAATTAAATCAGGAAATAGAATTTAAAAAGATTTAAGTAGTATCAGGATTTATCCTTTTTTACATTCCTCAAATGTTTTACATAGCCTAAGATTTTTAATAATTAAACTGTATTGCATAGTGCTAAATATACCTTCCAAAGTCAGAGCTGTGTTTAATAAAGTAGGCAAACATTAAATCCAGGTATGCCAATTAAATATTCACTGAGGAAAAAAATGTTTGCAAAACTCTGATTAGAAATGATAAATTTTCATCAGGAAAGCATGCCTAAGGAAATACCACTTTCTATTTTACTAATGAAAATAGTAGTGTATTTAAAACATTTCTATATAAAGGAATTTTGAAAATTAAAGAATAAAATCTATCTTGATCAGTGACAGCTCTAAGTGTCCAGGGAGAAGGAAAATGTAAAACTCAGCCAAAGTATCCAAAAATTTGATTTGAGTGAGTGACATACGGGGTGGGATTTTTAAAGTACCAGCATTTCAATTTTTGACATACTGCCATTGTAAAATGCATATTAACAATGATGGCACCAATAGTTTTCAAAATAGTCAAAAATCAACTCATAGAGCTATCATAACAATGTTTTTTAACCAGACAAACTAATAGGAGGTATTCATAATTTTTGTTTATAAACAGTGTTTTGAGTTGAGTAGTTCTTTATTTTTAAAGCAGTCCAGCTATAAAAGATTTTAGCAAGTAACTATTTATAAGTAATAAAGTCATTTGAGACTTGTGAGCAAGCTGAGTTGCAGATGACAGCTAAATATGGCTTATCAGATGAGGCTAACTGAAACCCAAATAAGTGAATAAGCATATGATGGCCTGAAAAAGAATGGAAATGAAGCATGCAAATATAGGCCATGCCTCCACAGCCATAAACAAGCCATTTGCCATATTTAGGCCCTAATTTCTCTATCAAGACCCTGAGTATGTATTAAGGTTCAATTAATTTCAACCTAATACAATTTATTAACATCTATTGTATTAGTATCTACAGTGTTAATACTGTACATGTCTCCAGAGTGCTTAAACTCTGATAGAATCCTAAAGGCTAACATAGTTGAAAATAATTAAGATCAATAATAGATTTTCATTAGCAAATACATGGCTTTATTTTTTACAAAAAACAAAACAAAATGTTTTCAGAGTGCAAAGTAATGACTCAATTTTTGAAAACTGAATAGGAATTCATGGAGAAATGGATGGTGAATAAAGCTGGATAGGAGATAATCATGAAAAACATTTCCATCTCAGATAAGAGCATCATGAGGAAAGTTATTGTCATCACGTTGTATGTAGCCTAACTGGAGGGCAGGCAACATCTCACCTCATCATAGTGAGAGAATACGAGACCATCTTATACACACCCATACAGTTCCTGTGTACATAATTTTATCTTTCCCTTCCTTTTTCCTTTTTCATTCTTTCCTCCTTTTATTCTATCTCTTAAGTCCAGTTCTTCCTCAGCCTAACAATCTGACCTCACCTGAGTTACCTGATTAAATTCTCTAAGATACCCTTTGGGCATCTCTGAACTGAAGCAGTTACATTAAATGATGTCTAAGATTATGTCACGATTCCTTCCTCACCCACTAGTTCCCAGTGGTGCCCTCTCTCTAGGACTAGAGACTTCTTTTAGTAAAATGATGTAAATGGTAATTATGATGATGATAAATACGCACTTTTAATTGTCTCCTACATGCCAGGTACATGAGTTTGGTATAGTCACAAGCATTAGATGGTGCTATCCTCTTTTTATAGACAAATATAACTGATGCACATAGAGGTGCAATTGCCAAGGCTTGCACACAAATAAGTGGTAGAATAGAACTTCAAACCCAAATAGGCCTAACTGTAGAAGATAAATTCTTATGTTTCATATTTAGTGATTCATAAATACATTCAGGAAAACAAATCTACAAAGCAATTTGAATATCTTTGCTGTTCTCTTTCCTTTCTGTGTATTTAAAATGGAAAGCATCCCATCTCTGTGGCTATCCTAGGACCTACCCACCAGTTGGAATATTAAAGGATCCTGTAGCGGCAAAGGCAGCAGACCCACAAGAAGTCTGCATGATAGTAACACAGCCTATAATCTCAAAGCTCAGGGACACAAGCTGGCATTCTCACACCTCAGCTGAAGGTTCAAATGTCAGATGTTATCCTTTGCAGTCTCTCATTCCAATCCAAGTTAGATGTTTCTCTCTCTATCTATGGATAGTTGGTTCAAAGCATGGGATTTTCACACTTGAAGAAAACACTTAACCATCAAGGTGATGTATTAATTATCAGACATGATCAACCCTGGGTCACTCCAAACAAATAAGTAAACCAAAGTAATAGCCGAGAAACCATAAAGTAAGACATACCTACAGCATTATCATTTACTTACATCTAATTTAGGATGAGGACATTGGAAAGGTTTTCTGGAAAAGTTTTATAATTCTTAAATATCTTAATAAGAGCAATTGTGGCCTTTCATTACCTAGAGATACATAGCAGCAGATGAGTGTCAGTTGTTCATCTAGCATGGCTTAGGAGTCAAAACACATAGAATAACTTGTATACATTGTATACAATTTGTCATGTATGTATACATTTATGCCTTCAAATAATTAAATCAGGAAATAGAATTTAAAAAGATTTAAGTAGTATCAGGATTTATCCTTTTTTACATTCCTCAAATGTTTTACATAGCCTAAGATTTTTAATAATTAAACTGTATTGCATAGTGCTAAATATACCTTCCAAAGTCAGAGCTGTGTTTAATAAAGTAGGCAAACATTAAATCCAGGTATGCCAATTAAATATTCACTGAGGAAAAAAATGTTTGCAAAACTCTGATTAGAAATGATAAATTTTCATCAGGAAAGCATGCCTAAGGAAATACCACTTTCTATTTTACTAATGAAAATAGTAGTGTATTTAAAACATTTCTATATAAAGGAATTTTGAAAATTAAAGAATAAAATCTATCTTGATCAGTGACAGCTCTAAGTGTCCAGGGAGAAGGAAAATGTAAAACTCAGCCAAAGTATCCAAAAATTTGATTTGAGTGAGTGACATACGGGGTGGGATTTTTAAAGTACCAGCATTTCAATTTTTGACAGACTGCCATTGTAAAATGCATATTAACAATGATGGCACCAATAGTTTTCAAAATAGTCAAAAATCAACTCATAGAGCTATCATAACAATGTTTTTTAACCAGACAAACTAATAGGAGGTATTCATAATTTTTGTTTATAAACAGTGTTTTGAGTTGAGTAGTTCTTTATTTTTAAAGCAGTCCAGCTATAAAAGATTTTAGCAAGTAACTATTTATAAGTAATAAAGTCATTTGAGACTTGTGAGCAAGCTGAGTTGCAGATGACAGCTAAATATGGCTTATCAGATGAGGCTAACTGAAACCCAAATAAGTGAATAAGCATATGATGGCCTGAAAAAGAATGGAAATGAAGCATGCAAATATAGGCCATGCCTCCACAGCCATAAACAAGCCATTTGCCATATTTAGGCCCTAATTTCTCTATCAAGACCCTGAGTATGTATTAAGGTTCAATTAATTTCAACCTAATACAATTTATTAACATCTATTGTATTAGTATCTACAGTGTTAATACTGTACATGTCTCCAGAGTGCTTAAACTCTGATAGAATCCTAAAGGCTAACATAGTTGAAAATAATTAAGATCAATAATAGATTTTCATTAGCAAATACATGGCTTTATTTTTTACAAAAAACAAAACAAAATGTTTTCAGAGTGCAAAGTAATGACTCAATTTTTGAAAACTGAATAGGAATTCATGGAGAAATGGATGGTGAATAAAGCTGGATAGGAGATAATCATGAAAAACATTTCCATCTCAGATAAGAGCATCATGAGGAAAGTTATTGTCATCACGTTGTATGTAGCCTAACTGGAGGGCAGGCAACATCTCACCTCATCATAGTGAGAGAATACGAGACCATCTTATACACACCCATACAGTTCCTGTGTACATAATTTTATCTTTCCCTTCCTTTTTCCTTTTTCATTCTTTCCTCCTTTTATTCTATCTCTTTTATATCCTTCCATCCTTACTTTCTTCCTTCTTTCAAGCTACCCACTTCAAATCTATATGTTGAAGCAATGATTTCTGATACACATAAATGTACTTTGCTTCTAGTTTTTTCAATGTTACTATGCAACCAAAAATATGAGTGAAAAGTTAGATGATAGACAAATAGAGGGACGATAAAGATAGATGTATATTTATCTCTCCATATATATATATATCGATGTATATCTATATATCTTGCTACCACCCCAGTGTAGAAATCTCTCTATATAAATATCTATCTATATCTATATATGGATATCTATATACCTATATATATCTAGATATCTATATACCTATATATATCTAGATATCTATATATACCTATGTATAACTAGATATCTATCTCTATATATACCTAGATATTTATATCTATATACCTATATATCTCTCTCTGTGTGTGTATATATATGGATATCTATATACCTATGTCTGTATATCTATATGTGGATATATATCTATATATGGATATCTATAGATACAGATATCTATACATGGATATCTATATATGGATATCTATAGATTTAGATATCTACATATGGATATCTATATATATGGATAATCGCTCTCTAGATATGTGGATGTGTAGATACATATACCTATCTATATATATGGATATCTATGGATATAGATAGGTATATGTATCTACACACACTCACACACACATACACACACACATATATATATATATAGAGAGAGAGATATTTTTATATTGGTGTGATAGCAAGATATATATAGATATAGATAGGGGTGTGTGTGTGTGTGTATATATATATAGAGAGAGAGATTTCTACACTGGTGTGACATCAAGAAGAAAAATAGATTATAGAAGTGATTATTATTTAATCAGAAATCACTAAAATATTGAGAGTCACCTTGAAACGGTCACCTGGCAGAATAATGTATACAAACTAGCAAGGATCCCCTGGTTAAATGTGCCATTTCTTTAGGCTAGATGTATATAAACAAACAATTTATTGATATGTAATAATCAGGTTCCGTCTGTACTAAGACTTTCATAATAATTCAAAGGTTTCAGAAAATCACTTTAATTGTATTGTTAATAGCATTTAACCTTTAACAAGATTAGAAGTATGCATTCAATCACTATAATTCATCAATAAAATACTAATCCCAGATACTTTTATTTAGAAACACTATTTTTTAAAATCATCCTCATAAATTGTTCTGCCCTTAAGGAGACGAGATTCAGTTATTACTCTTTCATGTGTATGGTGTACAGAAAGATACTGCAGTGAGAAACTATATTATATAGTAAGTAACATGTTTTTGCTTCTGAAACCTCTGACCTTTCTCTTTATTCAGGAAGTAGTTAGATTCTTAATTATACTTCTTTACTTTTCATCATCTCTAGTCTGACTACCTGACATATAATATAATTGCATATTCTTTATATATAAACAAAGCAGTACAATAAGAGCAGTTTTCTGTTTTATTCATAATGAAACCCCAAGCCTCAGTGGCTGGCACACAGTAGATGCTCTACTAATATGTGTCGAATTAATAAATGAGCACTTCCCCTTGGAAAGCAGGGCACTACGGAAGGCAGAGAACAAGAGCAATACTGCTGATTGTTTAGCTTTAAAACCACTAAGCAAGTTATAAATTTTTATAAATATTGGATCATCCAAGGCTGGTTTGTCCTATTCTGAAAATACCTGAAGTTTACCAGCATGGGTTTGTGTTCAGATGGAGGAATAAAAGAGAGAGGCTGGAAAGGAAAATCACTTGGGAAGCAAATACAGATGCCATCAAGTGCCAGTGAGAGAGCCCTTGGATATCCAGTGCCTACATAAAGCAGACACTCAGGTGCTGGATCAACGAACCAGCTATTGGCCACTCTAGACATGCCATCTGAATGAAAATGAGACTTGCCAAATTCTCAGAAATGTGGCATGCCACAGAATTAGACTAAGCTTTTTAGTTTCCAGTGGATTTCAGTTTGTGGTCATAATCTAATCTGTGCATGGAAGTAAGCCCAATCATAAAACTATTTTCATCAGTGTTCTAATCTACTTACTTTCAGTGACTCAATGTTAAGGTCCATTCTAAATTCATGGATCATTTTAGAAATTATGAAGTGAAGCATCTGATGCTATATCCATGAATGCTATAAAATTAATATGTTTATTTTCCTTATCTAAATTATATGATACCTAAATATATATGACCTTATATATGTATTATAAGCACTCAAAATATCTATTAAAATGAAAATTATAAAAATAAATATTTGCATTTAATTTTACAATTTACAGAAGACTTACAATTTTAGGAAATATGAACTTTTTTTTTTTTTTTTTTTTTTTTTTACAAATAGTGTAACTGAGTGTCACCTGTGATGATGAAAATAATTTGATCATCCAAAATTATAGAATACTCTTTGTTAGTTCATACATATTTACTTCAGATAGTTTTACATGATTAAAAAATAGTATTTTAATTCTGCATCTTCACCTCTAAAACCTAGCATTTCTTCAACAGATCTAGAGTCTCATTTGACATATTCTAGGAGCGTGAACTCAGAGTATATGTCCAACAAAGTTCCAAAATCCACTGAAATTGTATTAAGACATTTTATTTACTTAGGTCTAGATGAGGGATCTGACCAAAAAGGTCAAAACCTTAAAAGAATCGGAATCCTACATTACTTTCCAATGTAAGGAGCACTGAAATCTGAAGTTGAAAAATTTTAGCTTAATTTTAGGTCTTCATGGTCTAGAGGTACCATGGAAGTGACCTTAATTCTTGTCCTGAGATGTTAATCGAGCAATCAGTTAAATCAGGTGCCATTCATTATGTAGTCCCATCCATCTGAATGTATTTGTTTCTGCCAATAAGTTGACTCATTTCTGTCAGTTGATTTTCAAGGAAAGGTTGCTCTAAGATAATCATTATAAATCTTCCAAGTTCTCAAAACTAATAAAATATAAATTGTTCTGTCAAATTAAAATTAAGATTATATTATTACCATGGATTTAGACTTGGATCTTCGAGGGATATTGCAAGCAAAAAAAAAAAAAAAAAAAAAAATTCCAAATGTGGTCACTTGACCTTTGAACTAATCTAGTACTATTATAAACCAAGTGGCTTCCCAAAGGTTCTCATATTATCTATAAGAAAGGAATTTTATTTCTTCTCTTTAAAGCATTTAAAGATTTCTGACTCATAGCATTTTTATCAAAGCATGTTTAGTAGACATTCCAAATTTGATATAAATAACTATATTTAAAATTTACTCTTAAATTTACATTTGAACTTTTAAAAGGATGTTAGCAGAGGCATTTAACTAGCAACAATTTGTTTGGTTTGAGGTAAGCCTCAAATAAATATTTTTGTTTAATCTGTATGTCTCTGCATAATTTATGTGCTACATTGTTTTAAATACTCAATTTTGTTTTCAAGTAATTATTTGTGAATCCATGCAGTTTACTTAACACCAAGTATAGCAGAATCACAGTCATGATTTCTATTCATGAAAAGCCATGCATTTTTTTTTTTTTTTTTCAGGGAGAGGAGATTTCCCAACAGATATGTACATACAAATTCACTAAAAGGTTACTGTTAGTTTTGAGACATACCATTTTTCAACCTACAACTAAGTAACTTTGAGATGCCTTTCATTGTCTTTATACTGCTTTGTATATGGGCTATTGTTTACATTGTAAAAAGAAGGGTCAAAACATGTCTATAATGCTAACATGGCATAAAAGTAGAAGATTAAACCACCTTGGAATGAGTAAAGGTGAAGCATTGTGAGATTAGAGTTGCCTCAATATCAGGTGAAGTTGGCATGGAAAAAAGTTCCTGCTATGATGCCAACAAGAGTAATTAAGCATTGTTAAAATGTTTTATTCAGTAATGCTCACCAAAATTATTAAATATAATTACTAATATTTCAAGTGCAAGTTCCATGGTGTAGAGATAAAAGTTTATCAATAGTTTAATTTTATAAATGTGCTGCTGAAATTTCAATTATGTGAAAAATAATGGTATGCTTCTAAGTAGTATGAAATAAAGTCCATTTCTGATCTTTTATCATTTTTGACTATACAACTCGAAGTCCGCTTTATCTAACTTTTACTCTCAGAAGATATGTCAGTTGGTTTTCTATTCATCAAACTTATAAAAGTCAAGTGTCTTCAAAGAACTTTTACACTTATAGATCCCCAATGCCTGGAGTAATGAATATTTAATATTGCTCAATATGTATATCAGTTGAATGAGTTAATTTTAATAATCAGCATTTGTAATTTCGACTCATATGATTTAATATCTGCTTATACCTTGGTTTTTAATAAATTTCCTTTTATGTATAAGCACGTATGCCTAAAATTATTTTCCTTTTATTATTTTTACTTTTTTTAATGAAGGCATAATATTAAAACAAAAATCTGTCTGAAAAGTCTAGTTTTACTATTGGGTCAAAATGGTCTTCAACAAATTTTTACAACTCTGACAATTTTTTTGAAATAATCTAGGGTAAAAGAGTAACTAAAATAATTAATTATCTTACCCTTACCTCAACATTCTCTACCATGATCACATTAGAAAATAAGTGTATCTCTTCTCTTCACATTGATTTAAATCTAATTTTATTTTTACACCTTTAAAAAAAAAAACAACTTTGAAACTGGAATGTAAGCACCCAGTTTCTCATGGACTATTAAGGATCTTCATGAGTTGTTAAGAAAACATGGCCCAGAACTCCGATCCTGCCTTTGGAAACGGATCTTGCTAGAGTACAGAAAAATAACTGGGCCTAGCAGGCTGTAAACAGGATCTTTCTGCTTTGCTCACATGCATCCAAACTCCTAAATTCCAGGCACTGAGTTTACTTGCAAGATTGATGAGGTATGCAAAACATTGTAGCCTGTTTTATATTTTAGTGGGGTAGATATTCATGAACGATATGAATATAAAGTGAAAAATGGTAAAGAGAAGTGCTGAGATTCTAGGGAAAAGGAGAGTTAAGAAGACAAAGTAGGGGAATTAAAGAGGTTTAGCAGACATTGAGGGCCTAATGTGTCAAGAAAAAGAGGTATTAACAATTATAGCAGATGTACTTTGGAGGCAATAAACAGGTTTTCAAGGTTAGAAGAAAAGGTACATAAAGTAATGTGTGGCATGAATCCAGACAAGGGATAATAAGAATCTGAACGAAGACAACGCTTACTTTCTCATTAAGAGGAAAAGAGTTGGGAGACAGTAGATGGGGCTCCAAAATGCTGTGCTAGTCTAGGTGTGAATGTTCTAAAGAATCTTAAATATTCTAATACTGAGGAAGGAGTTGGTTCTTATGGGTACTTTCACTTTCCAAATTACAATTCATTCTCAAAGCTTTAGGCTCAGTTTGAATAACTGACCTTCCTATTAACAGGAAACTCACTGAAAAGATTCTATTCTCTTTTCCTGATCCTTTTTAAAATGCTTTGGTCTCTTAGCTAGGCCTGACTTAAGCTTAACCACTCAAGATTAAAGTTCCTATTAGTGCTTCTTTTCTATAGTGTAGAGACTTGCAAGACCAGGTTGAGCCAGTATGCCACTTGAGCTTTGAGTGTTCTCTTAGTGAGTCTCTGAAAGTAGCAGCATGGTGGACAGGATATTGAATGGCAGAAAAACATATTATACCAGGAGATGTCTAGTTTTCAGAGTCAGATCCACAAAGCTAAAAACCATGGTTCCTGTGCTCTCTAAATTGCAGATTAGGGAAAACTGCTTAATCTCATTTTGTTGGCACTTGCAAATTTGGATGAATAATATTAATCTCAAAGGATTGTGTGAGCATTTGTTGAAAGGATACATATTCACATATTAGATAAAATAATGTGTCATAGCAACATCTCTGGGATTAAAACATTACACATGTTTACTGTGTGTGATTTCTCTTGCCAGCCCTCCTGTAGAAAAATTTAATAGAAACAGGAAAAATAAATTTCCAAAGGCTTTCCCTTTGCACATGCTGTTCCCCTTTGCATATACTGTTCCCCCTTGCATATACTGTTTCCCCTTTGTATATGCTGTTCCTTTGTGTATGCTGCTCCCCCTTGCTGCTTCCCCATCTCATCTACTTAGTTTCTTGATTTATTCTGATCTCAGCTTAGACACCAATTCCTTCAAGAAATTTTCATAAAGGCTAAACTCTATGGTCTTTCTGTGGGTTCCAGTAGCCTCTGTGTTTCATTAAATTGACCTGTAATAACTTGTTTCCTTTTCAGAATCACACATTACACACACATAATTGAGAACAGAAAATGTTTCTGACGTCACCATTTCCTTTCTTAATGCCGAACATAGTGACAGACTCATTGTAAATATCAAAACATATTCGCTGATGAACTGACTCATGGGATGAAGCTACCCTAGAAGACAAATGATAAAAATAATCCCGTCGTGTCATCAAATATGACAGGCTTATATCTATAGTGCATAATTGTTTTATAAGTTACTTGATAGTCTGTGGTTCTAATATCGATTACAAAACATAATATCTTTGGATTACTGTCGGGTACTTCTAACTCTGTAAGTAGAGACACTCATTAAGATAGAGACATTACTTAATGTCTGTACTTATTGGAACCAGGGAGAGTAAGGCATACAGATATACTTCTGATAAGTCTAGTTCTAATTGAAATTATAACGGTTCCCCAAGCAGGTTACTAGAGGGCTTTGAAAGTATCAATGAGAGGACAAGCAGGTTTTAACTTAATTTGATTACCTAGTTCTTAGACACAGATTGAATCGGTCTTAATTGGTCCCGTTGACCTAATGTTATTATCATTTAATCACAAATAACTTCAGATATTGGTTGACCTCATATTTAACACCTAGATTTAAATCCAAAATGTCACGCTCATTTGTTTATTTTTATTTATACTAGTAATCCTTGTTCTAGAATAGCAAGAAGTGCAGCTATGTTTGTTCTTTAACAACTTACTTGAAGAATACTCAATTTTACTTTTACCATTATTTATCTTTGCCTCTCCTCCCTGGGCTGCTGCTGTTAAAATTAATTTGCATTTCAGACCTCAGGATTTTATACTGCTATTAGAGTTATGAAATGTTTTTACTCAGCACAACTAAGAACTGATGTTTTACCTCCCACTAATGGACCTTTAATTAGGCACTGTAATGAAGCATTCTGTCATTCCTTCTTTTATAGACAGAAGGTTTTGTATATGCAAGATACAATTTTGACAGAACACCAGGTCCGCTGAACCTTGTCGGCTTACATCTAATAGATCCCAAATTTATTACGCTTTTGTCAGCTGTTGAATTTGTCATTTTAATGACATTGTCCACAGACTTATTATGCTGCCAAAAAAACAGCATCACCATACTGCAAGAATGTTTGTTGACATCTTGATCAACAACTCCTGGGGTCCAATTCTGACTATAATATTACTACTTCGGGACCTTGAGCAAGTTATTTAACCTCTGTCTAAGGATTAATTGGTTAATTTTAATAAGTGCTTTGCAGTAAAAGGTGGGAAGCGCTCTGACTACTAATAATGATAATAAAATTATAATGCAGCTCTTTATAAAGCATCAGGCTACCTCAGACTGTTATTCTATTAAGTTGTCAATTAAAACATAAGCTAACTGAATTTATTCTTTGGAAGGATCCAAACTGTTCTACAAACTATGGCCACATGGTGTTTTTAAACTTAGTTTAAAAAGAATTAAGAATACTGTTGTTTCAACTAAAGAAATATAAAAACAAGGGGGGGAAATGACATGTTCTATGCTGCTCTACCAATTGGGAACCAAAAGACAGAGGAGGAAATATTAGCTCTAGTTGAACCACATATAGCTACAAGATCGTGGAACACTGATTAAATGTAATTTTACATTTAATGTAAAATGATTTTAAATTGATTGTTCTTTTGTTAACATTTATTCAAATCATTTTTTTAAATGTATTTATTTGTGTGATTCTTTGTTCCTTTGTTCATTTGGCAAGTGCCATTGTTGGTTGTAGTCTCAAAAAGATCCCAGACAAGTAAGGGTAATGTGCATAATCAACAGGTAAAAATGATCAGAGTCAGAAGAGGAGGGAGAAGTTGATTCAAACTGAGAATTCGAACAATTTCAAAAAGAAAATGGTGTTTAAGTTGGGCAGAGTCAGGGAAGCTGGCTATATAGGGAAGGGCAATTGGTGTGGTTTTACTAGAATAAAAGAGAGCCTGCAGACCTAGGATGGGTAGTAATAGGGGTCTTCATTAAGTGGGATAGTAGTGTTGTCCTTCATTGGCATGGAGTCATTTGGGGTCTGACAATGGTGAAACAGAAAGCAAACACACATGAGTTCGTGGGTGGAAGTTGTGTTGGGATACTCTGCTGTGTTGAGAGGAGGGGAATGAGGGTGGCAGAGATGTGAACAATGCGTGAGAAAGGATAAGGTAGTGTTATAAAACACTATAGGGATGTAGGGATGTCACCAGATTGTATTTTCATATAAACTCTGGCCTGTGGTGCACATCATTTAAGAAATAAGTGAGGCAATGTGAAAAGGAACATTGGCCAGGGGAGGGGCATCTACATATGTCAAGGAAAGGCTAGCCTAATACGGAAAGAATAAACATTTGGAAAATAAATCAGCTACTTAAAAGTAAATGTTTTCTTGCTTCTGCAGAAGTGGCCCCTCTGTACCATCAGAGGCAAGATATTAAGTATTACGCTTGATTCTCAAATAAGCCAATGATTATAGCTTGACTCTGTGCTGTCCCACGTAGTTCCTAAAATGACCAAAGACCTAGGCCACTCTCTGTGAAAGTTCAATGATATTTAATGTAACTTTTGGAGGTGTGACCTGTGACCTGAGCCCTAAAGCTAGATGGCCTGGTTTGAATCTTGACTCTAGCAAATGCTGAATACGTGATATTCAGAAGTCTGTTTATCTTTTTCTAGTGTCCTCTTCTGTAGTGAGAGTAAAAACAATATCTAGTTTATTGACAGGATTAAATAAATTAATAAAATAATGCAAAAAAGGAATTAATTACAAGTGTCCTTGGGTGTAGAAAAATCTCAATAAATGTGAGTATGATAGAAAGCAATTTTATTGTGAATAAAATGAACTATGACTGACCTTTTGAGAATGGATACTAAGGGGCAAAGAAAGGGAGCATGGCGATCCATTAGTAACAATCCAGGAAAGAGATATTGGTAGAATGGAGTGGTGAGAAGTATTCAGATGCTGAGTATATTTAAAGGTAAAATTGAGAGTGAAAACAGGAGATTAAAAAAAAAGGGGGATCAAAAAATTCAATTATTTTGGTCTGGACAGTGAGTACATTTTCTTTTAAAGAGCTAGAAATGACTATAGTACAGATTAAACATCTCTAATTGGAAAGTCTGAAATGTAAAATATTCCAATATCCGATACTTCTGAGTGCCAAATGATGCCACAGTGGAAAATTTCACACCTGACCTCCAGTAATGAGAGCTAAGATTAGTAGAAATAATATATAAAATTACCTTCAGACAGTGTGTATAAAGTGTAAATGAAACAGGAATATTGTATTTAGACTTTTGCTCCATCCCCAAGATACCTCATACAGATGGACATATTCTAAAATTCAAAAAAATCTGAAATCCAAAATACTTCTGGTCTCAAGCATTTCAGATAAGGGAAACTCAACTTGTTGAAAAATCTTGGGGTAAAAACAAATCAGTTTACATTAGAATGATAGCAAGCTGTCAAACAGACAATTAGATATAAAAACCTGTAATTCAGGAGATAGGTTAAGCTGGATATGTAAATTTACAGTCATTAATATTTGGATGATATTTAAAAAAAAAAAAACCCATGCAATTGGGTGAAATTGTGGAGGCAGTAGGTCTCAATTTTGGTTGCATGTGTGAAACATCTGAAAGATTTAAATAATATAGATAACACAACACAGGCTAGAGGAATGAAAATCTTTGTAGACAATGTTTTAAGAAGGATGAAATGATTAACTGCTGAAAGTAGATGTAAAATAATAATTGAGATTTGATCATTACATATGGCAACATGGAAGACATTAACTAAAATCAATTAACTTGACTTTCATAAAAGATGTTTCAGCAGAACAGCAAAGACAAAAACTTGACAGAGGTGGGATCAAAGAAAAAATATAAATAGAATAATTGTGGATAACAACTATATTTTCAAGTAAGTCTTCTGTTAAAAAAGCAAGAGAGGGAGAGAGCAGAAAAATAAGGTTATTACAAGAAAGACATGGGGCACAAGTGAAGGTTTTTCCAGAAAGAACTTGGCAGACAGGAAAGTAGTCATAAAGCAGGAGAAAGAGGGGACAGTTGTGGGAGATGTGTTCATGAGTAGCCAAGAGGGGTCTGGACATGAGGTGGATAGCATAGGATTAGATGTAGTCTGGGGTTCCTAGTAACAAGAAGAAAGACAAATTCATGGGCATAGGAGAAAGAAGCTGGGGGGATGTGCTAATGTGAGTTTGCGGCAGCTCTCTTTAGATGGTTTCTATTCATATCAATGAAATATAAAGCAAGTTTCTCGGCTGAGGGTAAAGTTGGGGAGAAAGCATTGGAGGTTTCATGAGAAGGAGGAGGTGTGACATAGACATCTAGGGGAGTGGGAGAGTCAGTGGATTAGGGAACTGCATAGAAAGGCTTAGTAAGTGCCCATTTGAAATTAGTGATAGAATTAAAATGAGACCAAGCAATATAATTATGTGTTTTTCTTCAGTTGCATTCATCTATGGGATGTCAGTTCAGGAGAGATGGAGAATTGGATTTAACTATGGTTATGGTTTGCTAAGAAGTGCAAAAGAGGGGAAGAGAGAGTAAGGGAGATGAGGGTGTACACAGGGAATGGTTATAATAATGGACCATGGAATCAAAGCTGAGGGAGGAAGAAAGATAAAATCTTTACAATAAGAGAAAGGTGAAGAATGGATAAATAATTGTTAGAGTGACAGAGACTGAACCTGAAAAATAGGGGATGGCTAAAATTAAGATAATGGAAGGAGTGGATACAGGAAATCAGAAGATTAATGTAAACATCAAAGCATGCTTCCCAGCTGGCTTCTGGGTGCTGCTTTTACTTACAGTACTGACACCTGTCTCCGGTGTATTCCGGCTGGCAGTGGCAGTAAGGCTGGTTTCCAGCAGTCACAATGCAGGTTCCTCCATTTTGACAAAAATCCTCACAGACTGTCTTACCACAGTTTGGCCCAGTGAAACCTAGTGCACAGCTGCAGGTGGGTCTCCCTGTTGGAAACATAAGTAATAAAAAGCAAATTATTTGATTGAAATAGTTTATTTTCAAGGAATTTTCGTGGGATAAAAGTTGAGAAGCCAGGTTTCTGGTCAAGGTCTGTCCACGATTTACTCTTTAGGCAGTAACAAGACTTCTTTGGATCTCAGTTTTTCATATGTTCAAGGAAATCTAGGTTAGAAGATAGGCAAGGTTCAATTCAGTAAAATAATCATTTTATGAATAATTAATTATACTTGCATGCATGTATTGTTTGCTTAAAATATTTCTTATTTTTACTTCTGTTCTCATATCGATTTGATCCTTCCAATTATTTTTGTTCTCCTCATATGTGGTAATACAGATTATATTTGCATTAGAACCTAAAATATAATTTCACATTGTTTAAACATCATCTACCAACCACCACTGAATCTACATAAAACATTAGCTTACACATGCTATAAATAAATCTTGTAATAAGTTTAAAGTAGACATGTAATTTATAATAATTAGATTTAGTAACATTAACTTTTATTTGACTTAAATACACGTGCTGTGGTTAGTACATAAGTGCTAAAGCTTATTTTGTCTAATTTTGATATTGTTATTCATGAGAATGGACTGTACTTGCAGTCTCGTGAATAATAGGATGACTTAGAAGTTTAACTTGAGCAACACATAAGACCAAACATGACAGATCATCTTGGACTAGTTTCCTTTATTTACTCAGTGGGGACTAACATCCGGATGAAAGGTGAACAATCCTGTATGGTGTTTTGAACATAACATAGTTAACTCTTGTATATAAGTTTCTCTAACTGCTCAGGCTGTCAAGGACTGAGTAGAAAATGAAATATGGAACTGGCTCTGTAGGAGAGGAGAAAGAAAAAGAAAACAAAACAAAATGAATGGATATCATTTAAATGATAAAATAATAAGTTTCAAAGTTTGCAAAAATGTAAAGAAATAACATGAAAGAGTATAAGAGAGAGAGACTTTCATAGATTTCAGTTAACCAAGACTCAGACAATATCACTCAGTTGACTAGCATTGGAGAATATGCAAGCCATCTCTCTTATCTTTAGATAAGAGAATAGACCTAGAGAATATTCATGCCATTTCTCTGTCATCTTTGTAGACACAGAAGTGTAATTAAACTTATTAGAGAAATGCATGAGTGTAAATCTTACTAAGACTTCAGGTATGAAAATGATATGATTGTTCTCTATTGCTATAGATTCTACATTGGAGAAGTCTAAATCTTCTGAGAAACATTCTTTAGCGAATACAATACTTACAAATAAAATTCATATACATTTTTAAGAAAATGAGTGAATTAAGGCTCCATAACTTATCAACTTTACTTTGAAAGGACTCTACATGCTCAAAAATGCTAGAGACTGATGCCCTAAATGAACAAAGTAATATACTTTTTTTATGGTGAGTAATATTGCTTTAAAACTTAGCAATTATGAATGTTATTAGTTTGGTGGCAGAAAAATGCCTATTAATGACCTGAGAAGCAAGGTAAATTTTATACATGTTAAAAGCTGAGTAACCTCATATTTTTTTTGTTGTTGCCAGAAAATGTTCACTAACTTTTAGTAGATATTTTCCTTAAAATGGCAATGTATTTTTCTAGTTGTTGATATAGAAACAAAATATCTTCATTGGCATATTAGTAGGTGAAAAACAAAGCTACTGGACAACAGAACAAATAATGGTAGAAAATGAAGAGGTTAATAATTGTTGGAACAAGAGTAATGAAAAAATCAAGAGCCTAAAACAACAGAAGTAATTCTTCAATTACAGTCCATAGATGCCTTACAGAGATACAGAACAAGCAAATAGAAATACAAATTACCATGAGCAAAACAATGCAATAAACAGTGTACAAAGTACAAAAACAATTAAAGTATATTAGAACAATCTGAAAAGGTGTCATACAAACATATGATGTGATCACTGTGGATTCATTGTTTCCTACATATGTTTCTCTTTTTTTTTGCTTAAATCAGGGTTGGGAAAAGAAGTAAAATGAGACAAATGTGAAAGAAACAAACGGTACCTGCTGAGGTACTTGAAAATTCTTCTATTCCAGTCACTCAGAGAAATGACAATGAGCTTTCATGGTTTTGTCTCATTTACAGCTCTTTTGAAACTACAGCAGGGTGACCAGGTTGTCCACAGCTAGCATATGCCTTAAATCATTCAGAGTGCAGCTGAATTATTTTTAAAAGTTCTTATTTCTCTTCCTTTGAAGAGCAGATTTCTTTTTGACAAGTAGAAATCTTCATATTCAGGGGAATATTATCTAAGTGAAACTGTTTGGTGATACAGCTGATCTTTTGTTTGCTGATGGGAAATGAACCATCTGTTGCAAAATTGTATAATGGGCCCTATTTGCTGTTTTCAAGAATCTCTCTAGGTGCACCCTAACAAGTTGCATTGGATTCATTTATAAAGATTTTTACGGAGCAGAATTTGATTTTGATACTTGAAAAAGAAACAGTCCTGTTACAACGATTAAGGTACAGATTTATAGCAGCGATACATCCAGGGAGCTGGGGAGTTGACAGCCCACAAGGGTAGCGCAATCTGAAAGAGCATCAGTTGACCTGAGGAAAGAAGGGGAGGCTCCATACTTCATGTTTCTGGGCTCTAAATCAGTCCAGTTTTGACAGTTTCCTTAGCTCGGACACTAAGAGTAAGGTTTTCAGACTGCCTAGATTCATAGCCTACGGGTGTCAAGTACTAATTGTGGGACCATGGGGAAATAAATGTTTGTATCCCTGTCTATAAAATCAACATAATAATACTACCTACCTCCTGCAGCTGTTGGGGAGAATCATGTAGAATAAATTAGGTAACACATGCGAAGCATTTCTAACTGTACCAGTCACATAGAAAGCACACAGTTATATTTTAGATCTGATTATTATGATTGGTATTATTATTATTTCTATTAAGTGAAATTCACCTTTTTTAGGTAGGACTATTCTGTGGTTATGTCTATCAAAGTACTTAACCATTTAAGTGAATCATTCTGAAACTTTTATTAAATTTTATATTTTATTTCTATTATTTATCTGAGATAAAGTTAAATTTGAATTTACTTTTATGGTAGTGATGGGCTAGAGCTGAAATTCTCCATCAACTTTACTCTCAGGCGCTAACATTTTTAGACTTTGAAGAATGAGTCTTTCATCTCCCTTTAGCTTATAAACATGCTCAATTATATCTTTCCAAAGGAAAGAACACACATACTACAACAGCAAACAAACCAAAAAGCAAATCTAATATCTGCCAAGTCCATCTATCTGTACAAATTTTAATTTTGGTACATCCTTGAGCTTCTTCAAAAGACAATTATACTCTCTGCTCCCAATTTGACGAATATGTGACAAAGTAAAATATTCAATTATAAAAATCACATTCCAATCCTTCACTGAAGGTACAGTGTTTTTTTTTTTAATATAAAAAAGTATCTTAATATATTACTTTCTTTGTGCTCTCAGAAAAGAGGCCAGGACCCTCAATATGAATGTATTGCTCATATAGACTGATTTTAATTATTTGGTGGTGAGAAAGTTTAAGAACAATGTGTAGTGTTGCCTATATATATAAACATATGTATATATATTTTCTGTAGTTTATATATTCTGTACTTTATATAAAATACAGAAAACAAAATGCATTAGTATACACTAATATATGAATATATATGCAATAGT
>NW_012098777.1:107596-109901 GCF_000951045.1 Mandrillus leucophaeus
AGTGCTGATTTTCAGTGATAATAAGTAATGTATTAGAGCACTTAATTTGGGATAATCAAGGTTCTCAGATTCTGGTCTTAATACTTAACCACTCTAGATAACTTGGAAAAAATGCCACAATGTAAACATCATACAGTAATAAAAATTAACATATTTAAGGAATTTAGCAGAATTCTTATAAATAAGCATTCACAATATAGCAATTGCTACATTAAAGATATAACTATGTTTATACAATTTCCAAAATAGTATACTATGCTCAATATAGAAATTACTACATATTTGCTAATAATTGTAGAGTAAAATTTGTTGGGATACGTTTTGTCAAGTAATATATCAATCACTATTGACACCCATTTTCTCAAAAGCAATATACTTTCATTTGAATATTGTAGAGGTATATTATGTTGATATTTTTCAATAACTTACTGTAATCCTGGTGAGCGTCTGTCTTTAAAAGCTAGATTTATTTGATAAACTGTTGTTAAGCTGATTATAAAAATACTACTTATTGATATAATTTAATGAATATTTAATGACGAAGTATGCAAAAAGTCCTCTCTGCTTAATATTGGACAGATATATTATAATTTATTTTCCCCTATCTACACAAGGCTTGAACAAGTATGTCTGATTGCCACAAAGGAATGCTAGCAAAAGTAATTCCCTCTGAGCTTTCTGTGACATCGGGACCGATTATTATTTCTGTGCAGTAGACACATGCTACTGAGCATTATTAATCTGCTCTCTTTTTAAGCCAATTTTTAATTCATACTTATTTGTCTATGTGAACTATGACACTTACCCCTATTTAACTTGGTCCTGGTTGAGTCAGTCTGGTGCTTTCAAATTTTTGTGTTTGAGTATGATGTTTTATATCTAACTAGTTTTTTATATATATATATATGATTTTTTTAGTTCAGTTGATCTGATAAAAACATTGAATGTAAGGAATAGCAGTATTTAAGTGACACTTAAACTGCAGAGCATACTTATAAATGTTTATATTTAATGCCCTTCTATGAAAATACTATCAACATACGACATAATATTCAAAACATTTTTACTATTTGGACAGTGGCCACATTCCTGTCCCTTTATATAGCATAGACATCATAAACTGAGACAAAGTACCACCGTGTCATCCAGTTAGTTACAGGACTGCGATAGAAAAGCCTATCTCCTGACCTCTTGTCCCCAAGACTACTCTCCTTTGTGAATCTGTCTTGACTTCAGACTTTGATTCATGGAATAGAAGTTCTGAATGCTTTAAAATAAAAATGCTAGTCTTTTCAATAAGGAGATTTGACACTTTACTTTTCTGCTTAATGTAACGCTTTCCTGGATTTAAAGTGAGTGCCCATTTATAAATAATTTTAGCAAGTTGACTATGGCTGTCAGGTTTTCTTAAGTATCAAAAAGATTACACAGAACTATTCAGCAAAGCCTGACAAAGAAAAGGAAGAATTGTGGGCTTTATCTAGCTCCCTCCCAGGTACTTCTTAATATATTCTGATATGCTTCAAATTATAGGTCACGATTTATTTATACTTCTGGAAGGTTTATTTTCAGCCAGCATTGTGTAAATAAGATGGAAGCATTTTTGTCTTTTCTGTGAATATAAGTAAACTAACTTAAGCCTTCTAACATTAGTCCACAGAGCCGGAAGACTGAATAGTTTAGAACTGCTCTCACCATATGGTCCAAACGAATCACTAACTCTGACGTATGAAGCCAGCAGCAAAATTAGACAGAATCTTACTTTTATTATCTCACAGGTATTTTATGAAGATTCAAAGGGAGAGAACAGTGTCTGGCACTTAGTAAGCAACCAATAAAAATAATTATCATGATCCTGACAATATTTTAATTTCTAATAATAGTTTCCAATAATAATTATTGTTGCTATTTTAATTTTCAATAACAGGAATATATGTCAATTGTGGGGTATCTGGAAAATATGCAAGTATAAAGAAGGATCTATTTCTTTATACAGACATTTTATGTATACATAATTTCCCTACTAGGCTCATATTATACAGCAGTTGCATATCCTATTGTTTTTGAATTTAAGTTTCTATCTCCAAATTTGTAATACCACAAATAACACAATTGAATGTTCTCACTTCTAAATTTGTTCTTTTTTATTACTACATAATCCTTGGGACACATTTCGAAAAGTGTTAATATTTAGTCAAAGGATATTGACAACTTTTTAAACTCGTGCTGAATATTTCAAAATCACTTGCTGCAAAGTTTGCATCATGAACATTGTCTTCTGGTAGTGATTTGCAAATGCTGGTTT
>NW_012098777.1:113586-115393 GCF_000951045.1 Mandrillus leucophaeus
ATAATAAACTCTTACAATTTAACTTGATAACAGACAATAGCTAATGTCAAATATGGTGAAGATGTAATTTAAATCACTAATCATCTATAAACAATAATAAATATTATTAAGGTCTATATTTTATTTAAACATTGTATTGCTCATAAGAAAAATGGAAATGTCTTGGAATCTCATAGAGTTCTTTAAATTTCACTTATATGACATGTCCCTTACATAGCAAAATCTGTGTCAGTAAAAATGGCTGATTGTATAATATTTCATCACTAATATTTAAAGGAAAAACATCAATTTGGTGCAGTGTTAAATAAATTGTTTTTGGTATTGGGGAGACCTGGGAATAAAATCATGTTTGATTTTTAAATTGTGTAACTTTAGAAAACTTAGATTTCCTCTCTGCATCACGTTCTGTAAGCAGTGATAGCAAAACATACTGTGTACAGGTAAAACACATGGCACAATGCCTGCCACATAGCCAGTCCACAGTAACTGGAAGTTTTACTATTAGTAGTAATATTGGCATTATTACCACTATTATTATTAAACAAATTATCTATGCTTAGGCTATTATTTAAACTTGACTGACTATATGCCCTTGCTATGAAGCTTCATATAAAATTATATTGCTCATTTTTTCTTATTTTTATACTTTTGGACATAAGATGCCCATAAGTCAATTCATATATCTCAGTTGAAATAATATACGTTGAAGTACATAACAATAGAATAAAATATTTTCTATTATATGGATAAATATCTGCATGGATATTGTAAAGATTTATCATTAGTTCCCATTTAAAGGAGCATTAAATTTATACGATTTGGTTGCATTGTATCTCTAGTAAATGGACCTATTTAACTATATGTCACCTTTAGTAATATAGTCATAGTCTGCTATTTCTTTGATATGGGCAGACAGTGCTGATTTTCAGTGATAATAAGTAATGTATTAGAGCACTTAATTTGGGATAATCAAGGTTCTCAGATTCTGGTCTTAATACTTAACCACTCTAGATAACTTGGAAAAAATGCCACAATGTAAACATCATACAGTAATAAAAATTAACATATTTAAGGAATTTAGCAGAATTCTTATAAATAAGCATTCACAATATAGCAATTGCTACATTAAAGATATAACTATGTTTATACAATTTCCAAAATAGTATACTATGCTCAATATAGAAATTACTACATATTTGCTAATAATTGTAGAGTAAAATTTGTTGGGATACGTTTTGTCAAGTAATATATCAATCACTATTGACACCCATTTTCTCAAAAGCAATATACTTTCATTTGAATATTGTAGAGGTATATTATGTTGATATTTTTCAATAACTTACTGTAATCCTGGTGAGCGTCTGTCTTTAAAAGCTAGATTTATTTGATAAACTGTTGTTAAGCTGATTATAAAAATACTACTTATTGATATAATTTAATGAATATTTAATGACGAAGTATGCAAAAAGTCCTCTCTGCTTAATATTGGACAGATATATTATAATTTATTTTCCCCTATCTACACAAGGCTTGAACAAGTATGTCTGATTGCCACAAAGGAATGCTAGCAAAAGTAATTCCCTCTGAGCTTTCTGTGACATCGGGACCGATTATTATTTCTGTGCAGTAGACACATGCTACTGAGCATTATTAATCTGCTCTCTTTTTAAGCCAATTTTTAATTCATACTTATTTGTCTATGTGAACTATGACACTTACCCCTATTTAACTTGGTCCTGGTTGAGTCAGTCTGGTGCTTTCAAATTTTTGTGTTTGAGTATGATGTTTTATATCTAACTAGTTTTTT
>NW_012098777.1:116779-188641 GCF_000951045.1 Mandrillus leucophaeus
CTGCATACATGTATGAGACTTACCTTTGCCACTTTCTTATTATGCTTTCTGTGTTTTTTCTACTTGCCTTGTTAGAGTTATAATTTCCTGTATTACATACTTGTTAAACTATGTTCTTTGTGTTTTCAATTTTAACATCATTAATTATTTACCTGAAAATGATCATACTATCTAACACAATCTACAGATTCATCGCAATTTCTATCAAAATGCCAACGTCACTTTTCCCAGAATTAGAAAAAACTATCCTAAAATTCATATGGAACAGAAAAAAGGCCTGAATAGCCAAAGTAATTATAAGCAAAAAGAAACTGGAGGCATTACATTACCTGACTTCAAATTGTACCACAAGGCTATAGTAACCAAAAGAGCATGGTTCTGGTATAAAAATAGATGCATGGATCAATGGAACAGAATAGAGATCCCAGGAATAAAGCTACATGCTTACGGCCAACTGATCTTTGACAAAGTTAATAGAAACGTACAATGTGGAAAGGACACCCTATTCAATAAATGGTCCTGGAGCCCTAACTCTCACCATATACCAAAACAGACTCAAGATGAATTTAAAATTTAAATGTAAGAGCTGAAACTATAAAAAAATGCTAGAAGAAAACCTAGGAAAAGCTTTCCTGGACACTGGCCTAAGCAAACAATTCATAACTAAAACTTCAAATGCAAATGTATCATTAACAAAAGTAGATAAATGGAACTTAATTAGACTAAAACACTTCTACACAGCAAAATAATCAACAGACTGAACAGACAACCAAAGGAATGGGAGAAATTATTTGCAAATTATGCATCCGACAAAGGGCTATAATATCCAGAATCTAAAAGGAAGTCGAACAATTCAACTATAACAACAACAACAACAACAACAAAAACCAAATAACTCTATTAAAAAGTGGTTAAAGAACATGAACACTTCTCAAAAGAAAACATACAAATGGCCCACAAGTATATAAAAAAGTTCAAAATAATCACAAGAGAAGTAAAAATCACAACGAAATACCACCTTACATCAGTTAGAATGGCTGCTAGTAAAAAGCCAAACAATAACAGATGGCAAGGACGTAGAGACAAGGAAACACTTATACACTGTTGGTGGGAATGTAAATTAGTACAACTTCTATGGAAAACCGTACGGAGGTTTCTCAAATAGCTAAAAATAAAACTGCCATTTGATACAGCAATCTCACTACTGAGTATATTCACATAATGGTAAGAAATATCATTATATCAAAAACATACTGCATATGTAATGTATGTTTATAACAGCAATATTCACAACAGGAAAAATATGGAATCAACCTACGTGTTCAACAACGAATGACTGGATAAAGAAAATGTGGCATACACACACACACACCCCATGGGATACTACATAGCCATAGAAAATAATAAAATCCTGTTTTTTGTAGTAACATGGATGAAACTGAAGGCCATTATCTTGAGCAAAACATCTCAGAAAGTCTGTTACCACCTGTTCTTACTTATAAATAGGAGCTAAATAATGTGTACACATGGACATATTGTGGAATAATAGACATTGGAGAATTGGAAAGGTGCGAGGAGGGTAAAGGATAAGAAATTACTTAATGGGTAAAATGTACACTATTCAGCTAATGGTTACACTAAAAGTTCAGACTTCACCACTACACAATATATGCATGTAACAAAACTGCATTTGTATTCCCTAAATTTACACAAATAAAAAACACAGCCCAAACAAGTCAAGTAGAACCAAATATCCAGTTTTCAGCATTCCTTAAATATAAAAATATCCAGTTTTCAGCATTCCTTAAATATAATTAATACCTATGTTAAGGGAGCTAGGATGCAAAGATTGATTTAAATAAAAGTCTTCATTTAAATGAGAAGTGAAAGTAAAGCAAAGATGGGCAGTTTAAACGTATGTTCACTCTTCAAGATATCAGTTAGGTGACTGTGTATTTTATGCTCCACATACATATATGACTTGAGATCCTTCACTACATATGTTTTGTCATTAGTTTCATAATGTTACAAAGTTATCCAAAAATTCCTGGCTGAACTTGATTTTGAGCAATCTACCATCTGATTTGGGGACAGTTACCAAGACAGAAAACCCTTGAATGAATGAGGAGGAATTATCTTTCTGTCTATTTGCCTGTTACTGTCAGGGTATTTCCCATTGCAGAGAGGATTCTGATTTTATATCCTTCCACAACAGAGGCCTCTTTCATCCTCTTGCTTTATTTCGGGGGGGCGGGGGGAAATTACTGCCAAAGTCTTCAGATGTGGTGGCAGAGAGAACTATAATGACGGCTTCTGCCTTCTTCCTGTATACTTAAAATATTCAATTCAAATGTGTTACCCACCATATCCCAAATTGCACTTTCACCTCTTAACCTAGTAGGCTAGCAGTGCTTTTGCATATTTTCAAACTCCCAAAGTAAGATCTGCTTCCCCTCAGCATAACTCCAACTTTAAAAGTGGAAGAAAGTAATTGGGAATGTTGTTTCAAATGTACAAACCCTCTAGTTCCATTCCTCTAAATCAACTGGGTCGGAAAGCTTGACTCACTTTGATGTAAACATTAAAAGACTAAATAACAGACCTATAGGAGTAAAAAAAATACCAAACATCTTGTATATACTATAGAGAATAAGTGTTCATACAAGTAAAGATTAAGTGTAAATATAGCTGTTAACAGCATAAATGTCTTAATGATATCTATGATGCATAAAAATTTACAAAAATTTTCTCTATTTTCAATAATAAATTCCTAATACTACACTTTACTCTGATTTCAATTATTTTGTCAAAAGCAAATTTTATCTTAACTCTATCCTCCTATGAGCAGGTCATAAAAATAAATGACATGGATCCTTATTGGTATAATCAATATCAAAATATTTCATTTTTTAGTATCTTTTTAGATGAATATAGCTCATATATTTTATTTTTAGTGTTCATTATTACAAAAAATAACCTTAAGGAATGAGACAAAACCATTCCTACATGTAAAATTTTAATTATGCCTCACAGATGTGTACTTTTAATTAACTAGTGACATTTCTTTTGTTCAATTATTATTGTTCCATACAACTGTCATAAACTTATAAATTATAATTTAGCCTGCCCCAAACCCTAGTTATATAGTGTCCACGTAGGAATTTGCCAAAAGGCTTAACTGTAAGTAAACCAACAATGAATAAATCCATGAATTGCTCACTGGGATTTGTTTAACAAATTAACATTTGTGTGGAGATAATGAGGTTCTACAGTCTATAATACCAAACAATGTTTTTAGAAAACCACATTTTAAAAGTGAAAAATGATGCTTTTTAAGTGACTTAATTACATATCATATAATTATTATTAGATGCTGTAAAATAAACTACATGTTTGTATCTCATATTGAATTCATATGAGAACTCATTTATATTAAAAAATATTTTTCCTGAACATATTATTTATGTAAATCAGGATATAATTGTGTGCACAGATAAAGTTGAACAGATTTTGAGCACGCTCCAAAGTTTAGACAAATGAGTTGAACAAAACACTAAAAGTTGTGCTGTATCTATATACAACTCTGGATGCATCAACAAGACAGCAGATTCAATGTTTTATAGAGATTTATCCCTGCGGATGCGTTGCAGGTTCAATAGATAGCAATAGTGTGGAATTTCAAATTGTTTACTTGGCCTAAATATTTCTAAATATAAATATAGATAAATCATCCAGCTATAACACCATGGTTTTCATTATCTCAATGAGAAAATTAAGTTACCAATTAAATAATGAAATTTCCAAACAATTCATTTATTATGAGAAAAAATTTTTTCCCTAAAGGAGATATTATGTGTGTTACTAAAATACACTCACATATTCCTATAGTAACAGAAAATACTTTATGATCTAGCCTCCCTTAGGAGAATAATCTGTGCCTTTTATATTTCAATCTAATCAAACTCCTGAATATTTTTTCAGAATGCTATTAGAATAATTCCATTATGAATTAATAAGACAACATATAGACATAAAATTATCAAACTTTTCCTATTAGAATGCATTTCAGAAACAGCTTGACTTTTCTGATCCACACTGAAAATTCTTCATGTAACTCTTTCAGTTAGCAATACATAAATACTTCAAAACGTAGCATAAACAATAGAAGCAGTAAGAACTCCCAGCAAGATAGAAATTAACCATGTAGGGGAATGTGAAAATAATATAGACTGATTTTCCATTTGACTAAATTTGCATTTATGGTAGTAAAATTAAATGCTCTTGAATCACAATATAATAGTTGTATAATATCCCTTGCACTGAATAATTGGAATTTGCAAATTAGATTTTATTCATTGGGGTTATTTTTTTCTTATGGAATGTATTTTAAATTTAATACAAGTCAGTGGAAGAATATGTTTCTATGTTTCTATGTTCGTTTATGTGCTGCACAGAACACTTTCTGCAAACATGGCTATTGTATAAATTAATAATAATCTCAAATATATCCTAAGATGTAGAAATCTTGAATTTTCAAAGCATGTTATATGACACAGTGTGATGCCAAAAGAGTAGTTACAATTTTTGATGGGAATCAGGATGCTATCAGATTCTCTGTTACTGTTTATTTACATTTAAAATAATCCTAATTTTCAATAACAATTGATTTTTAGCATTAGGAAAACTATTTGTGCAACAATAACAACAACAACAAAAATCCATAAACTTTGGGGTAAAACATATAAGCCTGGAAAATTGGCTCTACTAATCATTCTGAGCCAGGGGCAAATTATCTATAAACACTGAGCCTGTCACATGGTACATGCTCAACCCAGAGTAATGATCATTAGTATTGTTGGTCATTCAATTTTTGGCTTGAACTTTTATATACTGAATTTAGAACAAATGCCATTGATTTAATTTTGTGTTAGTATATTGTGTTAGTCTATTCTTCATTAAGATACTAGGAAGTATGATTGTAACATTAAGTATTTTTGATTCATATATAAGAAAAAATGCAAAAGATTTGAAATACAATGACACTGAAATATTTACCTAGAACTGATGGTACGCAAGTTCCTCCATTCTGGCAGTAGTTGCTACAGTGGTTGACTTCACATCTTTCTCCTGAATAACTAGGCCAACAGTGACACCTCAAATCACCCTTCTCATTTAAAATGCATCTTCCTCCATTTTCACAAGTTAACTTACATGAATCATCTGTTTATGAGAAGAAATGTACAAATTAGCATGTTTTCAGGGAGTAATTTAATATAGATATTTCAAATAGATACAATATTTAAATACTAGGATCTTTTGTTTCCATAAAATAATTACCCCAAGTACAAAAGTAGAAAAAATTAAATACTATCTGAAAACAGATAGATTCTAGTTGTTGAATGGTACATGTACATATTAATGTTGAATGGTAAATATACATATTCTTCTTTAAATTTAAAGCATTATTAACTTTTTCTTATATTTGTAAAATATTGAATAGTAAAACTAACTGAAACTTTCTAAAAGTAATATATTTTCATCTTCTTTCTTTCTTTTATTTTATTGAGACAGGGTCTTGCTCTGTCACCCAGACTGGTGAGCAGTGGCATGATCACAGCTCACTGAAGCCTCAACTTCCTTGGCTCCAGTGATCCTATCACCTCCACTTTCCAAGTAGCTGAGACTATAATTTTTTTAATTTTTTGTAAAGACAGGTTCTTACTATGTTGCCTAGGCTTCTAAAAGTAATATATTTTCCAACCAAGAAATTTTCCTTATAATATGGACAAACATAGCTTATTTTTAGGAGTAGTTGATATTAAAAAAGAAAACTTTAAATTTGTAAGTTACATTTATAGCATATGCACACACACACACACTATTCGTTCTATAGTGTATGCATGTGTGAATATACATAATATAGAGAAATGTTTACATGAAGAGATACTCTTTGATGTTGGTCTCTATTAACCATATATAAATGCCCCAAACTAAAAGTCATTGGGATTTGGTACAAGTTGGTTATAGAACAAAGTTAGAAACATTTCCGTATGTAACATTTGTCCCAAATGATTCTGTACAGTCTACCTACTTAATAACATTTTCACTCAGAATAAAAAAGGCTGGACATTCCTTGGGGTAGCAAAATTCTTTTTAACAATATGGTAAGTATGATTTATGATAAAGATAGGCTTGGAATCATTTTTGAGGTTATTTTGCTATGCATATTGACATGGCCTTCTCCATTAGAAATGCTGCTTTGCTTTGAGCAACATACAGTGTTCAATGGAACAAAACTGATTGAGATAGTTGTAATAGGCATTCTATTCTATAATAAGCCCTTTACTATAATAATGCCCATTTTATAGTTAAAGTAGGTAAAATCAAAGCAATCTATAATCCTTATTCAAGATGCGCTGGCACATACATGACAGAAGCTTGAATATATCACTGCAATGATTTCAAGAGCATCTTTAAGCACCTCAGTGGCTTCAAATGACACAATGATTTAAGTATCATGTCCACGGTCATAAATAGAAACTGTCAGTAGTGCCATACAATTCTGGGACTTGTCTCATTGAAGAGAAAAGTTTCTAATACATTGTCACGTAGGCAGGCTTCAGATTGGCATTACTGAAGTTTGTATTAATATGAAGAATTCTCTCATGATGTAAAATAAGTGTATTATAAAAAATTACAGTGGTATAATGAGACCTGTGTTTAGGTTCTGGTTCTGTCGCTTACTAGGCATACAAGTTAACTGATTTGAGCCTCAGTTACTTCACTTTAAAATGTCCTTAATGACAACTATACAAGCTAACTCAGGTTTGTATGAATAGTAAATAAGAAATGGGAAAAACTATAAAATATAATATGATAACACTTTTTATATGCTATTGACCTAGTGCCCACAAGGTTTACTGAGAATAGAGCTCCAGTGGAGTAACATACAGGAAGACCTACGGGTGAGCTCTGGAGGAAATGAATGAAAGTCACTGTGAGTGGACCTAGATCGGAGAGGGTAAAGAAATGAATCATGATAGGTAAATGTTTTTGAAGAAATAAGCAGTGAGTAAGAGAAGATCCATGGATTTTAGACTCCACCCCAAAAGTAATGTGGTGTCTTGGAAAGGTAATGTACTGGCAGGGGTTAAAATGGCAGCTTAAAAAAGCAGGAAGGCTCTCAGAACTTTGTATACATTATCCAGGATAGGTAAGATGAGGACCGAAAATAGAGTAACATGGGATGAATGAATGTGGATGTATTCTAACGGTCATTTGGAGGTAAAAATCACAGCAGTGTTATGTGAAGAAAAATGAGGAATGCCTACAACTATCTCAATCAGTTTTGTTCCATTGTAGGTTGCTCAAAGCAAAGCAGCATTTCTAATGGAGAAGGCCATGTCACTATGTATAGCAAAATAACCTCGAAAATGATTCCAAGACTATCTTTATGATTCTTTAGTTTCTGACCAGGACAATTAGGTGGGAACACAAGGATGACAGGAAATGGAGGGGTAGTTTTGAGGTGGCATACTAAACTGAAGATGCCCATGCAAATATAAGTGGGAATCTCCAGCAAATTATTTACTACAGAGATCAGACTCTCAAGAAATATGTGGAGTGGAAATATGCTTGTTTAATTTAAAATTTACCAAAACATTTCTATCTCGGTCAACATTATTTGTCCTAATAAAGGTTGTGGATGTGGACAGTGAAGATAAACACTTAAGGCATCATGATCACAGGTAGGATTATTATGGGGTACTCATTTTTACCTGTCAATTCTATGAAAACTACAAGGATATTCAAAATCCCTACATGTTGGGGCATGCACATTACTATAACGTGCCTCATTAGGCACCAGAAATTTTAAAGTACAACATTGCCTGATGAAATGGAAGTGGAGTTACATTCTTGCAAAACTCATAATAATGGTTCTACAATGAAAAAAAGAGCTGCTTTTGTCAATAACTAAATCACCCCCAGAAGCCAACCTCCAGCAATTATAATCAACTATAGGAAAAAGCAGGTGAACACTTCCCTATAATATTTGAATTTCAAATTCAACACACAAAGCGTTATTAAAAATGTTCAGTGTACTCATCATTTAACAATAGCAGCTAGAGGTAGACAAATAATTATAAACAAATGAAAAGCATATAACATTGGCTATAGCAAACGTTAATGTCAGAAAAAAATAACTGGCATTTATCTTCACCAATCAATAATTCTGAAATCCACTCATTTATGTTCCAACTAAAATGGTCCAAACTGTTTATGTTTCAAGACCTACAATGTGTAAAGGCTAATTTGAGTGTTGTTTTCACTTTGATTAAATGTAAGATTTTCTCTTAAGTTACAAGAATGGGCTTTGTGGTTTCTGAAATCATGCCTTTTAAGCAGGGTTGAAAGAGCAAAACACATCTCCAAAAAAAGTTTTAGATCATGGATAAGTGTGTATTTAGATAAGCAAGATTCCTTCTTTCAAGCATAAAACGATACAATTTAGTGACTTAATGTAGCAAAAAACTTGTTTCATTTTCTTACCTACTTCAAAGTGACATATTGATTTTAAAGGGCTATGTGTCTATTTTTCAAGGTATCGTGCTAGCCATTCTATCCATGTTATTGCTAGAATTTCCAGTAACTCTGGAAATGGGTACTCTGGGTGACACAGAGACACTGGGATATATTGTGTGATGATTAAGAGAGTGGACCACCTACATTCACCCTGGGGTGCCATCATTTACTAAGTAATGTTAGACAATCAAATGAGCTTCTAATGCTTCCATTTTATCTGTAAAATAGGAGAAATTAGTACATAATAAAATTTGAAGATTAAATTAATATATATGTCTATAAACATACATAGAATTATGCTTTCCTCATAGGTTTTCAAAATATTTAGTATTATTTCTACTGTCAGTGATACTAATATTAGTAGTAATTATTGTTAGTTCTATGTTGTACAGAATAAACTGAGACCAAGGGAAGCAGGTATACAGTCCAAGCACAACAAAGTTATTTAAGTGGTAGACCTTGGCCTACTCTAAAACTTCATCTCAGCCCTACACTAGGTCATGTCCTTGCAGGGTATTCACAGAATTTAGGTTGTTGGATACATAATTTGGATCAAAGAAAGAGGAAAAAGGAGGAGGATTGCATAGAAGAAGTTGTGGAAACATGGGATTACACAGAAGAGGATTACATAGAAGAGGAAAGAAAAACCAACAAAAACTGTCTGAACTTGACTCTAAACAATAGTTGTAACATCAGAGCCAATGTCAAAGTCCCTTGGTAGCATTATTAGTTTATTTCTGTGCATTATACTAACCTCTCTCCTAATTGCCTCTCTCACCCAAATTTTCTAAGTAGACACAGTACACAGGAGGCACCTGTGAGGGCAATGGGTAAGGGATTATGTGGGACTACTGAAGGTATGACATTTTTGCAGAAAAGTTGTTCACAGTTAAAGGATCTGTTTCTGAGAGGTTAAGTGGAATAGATACCTTTGCAGAGTCTTCCTCTGTGATGCAGTCAGAACAGCATTTGAGAAAGTGGTACTAACAATGTTTGGAAATGTTCACTGGATGCTCATACTCTCCCATCACAGTTGAGATAACAGCTACTCTAATTGGGAGAATAGATAGAGGGGAAGGGAGCATCCTAGTGCCATGATGGCATCCCTTTTCAATAACTGGCACCAAAGTGTCCGCCCAAAATATCAATCATGATTCACACTTAGCTTTCTGTTACGAACTTTGCAACCTTATTACCCAAAACAGGGCTTCACACTTCTACACACTAACTACAATGAATGACTCATTATTTTCTTAACCCACCATGTTTCCATACTTCTCAGACAGATTTTCTGTCTCAGTGTCCTCCTCCCTCCTTCCCATTTAATCTAAATCCAATCTGCCTTTGCAGACCTTGTTTAAACGTCATATCCTATAGGAAATTCTGACTGATCCCCTATTTGAATAATAATCTGAATCCTCGTAATAGTTTTAACTCTGTCTCTTCTGTGACTTGTGTCACTGTCCACATAAATATCTATTTATTGATGCGTATGTTATTCATCAATTCATCTTTTGAACCCCTTCAGCTCTGCATATCATATGCTTAAATAATATACATTAAATGAAAGTACTATAATAGTTTTAGACACTGAGTGCCTTATAAATGTCAGAAATCTTCAAATTGGATGTAACCTTCAGCAGAGAACAAAGAGAAAAATCATGCAGAGGTGGAGATGCTGACTGTGGGTAAGGACCCAGAGTCCATGTGAGGAGTGTATTCTAGCAGAGGGAAATACAATAGGTAACAAAGCCTGCCATGAATAATGTCTGTACCTCATTGGAAAATGTTTGCTGTGATCCTCCAGTGATTTTGGAGCACTACTTTTTTTTTTTTTTTTCCTTTTTGTGGAGAATGGGTACTTGCTATGTTGCCCAGGTAGGTCTCGAACCCCTGAGATCAAGCTGTCCTCTGGTCTCTGCCTCCCTAAGTGCTGTGATTACAGGTGCAAGGCACCGTGCCTGGCAAGAGCACTGCCTTTGTGTCTGTGACATAAAATTTAGTATGTGTGGCCAGGCGTGGTGATTCATGCCTGTAATCCCAGCACTTTGGGAGGCTTAGGCAGGCAAATTACCTGAGGTCAGGAGTTCGAGATCAGGCTGGCCAACATGGCAAAACCTCATCTCTACTAAAAATACACACACAAAATAAAATTATCCAGGCATAGTGATACACACTTTTAGTCCCAGCTACTCGGGAGGCCGAGGCAGGAGAATTGCTTGAACCCAGGAGGTGGAGGTTGCAGTGACCTGAAATCATGCCACTGCACTCCAGCCTGGGTGACAGCAAGACTCCGTCTCAGTAAGAATGAATGAATAAATGAATACAATAATTTTTTAAAGTATTATGTGTGGATTTTATCTTTTAGTAACAATATTTTTTCCATTATACCTAATGTTTTGAATATGAGGAAACTTATTTATTGTCAGTCTAGCTGGATATTCAAGAGACATATTTTCTTTCCCTGTGCTATCACACTGTTTTTTGTGTGTGTGTGTGTGTGTGTGTTTGTTTTTTTGTGTGTGTGGTTATGTAAGATTTAGCATCTGAAGTAATGTTTCAATTTTTATTGATTATTCCAGTTTCTACCTTCTGAAATACAAACTGCATGGATGAAGAAATCTTATCAGTTTTGTTTCTAAGTTAGTTTTTAGTTTTTGCGTTAGTATTATGCCTTCTTCATAAGCCCTCAAAATATTTATTATTATTATTCTTTGTGGTAATAGCAGAAGTGGTAGTAATAGTAGTAGTAGTATTGTAAGTCCCATTTTACACAGAAGAAACTAAAATTTGGTTTCTAAATTCTCAATTTTTAAGTTAGTGCTTGGCACACAAGAGGTAATCAATAGAAACGTATTGAATAAATAAATGGATTTTTGGGCTGAGTTGAAACCCATAGCAGAATGTTCTCAAAAAATATTATTGTCTTATCTAATAGAAGAGTTATAAAAAAAAATTCTTTTGGGTCTGTGAGTGACTTCAAAGTTCTCGATTTGTTGTTAAGTGCCTGTAAGTGTTCAATGCTGCTTTGTGAACAAATGCAGAATGAATTGTTTGAAAGTCTTCTCCAGAGAAAAGAACAGTTTACACAGGCATTCAAGAACTGCTGCTATCAAGGTAGCTAGATTGCTAATGGAACAGATCATTTCACTCCATTTCACTAGTTGTGAAATTGTATGATAAGCATTAATTCATTATTTACAGAATAATAAAGTATACCTACCTAACAGGCTGTCATCATTGCAGGTGCCATTAATCAAATATTTTCCTTCCGGACACACACAAGTGGCCCCAGAAGGATTCAGCAAGCAGAGGAATTCACATCCTAAATCCGAGCATGGATTGGGTACTGGTTAAACAAACGAAAACAACACATTGTGTAAATATAGATACAACAGGCTTCAAAAGCATAAACTTAAATAAGGGGAAATGATTCATTAGCAATGTTGAAAAGTAATCACATCAAATTTCCACTGGGAGTATCTTACTCAATATCATCATTCTCCTTTATAGGTGAAGAAAAATTACTACCCAATGCTCATCATTAATAGTAAGTTTGCCTTATTTATATTTTCCAAAGAGAGAAGAAATTATTCAGATCTATGCTTAGTTATTTTGCTTCTGACTAATTGCTTTTGGCATAAGAGTTGGTCTTAGAACCTGAAGTACCATTGGGGCTGTGTTGGAAAGTAAAGCCAATGGAAGTTTTGAGGGGATCTAGCCTTCACTTTAACAGCTTATTTCACAGAGCTGCTCTAACAGACAAAAACAATGCCCCCCTCGTATTTATTAATACAAAGGATTAAAATGCATATGTAGCTTGTCAGTTCAAGGTACAGATGGCTTCCTTTCCATCAAGTGGGAGTTTGTGTGCACGTGTAAATGTGTGTGTGCCATACTTATTTGTGTTTAAATTTTTATCCAATCGACATCCTTTGCAGTCATAGCTGATTATTGATCTTTCCTAGAGATTATTTCACCAGTATTAAACAGGAATGGCACCCAGGTAGCTGAGTTGGGGACCATGAGAGTGGCTTGTTTTCTGTAAGAACCACCACTCAAATGCCTATTATATTCAAGACAGGATTTTATTTGTTTACTTTTTATGAATGTGGCAATATTCAACTATGAATATAAAGTAAACAGAACTGGAGGATGAGAGAAAGTGTCCTCATATTAACCTTGGAATCTTATATGCCAAATTATTGGTAAAGAGCAGCAAGGCTTTGGATAAAATTTCAGGACGATTTAGGAAACTATATTTTGTTTTATTCTGTTGTGAGAACTGATTTGAATAAACACCACTTGTTCCAGATAAATGCACCAAACAAGATAAAATCCATTTCATTTGCCATAAATAGTAATTATAAATAACCCTTGAACAGCAGCTTGAAGAGTGAACTGATATATAAACACAGATCATTAGAATTTCAGCCATATTATTATTTTTCACTTTGTTCTTCAATATTTTTGACAGCTGTGTTAGAAACATATTTTCAAGAGTATTACCTTAATTACCTTAATGATTTACCCACTCCTTTCTAGGAGGGAGAGTAACAATAATAAGTCATATACAATAAATCAGAGAAAATATGCAAGTCTTGGGAAGAGTTCTTTTTGTATATATTTAAGAACGGAAGGTTAATACTATAATAGTTACTTGTTGATTAGTAATAATAGTCAAAATGGCCAACAATAAATTTCCTTACTTGGATAGTTCATCTATACACTCACAAGGTTCTATTAAGAATTTTAGAAACAGATTAACAGATTATTGTAACAAAGCCAGTTTTAATTGCATGAAAACATGGCCAAATGCTGAACATTTTCCTGGTTACAGCAGAAATATAATTATCTATATTTTGACGTTTTGGTAGTTGAAAAAGTCTAGTAACATAAAAAATTAAAGTTACTTAACTTACTGAGGTTAAGACATTTACATATGTTTTTTGAGAGAGATAAGAAAAAAATTTACCAGTATAGACAACTTCATAATATATTATACTTACAGTCTAGTTGTTTATAACGATGAGATATCAAAACACCTTTTGTTTTATCAATATTTAAAGCTAAGTACTCTACTGAACCATGGCCAAATTTTTGTACTCGAAATACACCATTTTTAGGTCCTGCTCCATATATATAATCTTCGAAGATATCAATTCTATGTGGATGTAATAAACCTGGAATTTCCAAAAGGCAGTTATGAAAGTTTTAATGTATACACTCAGACTTTAAAAACTATGTTTATCTGAGACCATATTGAAAATCTTATTACCGTTTAAACTTTCAGAATTGGAATATTTATAATATTAGCTATGACGTTCTTAGAATTATATCTTAAGTAAGGATATGCAATGTAGTAAACATGTTACTTAAAACATAAAAATACACTTCCATCATCACTTTAATCATCTTTACCATCACAAAGAATTTTCTGGGGGTTATTTGCAGACTAATCCTCTCTGCTATACAGAGAGGATATCTTATATCCAATGTTATCTGTAGTATAAAAACAGGCAGTTTACACAACTCAGTTTGTGTTCTGGATCAAATAAATGATCAAATTACATGCCCAAATGACTGGTTTATTAAGCAATCATTTGTTGATTTTTAAAGAGTAAATCCAAAAATAATATTTGACATTAGTATTGTTCATTTCAGAAATGGAATAAAGAAAACAAACAGGTAAATGAAAATCATTTGTCTGATTAGTTTGGCTAAAAATAATAGTAACCATTATTTTCACATTTTGTGACTTATTTTCAGAGATTTTATCAAATGAATAATTATTCTAACTTTTGAAACAGAAATTTATAACAAATAAAATGATAACCTTTATATTTTTACTAATTATCTAGAGGTTGTAAAGCAAAAGTGTCTTTATATTCATATATTTTTCTTTGCTGTTTCATGAAATAGTAAAATGTGCACCAAAACCAGAACAAGTTAACTTCATTGTAATTAATTACAGGTATGTGAACTTTTTTTTTTTTTTTTTTTTTTTATCTGAGGCCATCGATAAAAACACACACACACACACTTTAGGCAAAGGCACAATAAAAATTTGATTTAGTTGTTTAACTTCCCTGTTTGTGTTATTTAAAAACAAACAAACAAACACAAAACAGGAAACAAATCTATATTCAATAAATATATAACATGCAAATACAAAAATTTAAAGTGGATATGATGAAAAATTTGTGGTTACAAAAAAATTGTGGGAAGGGGTTGAAGTAGGGAAAAGAAAGTGACAGAAAGGGAAGAAATTAAATTCAGCAGAAAGAACTGAGACAGCCAGGCAGAAAAAAGTATGAGGAACAGAAGGGAGCTAGAAAAATGAGACAGTTAAAAAATAGAAGCCAGGCAGATAGGTGGGCATAAAAACAGTATAGCAACAGAGGAGCACAAGTAGATTCAGCAGTCACTGGTGGTAGAGTTAAATGGTCATTTTTGACGCATTGATACAGTAACTCATTGTTTGCTTGTTATCATTGCAATTGAAATAAAAGTTTGTGTTCACAGATGCTGATCTTGACTACTAGAAGTGCTCTGCTCAGAATGGATTAGCCACGGAAGCCACAGAGTAAAATTATTTTCTGAATCTGGACAGCAATGGCCATGTTTGTTCAAGTCAAGATGGACAAACTTTCAAGTCAAGATGGACACACTTCTGCCCTGACCTCTATGTTTTTCCAGTAGGAATGAAAATTTTAATTACTAGTAAGAGTTATAAGTTGAAAGGAGAAAGAATTTAAGAAAATCCAGAATGCAAAGCATCCATACTTACACTCTCAATAATAATTAAAAATGAAGACAAAAGCATTTCACAAACCTTGTTTGCTGCTGACAGAGACTATTGAGTTAGAGCCATCATACAGAACACTGCCAATGATGGAGAGCTCAAAGTCAGCCCAATATATGCGTTCACTAAAATAATCCACAGCCAAACCTGCAAAATCAACACACACAAGACAAACAGTGCAAATAAATTTGAAATCATTCAAAATCATACTTTTGCTTCTTATTGTGTAATTACAGTTGACATTTGTCTTCAAGCATCATAGAAATTACCCGGTGCCAATCACGATACTGTAGAAATTAGAAAAATTAAAGTAACTCAATCTTTATCCCAAATACATGGGTTCAGATTACATGGCATTTAGTTAACAAACTCTAGCAACAGTCTTATTTCACATAAGAAAGTCTGCTGTAAATACCCCTTCTAGCCATATTTATGGTTTCTTAATTTTAGCTATCCTCTAATAGACTTTCCTTTAATATTATTTCCATTTTCATCTTCATATTTTATGGAGAATGAATTAATTATTTAAATCATTTATCGGACCATTATTTAAAATGAGTTAGTATAATTATTTGTATTTTTAATTCCTTCAAGAAGGTATAGTTCTCAGAATACACAAGGTTCATGTATTTAATTAAAATATATTTTCACCCCTTCAGAGTTGGCCAACGGTGTTACCGATCGGACATCTGTGTGCATGCTGAAGTTAATGTGACTAATGATTGATATTAGCCGGGTGTGGTGGCTCACGCCTGTAATCCCAGCACTTTGGGAGGCTGAGGCGGGAGGATCACGAGGTCAGGAGATTGAGACCAGCTGGTCAACATGGTGAAACCCTGTCGCTACTAAAAATCCAAAAATTAGCTGGGCGTGGTGGCCGGCACCTGCAATCCCAGCTACCCTGGAGGCTGAGGCAGGAGAATCGCTTGAACCTGGGAGGCAGAGGTCAGCAAGCTGGGATCAACCTGGGCAACAGAGTGAGACTCTGTCTCAAAAAAAAAAAAAAAGAAAAAAAAAAGAAAAAAATGATGTTTATGGTAGGGAAGAATAAACAGTAAAGTTCTTGATTAAAGTTCTAGTGATGCTTGAATTAATTTTATCTGAGACTGCTTGTCTTCAGTTTCATTACAGGTAGATTCAGTGAATGATAATGGACTGAAATAATATAGAGTAAAAATATTTTTTTAGTTTCATTTTTTGATTTCATGAATGTAATTGGAATCCATCCAGTGTCTTTTTGTAAGAACATCATCAACACATAGAATATCTAAGAAAGTAAACTTCTTTCAATATGGAAGAGTAATATGTCTGACTCATGAATTCTATAATAAATATTCACTGCTGTAGATTTTTTTTGTGACGTAGCTACTGTCTAAATATGACATATTGCATACTTTGGAAGTACAATGCAGTTAAATGCCTTAGGCAACTAAAGAGTGTTCCCAATGAGAACATTCAAGAAGCAACTGAAGTACATTTTAATGGCAATGCAACTGAATGAAAGGCACTTTTGAGTCTGTGCTAGACTTTTATTCCTGTGTAACTGGACCAAGACTTAATAATCAGAATGGAAATAATTCATATTAGAAATCATTAGTGAATAATTATTCAGTTAAGTACAAATACTTAGCTCACATGTAATCAAATTAAATATTTTGTTCCTCAAGTAATGTATAGAGATGTACCATGCCTGACCAGATCCTGAAAAATAACAATTAAGCAAGTGGCCATTGTTTTACTGGTTTCTGCTCAATTATTAATTTTCCATTTGAAGTCATGTTAGAAGACACGTTTTTGCATTTTCATGTAGAATTATGAGTAATATGAACCACAAATTACACGTTTTTTTGCTGCTGCTCCTATAGTTCAAAACACCTGACTGAGAAGGGTTAAAAACATAACATAAAAACATGATTGTCTCTCTTCTACCAATGTGCTACAATAAAGAAGTAGCTAAAACAAAAATCTGTTGCCGATAAAATTAGTTTTAGACTTAAAAACATTAATATTGATAATCACAGAAAAGGAGAAAACAATGAGTATGTAATCCAATTTAATCAACAATATTGTTTTTCAGATTCAGAAGCAGTAAAAAGTTCTCAAAAATGTCATGTATTGCATTATTGGTCTAGGTTTGTCTAAGACATACCCACTTTTATCAGCTCTGGCCATATTTTGTACTATTGGATGGAATTACATCTTGATAAAAATTATATAACAAAGTTTATAGATGAGTGGAATTTATACTCCAGAAATCCAAAAATCAATAATTTTGATTTTTTATTAAGCCCTTTAATAAAAGAGATAGTCTTCTAAATTAAAAAGTTAATAAAGGAATCAGCTAACTTTTCCTGTTATAGAGATGAGAATCAAGTTTATATGAAAAAAGTTCTTGTCTATCTTTAAAATATCATATTTTATTTTGCTCTGTAATAAAGAACCAATAATAAAATGGAAAAAAAAATCAATTCTCAAGAAACTCATTCTTATCTGAACAGGGAAAGATGAATATTTGGAACCAAGTCAGTAGGAGCCCAGAAAATTTGAAATAAAATGCCATACTTGTTTTAATTAAGTATAATAGAATCACAATTTGAACGGTTTATAAAAAATAAAGACATAGGCTCACTACGTTTTAGTGACACAGGATAATGGAGCTAATTATGTAGTCATTTTCTGCACATCTCCCTTGATACCAAGACTACTTTATATTTTAGGGATTTTAAAATTTCACTCTTGTCAAACTCTAAAATTTTCTAAGATCTACTCGTTCCCCTATTTCTATTGTAGGCTGGAAGAAAATGAAAAACAAACAAACAAAAAAACAAAATATTATGTGAAGTGACCACAGTATGTAACACATTGATATTTAAGAGGCAGGACTTGGAGAGAACAAAAAATTTAAATCACTGTTTTTCAGAAATAGAGAAAAAGACTATAAACATTCTGTTTTAATGGAAAGCCAAAATTTGCAAGATAATAATAACCAAGTGTGAACTACCATATTCTTGATTTAAGAAGTTGATAAAGGAGCCAAAAAATAAAAATAAAAATAAAAACCTGGATACATACCATTATGTCAAATTTAATTTTTAAAAATTGTTAAAAGTATTTTTGAGTTAGGTTAGAAACTACATTAAAGTCATGTTTTCATACACACATACACACTTATTTTTCATATACATACACATCTATTTATGATAGTGTTGGTAAACTAAATTCAAATAACAGCAAAATAATCCTAACATTCATGTTCACTTTATTTAACTAGAGACTTTATGTTACCCAATGAATTTGCTTAATGAATCAAACAATTGTGAGTGGTCCAGGACCAGTATGTATTTATTTATTTTCTTAGAAATTGCTGCAATTTGAGGGAGATAGGAGGCAATGTAAATATGCTTTTAAATATCAAAGAATGTAGTTTGAAATCAAACTCATGTAATACTACATACCCTCCTCACTGGATGCAAAGTTGGAAAGTATCTTTGTCTGACACAGCATTCATTAACTCTACATACTCATGGGGACTTCCCCTGTACCACACACTGCCAGGTACTATGCACAGAGCAAACAACAAAAGAGTTCATGTTCCTCATACCTCAAAATAATAAGAACCATTTATGACAAACCCATAGCCAATATCACACTGAATAGGCAAATGCTGGAAGCATGCTCTCACCACTCCTCTCACCAGTCCTACTCCACACAGAATTGGAATTTCTGGTCAGGACAATCAGGGAAGAGAAAGAAATAAAGTGCATTCAAATAGGAGGAAGGAAATTAAAAATGTCTCTGTTTGTAGATGACATGTTCCCATATCCAGAAAACTCCATCTTATCAGCTCAAAACCTTCTTAAGCTGATAAGCAACTTCAGGAAAGTCTTAGGATAACAAATCAATATGTGAAAATCACAAGATTTCCTATACACCAAAAATAGACAACCAGAGAGACAAATCATGAATGAACTCCCATTCACAGTTGCTGCAAAGACAATAAAATACTTACTTACTTAGAAATGTAGCTAACAAGGGAGGTGAAGGACCTGTTCAAGGAGAACTACAAACCACTGCTCAAGGGAACCAGAGAAAACTCAAGATGAAAAAAACCTACCACGCTCATGGATAGAAAGAATATTGTGAAAATGGCCATACTGCCCGAAGTAATTTATAAATTCAATGCTATTCCTATTAAACTACCATTGGCATCCTTCACCAAATTAGAAAAAATAAAATAATAATAATAATAATAATAAACCATTTTAAAATTCATATGGGCTGGGCACCCACCTATGGTCTCAGAAGTTTGAGAGACTGAGGAGGGTTGATCACTTGAGACCTGGAGTTCAAGACCAGCCTGGCCAACATGGTGAAACCGTATCTCTACTAAAAATACAGAAATTAGCTGGGCATAGTGGCGGGTGCCTGTAATCCCAGCTACGTGGGAGGCTGAGGCAGAAGAATTGCTTGAACCTGGGAGCAGAGGCTGCAGTGAACAAGGATAGCATCACTGAACTCCAGCTTGGGCGACAGAGCAAGATTCTGTCCCCTCAAAAAAAAAAAAAAAAATTAATATGGAGTCAAAACAGAGCCTGTATAGCTAAGATAATCCTAAGCAAAAAGAACAAAGCTGGAGGCATTGCATTACCTGTCTTCAAACTATACTACAAGGCTATAGTAACCAAAACACCATGGTACTGGTACAGACGCATAGACCCATGGAACAGAATAGAGAGCTCAGAAATAAGACTGCACATTTACAAACATCTGATTTTCAGCAAACCTGACAAAAGCAATGAGGAAAGGAGTCCGTATTTAATAAATGATGCTAGAAGAACTGGTTAGCCATATGCAGAAAATTGAAACTGGATCCCTTCCTTACACCTTATACAAAAATTAACTCAAGATAGATTTAAGACTTAAATGTAAAACCCAAATCTATAAAATTCCTAGAAGAAAATCTCAGAAATAGCATTCAGGACATAGGTAAAGGCAAAAATTTCATGATGAAGATGACAAAAGCAATTGTACAAGAAAAAAATTGTCAAATGGGATCTAATTGAACTAAAGTGCTTCTGCACAGCAAAATAAACTATCAGAGTCAACAGACAACCTACAGAATTGTAGAAAATTTTTGCAATCCACCCATCTGATAAAAGTCTAAATTCAGAATCTACAAGGAACTTAAATAAATTTACATGAAAAAAACAATCCCAGTAAAAAGTGGACAAAGGACATGAACAGACACTTTTCAAAAGAAGATATACCTTTGGCCAACAAACATATGATAAAAAGCTTAGCATCACTGATTATTAGAGAAATAATCTGATAGTACTTCATAATATTAGATAGTACAACAATAGTACTTCATACTATGTGGCCCAGCATTCCCATTGCTGGGTATATACCCAAAAGAATATAAATAATTCTACTGTAAAGATACACACATGCATATGTTCATTGCAGCACTGTTCACAAGAGCAGAGACGGGAATCAACCCAAATGCCCACCAATGATAGACTGCATAAAGAAAATGTGGTACATATACATCATGGAGTACTATGCAGCCATGAAAAGGAATGAGATCATGTCCTTTGCAGGGACATGGATGGAGCTTGAAGCCATTATCCTCAGCTAAATAGTTCATGTTCCTGCTCTCATGGAACACATTATTCATCTGCTACACACTTGACTGAAACAACATGTTTTTATTATGTCTTATATGGTGCCCAATAAAAACAATAATCAGTGTGTCATTTGAAGGCACACATTATTTGAATCACTCCTTAAATCAAAATCATACAATAGCTCAATATTGGCTAAAAAGTTATGTTGAAGCCCTTTGGCATTTAAGGTTTTCTCTTCTCACATATTATGTCACCCAACCCGTGCCCTTCTACATGTGTCTTGATTCCTGACATCAGCAGAGCATCCATATGCTCTACACTGGATCCCTGGCTCAGAGGACTATATTATTTCATATATCTGGCATTTTTAAGTTAGCTATTACTATATATATATATATATATATATATAAAATGTGTGTGTATATATGTGTGTATATATATATTATTTTAAAAGGGAGTTTCGCTCTTGTCGCTCAGGCGGGAGTGTAATGGTGGGATCTCGCCTCACTGGGTTCAAGCAATTCTTGTGCCTCAGCCTCCCAAGTAGCTGGGATTACAGGTACACATCACCATGCCTGGCTTGTTTTTTGTATTTTTAGTAGAAACGGGTTTGCCATGTTGGGCAGACTGGTCTCAAACTCCTGACCTCAGGTGATCCGCCCGCCTTGGCCTCCCAAAGTGCTGGGATTACAGGTGTGAGGCATCATGCCCAGCCAATCTTTTGATTTTCTATTGATAAAGCCAAGGTTTGAAGGTAATAAATTCATTTCTGAGGTCTCACAGCTAATACATATTCCCTTGAGATTCAAAAGTGTATGTGACTCCAATGAAGGATTTTTAAAAAATTTCTTCATGATGGATTACCTGTCTATCCCTCAAGTACTTATTCAAACATCACTTTTCACATAGTTTTTCATTATTGGAGATTATCTTTCTCACCTCTGAACTCTGATATTATAAAATATGACAATGACACAATTCTCACCTTTTGCAAAAAGTACAATTACTTCGCATATGCCTCATTTTTTTTTTCTTTCTCGAATGTAAACTTTGTAAGAAAAAGGACTGTGTTATGTGCATCACTAAGTTACCCATAAGAGTTGTTGAGCAGAATGGGTAATACATGGAAAGTGTCAGATCCGTGCATCTGTCACTAGGCCCAGTGTTGGAGACACTGTGGTGCCTATGCAGATCACCTTTACTAAAGAGGAGTACCCAATTCCTCACTGGTGCTTCTGCAGTGAGGACTCACACATACCCTCCTTCTCCAGATCATTGTGCTTAACTGATTGAAGCAGCTTTGCTTGGAATATCACAGCCCCAAGGCTAATTAATGATTGATGGGGCATATCAAAAGCAGATCCCCTTGCCTGTCATAAATTTATGCTCCAAAGCGTAACTATAGTGACTCAAACCAAGACTAGACTGGACCTGAAACACAGTTTACTGGGCTCCTTCCTCTGCTCTCCCTCTGTCTTTTACAGCTTTCTTCTGTATACCACTTCCTTCATAAATGACTTTTACAACAATCCCCATTCTAGGCACTTGCCTAAGTACTATCTTACAGGTAATTCCACAAACTGCTGCCAGTGTCATTTTTTAAAATAAAAACATGTTACATATACTATCAATATGATTATGTAAAATGTTAACACCAAAGAAGTATTTTAAAAATAAAAACCGTGTTTGAGATTATGCCACTTAACTTGCCAATATCTTCAAATAGCTCTCTTCAAAGCTAGAATAGAATTCAGTTTTGCATTTGAGTCACCTTGCCATCCTCATATCTTCCATTCTCCTGAATTGTTTATATGCTTCTAGGTATGCTAACCTTCTTGCTGTTTTCATGCTGAGCTAATTCCTTACTCAGAACTTACTATTCTATTTTCTTAAAAAGCTCTTTCCTCACATATTCACATCACTTGCTGCCTCTCTTTATTTAAGTGTCTCTTTCAATATCACCCTTCTAGAGATGACTTCTCTGATCATCATAACTAAAATAGTACCTCCATTGACAGCCCATCTCTTACTATGATTTTCTGTATAGCAGGTATAACAATGTGACAGTATATATAAATACATATTCTATCCTCTATAGGAAGATAGACTTCATGAGGGTTAGAACTTGCTTCATATTGTTTCTTCAGCATTTGGAACAATTTCTGGCACATGGTAGATATTCAATGGGCATTTGTTAATGAGCATGAGATGAAAACAAATTTATGTACATAGACTAAATTTCAAATATTGCTTCTCCCCATAAAGATTAAAAACAATCTAAATGAATGGAAAGGTATCAGACACATTAAAAATGAATAGGAATATAAGCACTAAATATAAATAAACTACAGAAGACATTGTAATGCATAATTTTTAAATATGTACTATAAACCATGCATTATGTCCTTTCTGTGGAGGTGTAGTCGGTGGAGGGTAGGTGGCACAGAGCCCCTGAGGCTCCCATAACCTGAAAATGTTTTATTGAAGAAGTGCTAAAGTTAGAGGTACAAAATGGGAAAGATACAACTAGGTAGACAAAGGTTGACGTTCTAGATAAGGGAGTTGGGAGAAAAATGACATGAGAGAAAGACCATGGAGACAGTAAAGATCTGAACTCCTGGGCAGTCCTGAGAACACAGATGGTTTGGAGTAATAGCTTAGATGGCAAGTGGGCCAGGGAGATTAAAGTCATATTGAAAAGAGCTCTGCATGAAAAGGCAAAAAAAAATCATCGAAACTGTCTTTTACATAAAGTATATTTAGCCACTTATTTGTTCATTTCATCTCTCATCCTCTAGGAATATTTCCCAATATCCCAACTTAATTAACATATATCTGTAAAAATACCCTAATGTAACTGTATTGCTATAAACTGTCAAAATTTCATGCCTGTGAAATCTGACTAATAGCCTTACAACTTAGACAAGTTTCAAATCATATTCCTGTAATATAACTGACAGTATAAGTACCTGATTTTCAAGTTGAGAAAATAGGACATGAAATGTAAACAACTTCATAAAATCATACTATAAATGGTTTTATCCACTTGTAAATATACTTATATTGCCAACAACACTATAAATAACTGTTAACAGTAATATACTTGTCATTCTGCTTCATATTTTAGCATGTGTCAGAAATCATACCTGTGGGTCTCTGTAAGTTCTTTTGTACTAAAATCCTTCTCAGTGTACCATCCATGGCTGCTTCTTCTATGTGGGAGTGATCTCCAACAACAGTCCAGTACATCATCCTGAAGAGAGTGGGTCAAAGAGGTTAGCCTGGTGATGGTGTTGCTATAACCCAACTCTGCTCCACAAAGCAGTGACTCTTCAGACCACATGCCCCAGAGTCACCCCAGAGTCTCTTAAAAAGTAGATTCCCGGGTACAACTCAAAACACACAGAATGAGAGCCTCCAATAAATGGCCTGGGAATCAACATTTTAACGAAAGTCTTGCCTACACACATTAAAATTTGAGAATCATTGTATACTATGATGTACCATAGCTCATTATTTAATATCCAAAATTCAATTTTGAAACTTTCATTAAAACTCAGAGAAAAAATATTTCCACCACATGAAACTTCCCTTTTACTTTGACACAATAGTCATTTTATTATGGATGCTGTATGAACATGCTATTTTTTTTTATAGAGAAGTAACTATTTTCTCAAACAGAAATTATTCTTTAATTTGGATGACTGCTTAATTCTAATAGTTAGGTATAAGTTATCTCTTTTTACTCAGGAGTTATCAATCCACTTTATGGATGATTAAGAGTTTTAGTTAACATTTTTCTATTTACTTTTTGGCCATTGCTTGTAGGTTTACATCTCTAACTAAAAGAAGGAAATGTTTGTAATACACTCTTTAAATTTGCGTGTGTGTGTGTGTATGTGTGTATATATACACATACACACACATATATATATATTCCTTCATCTTTTATTACCATAAAGAAAAATGTTAGTACTCTGTATGTAATATGTTTGATATTATGTTTAATATTTTGACAATTCAATTTTAGATCAAAAACAGAGGTTGTGTCTATCACACCAAGCTCATTCTTCTGCAATGCACACATATAACCATGCACAGACACACACACAGACACACAGGTACACTGAATGCATAATACAGGAATATTTCAGAAAAAAAAATATATTTCGTATCATCATTTGGTGGGAATAGGACATGCTTTATAGTACAAGGATATTTAAAGGCATGTGACACTATTACACATTGAACACTCATTACAGAGACAAAATCTACAGAGCATAATTTCTAAAAAGGATATTCATTTTCAAGAAATAGAAATACTAAACCATTAACCTACCCTCTTTTAGGATTTACAGCAATAGCATACGGTTCTCCAGCCATATTTGTTAAGAGTCTGGTGCAGTTGGGGCCATTTAGCTGCCCTACGTTAATAGAGTACCTCAGACTGGTCCAGTGAGTAGTGTAGTAACTGAACCAGTGCATTCTAGAATGATCAGTCCAGTAAATGTTTCCAGCCACCCAGTCAACTGCAATGTCCCTGGGCCTTTTAAATTCAGGACACTACAAGGAAACAAAACAACACATCACAGTATTTTCAAAAGGAAATTAGTGGAGTTTTCTGTATCTTTGCATTGAAGTTATGGGGAAATTATAAGAACATAGTCATGTGTTAATTGCTACATGCAATTAGATGTCAAAAAGATACCTAATGCTATTTTCAATCTTCGTAGATGTATTATCTGCCTGAATCTTAATTGTACAGATCACTGGAGTTTAACCAGATTGCACCTGTTTAATCATCACTCTGCTGAAATATTTCCAGAACCATAGGAGGTTCACCCATGACTTCTGGCAGTCAATATTTTCTTTAGAGTAACCATAATTCTGATAGCTAACACCACAGATTAAACAAATCAATGTAAAAAACAATCATAATCTTTCATTCCAGAATTTTTTTTGGTTTGTTTCTTTGCGACGGGAGTCTCACTCTGTCGCCCAGCCTAAAGTGCTGTGGCGCGATCTCGGCTCACTGCAAGCTCCGCCTCCCGGGTTCACGCCATTCTCCTGCCTCAGCCTTCTGAGTAGCTGGGACTACAGGCACCCGCCACCACGCCCAGCTAATTTTTTGTATTTTTTAGTAGAGACAGGGTTTCACTGTGGGTTAGCCAGGATGGTCTGGATTTCCTGACCTCGTGATCCGCCCGCCTCGGCCTCCCAGAGTGCTGGGATTACAGGTGTGAGCCACCGCGACTGGCCATTCTAGAATTCTTTTGTTCAACATCATGACTGTGAAATGTATCCTTGTTTTGCATATATCAATTTTTAATCTTTTCATTGCTCAGTAGTATTTGTTCAAGTATTTGCTCAAGTGGATTTGTACTGACGATAGCCACTTGGCTTGTTTACAGTTTTAGGCCATTACAACTAAAGTTATGGATAGTTTAGCACTTTTTTGTTGTTGTTGGTGGTGGATACAAACACTCAATTCATTTGGGTATTTACCAAGGAATAGAATTAATGTTTTCAAGTTTATGCACACTTAGCTTGATAGGACACGCTAGAAAAAATTTTCAAAGAGTTTGTAGCAATGTACAATCTTTTCAGCAATGCAAGAAAAACTCAGATGCTCTGCATCCTCACCACACATAATTTTGTCCTACAATTGAAAAAATCATTAGTACAGCTAGACACATTTAGGAAAATACTACATTTTAACATCTTTTGAGGAAAGTCAGAATATCTGTTATTCATCTTACATTTGATAGGTTGGATTGACCATTCTGTTTTACTGTATTACTGTGAGACAATGGTAACAGAATTCATTGAGACTAGACAGCAAGGAAAATAACTTATGTTCTGTGCCCTTCAATTAACTTGATCACTTTGAGCAGGAACTAGTGTAGTACTTAATTGACATGACCAGGTTTATTGTGCATAACCAAAAGTGAGAAGGTATTCGCAGGTGTATTATGGCAAGAGTAGAAACAATTATTTGAAAGTGATTACAACTAGATGTGTAATCAATATGTAACAGCATCTTTAAGACCTGGGCAGCAGTGGAAATATGAGTTTTCAACACATGAAAGCTTCTTGTGTGGGTTCAGAGGAACCAGTATTATCAATCAGTGGACTTGGATTAAAAGAAAAGAAACTGACCATCTCGAAAAGAACATGGAAGGCCAAGAAACAGGAATTGCAAATCACTGTCTGCTGCATGATTACTGGGATCTCAAACAAGGAAAATATGGCTTACATTAAACACAGAATCCATAGACAATTTCTAATGCCATTTATCATCAGTTTTTTGACCTATTGGACGTTAAAACTGAAATTATGAAATTGTATTACCCTATTTCTCAACTTTAACAATAAATGTTATCCATATACCCAGTGATGTCTCAGTTATCTGAATTAAATGTAAAGCACTCTGCAATACAGTATACTCTAGAAATGTTATATAAATAATGTTCGCAGATGTTTAGAATATAAATGTCCTAGTCAAACCAAAAAATCATTTTCGAATGCTCCAGTATCATTTAAGCTAACTGTATTTTTATTTTCAACTTGTCATCATTTAAAAGTAAATATATCACCAAATGGCATGTGCATGTCAGTGTGAATCATAAATCTACAAACACGAAAGACAATGGGAAAAATCACCATTATAAGCTATTTTAAACCTGTTGAAGTATATGTGTAATTTTCTAACACTAGCAAAACAAACCTTTATGACACAAAACTTATAATGCTCTTTGTCTGATTGAACATAGAAAAAGTATCTATTTTCCATTTGTGAGATGTAAATGTATACACCTGATTTTCAATACTCATGGTATCCCTGATAAAATATGTCATATTCCATGCAAGTTCCACTTTTGTTGAATTTAGGATTTTCATTTCATTAAATTCATTCTCAAAAAATTCTGATTATCCTTCAACTTTAGACTTCTAACCCTAGACTGATGACAGTTAGTAACGCAGTTTCCTAATGTTTGTAGAGCATTCAGAAGTTTGATTTGGTGATACTTTTTCAGGTAAACAGGCTGGTGAAGATTTTACTAAGGGTGAATTATAGAAGGATAAATTTAGGTCACATTTCTAGGGTAAAGAACATAGATTAGAAAAAAGAAAAAAAAACTTACTTTTCATGATAAGTACAAGATATATTGATGACTTGCAGAGCCATTTAATATATACATTTATTCTCCTTCCTCTGAAATAACGAATCTCTAATGTCATTCAAGTAACAACTAAAGTAGTTAGAATATGGGGTAAAAAATAGGCACATGCAATTAATTCAACCTAAGGTTATGATATCATAAATGACAAGATGATTCTCAGAGAATAATGGCAGAGGGTGAAGATGTTATCAGGTGTTCATCCTCAGTGACTCACAGTAAACTAAATACTTACTTATTTTCAACAATGAAGAGAGAATAACAAAACAAAACAAAAGACAATCAGGAGGAAGAGGGAAGAAAGGAGTGGAGGCGGAAGAAGACAACCTCCCTCAGAATAAGGTGGCAACATTATTAACCTACTCTCAACCTATGGCCAAATTAGGAAATCACCCTTTGTACTGAGCTTCATAGGAAAGAAATAATCTCTACCATTCACATCTTGACCAGGATTTTGAATAGTATTAACCACATAAAAGGGAGCCTTATATTGAATGGATGTTCACTGGAGGATGAAAGGCAGAAACCCCTGTTGGATCTTCATATTATGATCACACAATTTATTTAAGGAGAGGTACCAAAATCAATCAGGTAAATACGAAAAATGGAAAAACACAGGATAAGTACACTGACATTCTGAGAGTGGAAATGAAGATTGACATGGGAAAACAGAACAGGAGAGCTAAGCTCCTTGCCTTCAAAAATCATGAAACAAAACAAACAAGCATACCAGATTAGAGAGAAGAAAATATACAACTTTCATTTGCCCCATTGACAAGCTCACTAGACAGGTACACCCATGAAATAGAGACGCTAATTAAACGTGTCCTGTTTGAGAGACTGCAGGAGCATGCAGCTTCCCTGACAACAAAAGGGTATTTCTCATCTTGTTGAACAGAGTGGAAGACACATTTTGGCTGCTTTCTTCAGACAGATGATTTCTTTTCTAATAAGCTCTCTAAATACACAGCCAGTTTTGAGACCTGAGGCATCCTTCTTTGTAGGAATGCATTAGTCAAATGAATGAAACCCTTACATCTTACAAAAAAAGTGACAGTTTGTAACAAAATTAGAGGTTACTAGTTTAAATTACTAATCCTTTATAGGTGTAGATTGTAAGGTATCTGTCACAATTCCAGCTTCAATAAACTGAAGATGTAAGTCACTGAAGACATTTGTTTTAAAACAGGAAAAGGGAAAAATCTGTGACAGGGGAGTTCAAGCATTTGAGCCATGAAAATACTGCTGTCTGTTTTAATAAATTTCTTACAGTTAGCAATACGCTTTAAGAAAATTTAGTTTACACAAGGATAAACTGTGGTGATACCACATATTTTATTGATTTGTGATGATTTTCATCTTGGTGTATATCTAAGAATAGAAAATTCAACTAATTTTATTAAAGTTACTTATCTCCCAATGGAATTATATTAAAACAAAGATATAAAACCACCCTCAAGAAATTGTGTGTGGATGTCTCTGTAGGATATTTTGCTAAATGAAAAGACTATTGACATTTTGCTTCTCAACATATGAATCAGATTCTCTTCCAATGAGTGGATGTAAAATAATAACTACACAAATTCTAAATTTTACTAAATTCTATTGACTTAGTCATGTTATTAAAATATCCAAATATTTCATATGTCAGTCAAGGAGCTCACATAGCAGTGGAGAAATCCTAAGAGAACCAAGAAAAAGTTATATTTAGAGCTAGAATGTGTACGAGATTTAAAAAAAAAAAAAAAAACTATTGCAGAGATGAAAAAACTTTGGCTTCTATTTATGATTTATACTGAACAATAGATTATTTCAATCTGAATAATTTTAAGGTTGCAACGATCTACATTAGGACCATGTCAACTTGAAATAATCTTCTGTTAGATGAAAAAGAAACTTCAGATGTAATTCTCAGACGGTTTTTTAAAAAGACCAAATTTGTCGTTGAATTAAAGACTCAATAATGTATGTGATTTTGTTACTCTTTTTTTTTTTTAAGCCCCTGTTACTCTTTTTCTTTTTTAAGCCTCTTCAGTGTTCTTTAACCTTTTATTCCTGATTCACCTCTGTGCTCCATAAAAAGAAAGACTGGCTCTCTAAACTTTTATTCACACTATCAGAAAAACAAAGATATCACAGAAGATTAGAAAACACACTGAATTTGGAATCAGAAGAACTGATTTAAATCCTAGTCCTAGTTTCTCTCCATATTATAAGGTGTATAAAACAAAAACTTTGGATTAGATGATCTTTGACCATCTCTAGCTCCTAAACAGTAAATTACGTAACAGTTTGAAATATTATCCATTCTGGGTAAGTCTGCATTTCGTATAGCCTTAAATGCATATCTATGGTAATTGCTCATTTTTAGGCATTAGTGAGTGACTAATTTGTTCGTGCTTGGGCTGGTAATTCTGATACTATCCTACATCATATGTGAATGACCTGGAAATAAGGAAGTAGAATACCTCTGACAATTACAATTTAAACATGCATAACATTCGAGAAATAATTCGGAGTTACCTGAGAGTAGACCTATCAAAACAATTGGTTGAGGAGTAAATTTAAGTTAAAATTAAAAAAAAAAAAAGTAGATTCTAACTTTTAAAATTAAAAAGTCACATTATATATCCAAAGTTTTGTTTTTTTCTTGAAAATTAAGGTCATACAGTTTGATATATCGAAACCGGGCTAACATTCCAGAATAGAAGAGCCAATTACCTGCTGCGCCCTCCTTTTATTAGATGTGTTCAGTTTGTCTCTATCACCTGTGTTCCCAATGTTTATGCCTATTTCAATCAATTATCTTACCTACATAACTTCTTTATATAATCAGTTTGCACCAAAAGGAATTGAATTTAATAAAGATATTGTGTATCTATCAGAAAGAGGATGAAGACAGTAACAAACACATAGAAAAGAGTTAAAGAAGCAAATGACAGTGTTTTTCCAGAATCATTAGGTAAGTTCCTTGTGGATCAACAGGAATTTTAGTCTTTGTAGCAGATGTACATGAGTATATACATGATTTATATGATATACATAAAATAAATTGTGTTCTTTTATCTCAGTGTCTCTCATCCATCAAATTCATTCAGATTATGAATATGTGTGTATGTGCACACGTGCTATGTAAATATAGGAAATGCTGAGTTTCATATATCATTCTCTTGCCAGCTTCATTATAGTTTCCTAGCATTTTATTACTCCTTAAACTGACAATAAAATTTCCAAGTCTAAACAGAACCCAGAATAATAAAGGGGTCACCTTGTAGGCTACTTTTTAGGCATAAAATTAACATTCTTCAGTCTTTCTTTGAGCATGTCCCTTCAAATGACAACAGGGCCTTTGGAAGACCTGAAAACACATTCTGTGGGATGAGATCTCTGATGCTTCAACAAGATCAAGATCATTCTCAGTGGTGACAATAAGTATAATAATAATAATAAAAGTGGTATCTTTTTAATAAAGGAGCTTTGGTTAATTGGGAAAATTAAGGAAGACAGAAAAAAATAGCACGTAAATGACTTTGAAGGGAAGATAAAAAGTTGCATTCTTGGTAGTGAAATATGGCCTATATAGGGCTGGAACAAAACTTTGTGTTTGGGGATATATATGTGCTTGTTTATAGCTATGTAAGAAAATGGGAGAGGTGTGATGGGAGATGAGACTGAAAATGACTAAGAGGTTTGTAAACCAATAGTTTTTAAAAGGATATCCAGTAGAAGAATTTACTTAGGGACATATGATGATAAGATTAATGTTTTAAGAATGTTTTGGCTATGGTGTGGAGAATGGCTTGGGTGTGCGGGTCAAAAGTGGATAGATAAAACCAGAGGAGACTAACTTAATGAACTCCAGGGAGAAGAGTGTGGAAGTTAAATTGATGGTTTTCTGAGACAAAGGTGGACAAAATATGAAATCTAAAAAACCACGATGAGATGCCATCTCTCACAAGCTAGAATGTCTACTATTAAAACATCAAAAAATAGCAGATGCTAGTGAGGCTATGTATTATATAACTATTTGTGAATTCATTTTGCCATATATCATTTATAATTATTCTTTCAACTTTCATAGTATACACAACAACTTTATTCCTTAAGGTTTGAGAGAAAGATACATAACCACATTTCCTGTTAAGCAATATATAACTAGCAAAAAAATAGCTTTGAAATTAAACTTTCATGGAAAATCATATATTTCTTACTACGGTTATAAAAATATTTGCTATTCAGGTAAGGCCAATTATGCATGACATACTATAAACCCTTCAGACACAAAAATGATTGATTATTAGGATCTCTATCATAGGGATTTCATAATAGATATGACTTCTCACAAATTAATCTAAAAATGCAATGCAACAGCAATCCAATTCTAATGTGTTTATTCTTCTACTAAGAGTCTAAAACAATTTTAGAAATAAAAATGCAAGATTTTCAAATAATTTTCAAATGAATGGCTGTGGAGTTCATACATAGAGATATGCTATAATGCTACAGTACATTTTAAAAATATGTTCATGCGGCACAGATCCACAAAGAGATCCAAAGACTATGATGGGGACTCCATATTCACGCATACGTTTTGAGAGTTTAGTACTACAGAACAATAGAAATACCTACTCCATCACTAGAGAAACGAAAGACTATTTAATATTTAGGGTGGAAGTTAAATCTCCCATCAAACCATATACACATAAATGCATTCAGATCCATCAGAAACATAAATATTTAAAAGTAAAAGAAATATTAAAAGAAAGAATAGAAAGTGTGTACATGTTCTGGATAAAAGACTTCCCTAAATATGATGTGATGTCCAGGAGCATTGACAGAAAAGACAATCAGATCTGACTACATAAAAAACAAATCTTCTATATAGCAAAAACCATCAGAAACAAAGCAAATTCATTTGAAGGAAATGTTTTTTTTTGTGTGCGTGTGGGGTGTATATCTTACAAAAACTCAGTATTTACAGTATATAAATAGTGCATAATAAGATCTTATGGAAAACAAAACACTTTAAGGAAAAAATAAGCATAGATCAAAATAAGACCCCTGGAAGAAGCAGAATTTTGAATAGTTAATAAAACATAAGAAAAGGTGTTCAAACTTCACAACACAGAAAATACACATCAAAAACAATTGGCAAAAGTTTATTAGTATTATGATGCCGATTTTGGCAATAGCATTAGGAAAAATTCAAATTCACATATTGAGCATTTTTTAAAAGTAGTCTTTTTGAAGGCAATCTGAAAGTACTTATTCAAAATTAAGTTTGAATACTCTTTAATCTAGCATTTTCACTGCATAAAATGCCTGGACTATCTAATACAGGCTTTGTTACCCTTATACTTGAAGATGACCACTAAGATATTATTTGCAATAACAAGACAAAATCAAACAAACTAGGTTTCTCAAAATATAAATATTGAAATGAAGGATGTTATATTTACACTATGAGTGCAATCATTAAAAAAAATGACATAGGTAAAATTAGCTGACACGGTAAGGTCTCAAAATTTGTTTAGTGAACAAAGTAAACAGCAGAAATGACTTTGTATGATACGATTCTATTACATATTGAAAAAACCTTAGTGTTGTACAAGTATCTAAGTTCATAAATAGGTAAATAGCTAATCAAACGATGGTATATCCACATAACAATATGCTATTCAGCCAAAGAAAGAATGTCTTATTGATATATGAAACAATATGGATGAATCTCACAATCATTGTGCTGAGTGAAAGACGACTGATCAAAAAGGGTACTTACTATGTACATAAAATTCTAGAAAGAGCAAACTAATCTATAATGAAGAAAACAAATCAGTAGTTGTCTGGTGATGGGAGAAAAGTGGGCCAGGGTCTGGGGGAATAGATTACTGAGGGAATTAGATGACCATATGGAAAGAGTTGGAGGTCATATAGATATGTTCATTAGTTTGATTGTGATGATAATCAAAACTTTTGAAATTGTATATGCTGTATATATTTAAATATGTAGAGTTTATTTTATGACAATTATAGCTTGAGCTTCTAAAAATGCTCTAGATGTACCAGTATATAAATTTATAGAAAAATATTTGTATAGTACAGAACAAATTGATCATCTATTAAGAGAGCTGTGGACTTTGAGGAAACAGGATAAAGAATCCTTTTCACTTTTTGCCATTCTGACTGCTGGATTGTGAGTGAAAAGTGCAGCAAGGACAGAAGTTAGGAGGCTACTGAACTAATTCAAAAGAAAGATGCCTGGATCAAACCTAGGTGCCCTCAGCAAAGCTAATATAAGGTAGCCCACTCTTGGACATACCTGGAAGGTGTATTCAACAAGACTTCCTGATTTATTAGTTATGATGGAAGGAAAGGAATCAGCAACAACTAATGACTCCAAGATGTTTATTTTAAACATATGAAAAATAGAGTTGTCATTAAATGAGATTACAGAAGTGGATTTGAGGGATACAATGTGAAGTTTATTTCGGGGCATTCTAGTTTCAATATTTTTTTTTAGATACAAAAGAAAAAGAAAGTAAGCAGTTGGACAGGGGATGATATCAATTATGTTAACATGTCCATATATGTTAAGCCATGAAACTATGTGAGCTCAACAAGGAAGTAAGGGAAGATAGTAGAGGACTAAGGTCTGAGCCTGTGGTATTTCATTATTAAGACGGATGAAGAAAAGGAACAAGCAAAAGAGAATGAGTAGGTGAGGGAAAAAAAGAAACGTTAAAACACCAATTAAATAATAACTACATTGGTAATTCACCTTAGTATCATTTTATTTTACAGGCTTGTGATTACATAATATGACATGATAAAGATAAAATAAGTATCTGCTGAAAGCCTGGCTGGAGAGGCTGATATTGCGGTGAAGGGTTTCTCAGTTTCACTGCTGCCAATGTTTTGCTCAGGATATTTTGTAGTGTGTTATCTTACCCATCGTAGTGTGTTAAGCAGCATTTCTGGCCTTACCCACTTGATACCTGAAGTAGTCTCCCGGTTGTAACAATCAAAAATATCTCCAGATATTTCTAAATGAGTGGGAAATCATACCTACTTGTGCTCTCTGATGCCTGCCTCCTCCACATACCCTAAATTTCTTAAGGTCCTTAATGAATCTCTGCCACGAAATTTGTTGAATACTTCCTTGTCGTCATTCACTTGATCTCTTAGAAGTATACTAAAATTATGACCCTGATCTCTTTCTCAAAATATTCTCCTCTCTCAGTTTTTGTAACTCTACATCTTCTTATTTTCTCTGAATGCACTGGCTACTCCTTGTCATCATTTTAAATTTGCTTGGGAGATTGGTTGCAGTCCTTCTTTTCCTCCTTTCTTCTCTTACTGGTAATCTAATCTGGCTTCATAGTTTTATGTACATCTTCTACTCTGCTAGTCTTTAATGTGTATCTCTAGCCCAGAATATGTTTGTGTATGTATGTATATATGTATATATGTATATCTACACATATAAATATATATACATAATACATATAATTTAATGTTATGCATATAACATATATACATAAATATATATATTTATGATTCATGTCCTCTCATAACTCATATACATGTATATATATAAAATAATATTACTTCTTTCTCATCACAACTCAAATCTTCTCTCTTCAAATTGGCCTTTACTCATCTTATGTTGGGAATTGCATTATCTGAATTTTTCTTTTTTAGTTCATTATTTAATTCCTTTAATACATTTTTAAAAATTGGAATTTTCTGTATTGATCTACCTATGAGTTTAATTAACTTTCTCTTTCTTCCCTAGAAAATAAGCTCCATGAAAGCAAGATTCCAGTTCTATTATTATTGCATTCCAAAAACCCAACACCAAAACTAACAAGTAGGCTTTAAATAAGCCTTTGGGTATGAATGAATAAATTTTGACTGGTTTCCCCTAAAATGCTATGCTTTTTATTAATAATTTCCTCAGCATTATTTATTGTAGACTCATATAATAATTATCACTGGTATATTTTTAATGAGTAAATACTGTTTAATTAAGGAACTAAAAATCCATGATAGCAAAGTGTCAAATTTATACCTCTTTGACTTGTTTAGTAAAATTTTGACTAGATCATAACTGTTACATTATCATTTACCAGAGTCAATATGTATTATTGAGTGCCTATCTTGTGCAATTAACAACAATAAAACCACAAATTGTAATGATGTAATGAACTGATAGCTTTAGATTTTTTCCACGTAATCATAATAAATGATTGTAACTCTGATTTGAATGAACTCAGATGACTATCAATTTTTAGCAGTACCCAGATGTTCTGAAACAAGACTTTTAAGTGGTTTTGTACACACACACACACACACATACTTATTTGTGAGTGCATATGCACACTTATGCACTTTTGCATGTGTGTGTGCATGTGTGTGTGTGTGTGCTTGTGATACACAGAGACTCATATATTGGGTATGAGGTTTATACCTCAATTAAAAATTGAGACCTGTTAGGAATAACTTAAATAGATATGTTGTTAAAAGTGTTTTGGGAAAACAAAATGACGTAATCAACTTTTTGAGAAAGAGATATGATTATTAATCAGTAAAATAATAAGCATGTTTATCCTGAATATTCTATTTACAAAAATGAGAACATACCACAAAATGATATCTCATATTTACTTTTCAAAGTCAAGTAGATCAGATAAATCTGAGTATTTATTTTGCATAGGAATATTTAGATTTTTAGTGGTAAAAATTTAATCTGTGCTTTTAGAGTTATTTGCATTTTTCCAAACATTAACCTACTTTATAGTGTTTCCCCTCATATGCTTTTTTGTATAGCATCTCATACTAAAAATGATAAATTGCCCAAGAGTATGTACAATTGTTGCATAATGTTGTTATATTCTGTTCTGGGTACTAAAATTAAAATTCGGAAGTCTCATTATGTCTTATGTACAAATTAAATCATGTCACTCTTTTAAGTTTTAAATTATATATTTTCTTAAAGGAAAAAAATCCATTCCTTTTGTATAGCCCAGAAGATTAGAATATCATAAGTATTTCTAATTATAAACAACTTGGTCTGCATTTGAAAGTTAAATTTATAATAATTATTAGTATTCTAACCATTTTCATAGATTACAGAAGAGTATTCCCTTCACAATTTCCAAAATAATAATAATAATAATAATAATAATAATGAAACAGGATCATATGGAAAAATAACCATTTTTTTGGAATGGACTTCATTTAACATTTAGTTGTCTGAATAATATTCTTCTGGTTTTTGATGCAACAGATTTTATACTATTTATGGAATTGAACTATTCCAATATTTTTAGTATCTGCAAGTATGTTTTTAAAACATCCTGCTACCACATGGCTAACTTCTTCCATTTGGTTCACTGATAATGGAGTTACAACTAATGTATTCATAGCTTGATTTGTAGATTTTTCTCACCCTTGTCTATTGATTCAGAGATAGAAATCAATGTGCCATAATTAGCCTAGGGAAAAAATCTTGAGTTTTATTTTTCAAGGGGTGGGGAAGTCTCAATCAGTATTATTTAATATTTGTGTCAAAACTTACAAGATGAATTAGATTGCATGCTCATTAAACTAAGGGATGACTAGCGTGTTACTGTTAGAAGAACCAATGTTTACATGGCAGAGTAATTCATAAGATAGAAAATCAATTATTAATACGTAAGACAGATTTCAGAGGAATAAACACAAATTGTCCAGATAATAATTGGATAGATATATGATATGCCATACATCTTTTGGAAATCAAATATATTTATTATCTCAAAGGAGTTGTAGAAATTGTGTACTTCAATATTATAGTTGTTTTCAGATGAGTAAGCTGAGACTCAGATATGTGATATATCTTTCAAGTTAATTGCTCTACAATTCATATTACTCACTAAGGTGGTAATAATAGATTTAGTCTGTCTTTATAATATTGAAATATCAGGAATACAAAAAGATTTAGGAAGCAAAGTTAAATAGTTGCTTTTATCAGTGCAGCTCTAAAGTATTTTTTAAAATAATGTATTGGCTAGAATTGTTAGGAAATTTGGCTTATAGTGCTAAAACTCATGGCTCAGAGGTTCCAAACTTATAATTATGGCATTTAGTTAGTTATGATGGACTCCTTAGTAGAAAATGCACTCCTACTGTTATCCATTTTTCTTCTTTGTGAATGCTATTAGTCATGAGAGATTTAAATAGAGAGGTGAAAACAAAAGCAAAACATAAGAAGTCTGGATGATATAACACAAGTTATTACTATCATTAAAAGAGTAAATAAAGTTTTATATCCTATTAAAATAAGTCTAATCAAGCTTTGCCATTGAATATGAAAGATTCTATAACACATTAATAAAGATCAAATATGTAAAAATATACACATATAAATAAATATTCAAGTAAAATACATAAATACATTTCTGTGTATAAGAATGAAAACTTAGTTACCAAACATTGAGTGAATTTGGCTTAAAATCTACAATAAATTTTGTGAATTCTGTTCACTAGAACAGCGGTCCCCAACCTTTCTGGCACCAGGGACCAGGTTCATGGAAGACAACTTTTCTACGAATGGGGTAGGTGGGGGATTAGATTCTCACAAGGAACTCAGCAATCTAGATCCCTTGCATCCACAGTTCACAGATTCCTCCCATGCACAGTTCACAATAGGGTTTGTGCTCCTGTGAAAATGCAATGCCACCACTGCTCTGACAGTGTGCAGAGCTCATATGGTAATGCTCCCTCACTAGCTGCTCACCTCCTGTTGTGCAATCAGGTTCCTAATGGCCACAGACTGATACTGGTCTGTGGGCTGGGGATTGGAGACCCCTGAACTAAAGGACAGTCAATTTCCCCAAAGCACAAAGCTAAATAAAACAAAGACTTTTCTTGAAAAATTATGCCAAAATTAAAGATGTGTCTATCTTTATCAATTATAAAATGCAGATATGTAATTTGCAAATAATGTTTAATGTGCTAATATGAAGCAGAGAACATTTTGCCAATTATTGTTATTAATTTAATCACCATCAACAGAATCATCCTACTATTAATAGCAATCATCTAAATAGTACTTCCTATGTACCTAGACAGTTAAACATTAGTATATAAAATACATATAATTAATGTATATTATGTATTAGTTACATGTAATTATATACAATTAATTTTAGTATATAGTTAATATACTAATATGTAAACTGAATCATCACTAGAACCTCTTGAAATAGAGTACCAAGAAGCTAAGAGGCCAGTAAGCAACAGGAATAAGATTCAAACTCAGCCAATATAACTCCACAGTATATACTCTTTATTCATTCATTAACAACAGATGCCATGTTACCATAGAAGCAATGTTTTCAACAGGCAGATTTCTGTTTTAGAGCTAACGAAAGTTAATGGTAGCTATTGTGTTCGAGGAAATAGGAATTGAACAATTCTGGTATACATGGATTTTTACTCAAAGGTTTCATCTAAGTTAATCTAAATCTGAATTTGAAAGCTACAATAGCTTATTTTAAAACCAGCATATTGCCATCTACTGCTGATAAAATTAAAATATGTTCCAGACTTGCATCAAATGGATTCATGTAGTTCAAGTGTTTATGGTAGATGCTAGTAGAAAAAATAGGGAGGACTTCTAGATAGGAACCTCTAATTTTTGTTAAACACAAAGCTTCAATTACATCCTGCTGGGACAGCACTTGACTCTTTGGTTGTACAGGAATGGGCCAGGCCCTTTAAAAATACACATTTATCTGTCATTTTCCTTCCAGGTTACTTAAAAATATAAAACACACAATAACTTGACATGCCCTGAAACAAAAAGGGATAATCTATAACCATAAATTGAAACATGTTCCAGTTTATTTTTCTCAAAAACCATGATTATCAACATGTCCATCATACACAAGTGCACAATATTTCTGTTTTGAATGTTTCCAGAAATATAGTTATCAGGAGTCAGAAGAAATGGTTACACCATTGAGTTGATGTCCTGCCCTAGAGTAGAAGTATACTTATGATAATGTAAGAAGAGAAACAATTATCCCTGCATTACACTACTTTCTAATGTAAAAATAATGTGATGTTTCCCAATCTCATCTCATGATAAAAAAGTTTATATTCATAATAATTGTAAAGCACTATGGAGCAGATGTTCTGGAGATGTTAGGTATCATTCATTAGCATTCTTATACTATATATAAGTCAAATACATTAAAGCAAAAACATAAAAGCGTACAACTAAAATAAGTCATGTACAGCTATGATAATGAATGAGCAGAGAAATACATTATTTCTATACAAGGAAAATATTGGGAAAATAATTGAATATATTAATTAATATAATTAGATATTACAATAGATACATTTTATTTAAAAAGCAGCTGGTGGAAAGGTATGGACTTTCAAATATATAATGGTATTTACTTACAATCAAGCCACTGTTTGCTTGCCTTTTTTCTCTGCCATGGATCCTTTTGTAGAAAATTCCGCCTGGATTAAACTGAGTACTCCAAATAATCATATCTCTTTGATAATATACATCCATCCCTGTTATTCTTGAATTATGTTCAATATGAGAAATTTGTTGATGATCGCCACTGTAGTTGAATGGATATATAAAACCCAGGATATCAGTGTCATTAGCAATGTAGAGAACTTGATCTTCAGAGCCTGGAGATTATTATAATAAAATACAAAAATAAAGTAAATTTCAACTAATGTTAAAAGCAATAATTGTACTTTTAAATGATCTTGAATTATTATTCTTAATACAGTTTTTCCTCAAAAATCAACCAGCTTTATATTATCTTTTGGTCTTTTGGCTTATTATTTCTGATATCCACTTATCTAAATATTTATAATAATTGTTGATAGAGGTTTTCTAGTGCCAATCTTTCCTTATGGCTAGAAATTATGTACATATAGATGTCCTTTTTATGAAGAGAGATTATTATTTGATAAGTCACAATACAGTAGGTTATAATGCATCAATTGTCAATGTCCAGGTGCTATGTTGTATACTCATTAAGCTTCTAAAGTTTCTGAGTACTTAATTTATGAACCTGAGTGATCATTACTTTAGGCTAAGAAATAAAAATTAAGATATGAAGAATCTTCCTCTTACTGTATTTATACATCTTAAGTACTTATTAACTTTTAGCATAAAAAGATCAGCATTTATTACATTAAAGTTCTATAATCTCTAAATTATCTAGAATCCTGCTAAGTGAAACATTCTAAATTTTTGACATCTACAACAGAATACTAATGTCATTTTCATACTGACAAGTAAAACCCTAAAGCAAATGCCAAAAATATCAATTAAAATATTAATGAAGCCCTAAAGAGAGGTTGGATTGCAGATACAGTTTCTGCAAATAAATAATAATAATAATACCCCATGAGATGTCTTTCAGCTCTGTAATGTTAATAGCTCTCATTAACATTATATAATGAATGAATGCTCATTATGTGTCAGACGCTATGTTAAGCCTTTCACAGTTTATCTTCACTTCTTATAACTATGGAAACTGAACTGAGGCTCAGACACTTTATTGAATTCCTCGAGACCACAGAGTCTAAAAGATGCTGTGCTGGGATTCCAATCCAAGTATATCTAATGCTATAGCCCACAGCTGATCCATTATGTCATCCTTTTCTTCTTGTAATAACAATCTTATTATAATAATAATGTCCAATTATACCTTGCAGCTAACAATATTGAAGTTACAATATTATTTAGCATAAACATATGAATATTAAAATCTATACCTACAATTGCCCAGAACCATAGTTTATCATTTAATCTTTTTGTTTGTTTGTTTGCTTGTTTTTCTTTTTTTGAGATGGAATCTTGCTCTGTCACCCAGGCTGGAGTGCAGTGGCACAATTCTGGTTCACTGCAACCTCTGCCTCCTGGGTTGAAGTGATTCTTCTGCATCAGCCTCCCAAGTAGCTGGGACTACAGGTGCACACCACCACGCCTGGCTAATTTCTGTATTTTTAATAGAGACGGGGTTTCACCATGTCGGTCAGGCTGTTCTTGAGCTCCTGACCTCGTGATCCGCTCGCCTTGGCCTCCCAAGGTCCTGGGATTACAGGCGTGAGCTACTGCACCTGGCCTATCATTTAATCTTTTTAAAAAATAATATTAGTAAGTGGAGGAGTTCTAAATTTGAAAGAAAGATCTTGTTTTAAAACCCTTAAAATCCTTACTCAAAATTCTTTTCTCCTTATAATGCTAATGTTTAACCTTTTATTTTTATCCCAGGGATATAATTTTTATCATATTCCCTTAGAGCAGACCATCAAGAGAGATACTTCACATTATATCACACTGGCTTTTAAACTTTTACCCCTTTTGAAAAATTGTTTTGAACACTATGTGATTTTAACAGTAACCATGTATTTCATAGTCATTTCCATAAGCCATATAAGATTAAATTCATTAATATTAACTAACCAATTGGTCAAATTAATAATCATTAAAAATATTTTTATTTTATGAGAAATGAAGCTGTCGCTGAAATGAAATAGCAAATGGTTTTCTCCATAAAATGTTTACAACAAAATTGTAATAGTATTTGCGATAGTGGTTATAATCTTACCTTTTGCTATGCAGGTGTTATTTCTTTCTTGAAAATTCTGGTCACACACACATTTATATGATCCTTCCACATTTATACATTGATGGGAACATGTGCCAAACACCAAACATTCATTGAGGTCTAGAAAAGAAGAGCTCAAAATAGCATCATCAGAACCCCAGTTCATACTCCTATTCTTACCACATTTCAAAAGAGCAAAATTATTTTTCTTTAACGTATTACTAGTTTTTATTGTCCTTTCACATGTTTAATCTGTGACTTGCAGTGCCATATTTGTGAAAGTATAATCATTTTTCACAATGTTTGTGCTAGAAGATTCATGAGTTGCCATTGCTTTTATTAATCCACTTAGAATATTAAAACATCAATTTCAAACTTCCCTGAGGCTTCTTTTTTTCTGTTTTAAAATGTTTACTTATTTTTTTACCTTTTAAGTTCAAGGATACAAGTGCAGGTTTGCTACTAGATAAACTTGTACCCCCATTGGGGTTTGTTGTATAGATTTCCATTCACGCAAATAGACCTGCCTTGAGGTTTTCTTTTAAGTTGTTTGTGATGACCTACCTCCATGCCTTTGCAGATATCATGGGCTATTCTTTCATCCTGTAATGCCCTTGCCCACGTTTCCATACAGAATTTCTACTCATCTTTCAAGATCCACCTGAAATAAAGCCTTCCTTGGTCTCCACGATATATGAGAGTGATGATTCATCACTAGTTCCTCCAGTCTTTGCTCTCCTGGTGTTTCTTTCTTACACTGTTGTTATATTTCAGGAATGTGGTTACATCATATCTTCTACTTGAATGTCAGTCCCTTGAGGACATAAATTATGATACATTCCTTTTTTATTGCCAGATTTTGCACAATGACTGGCAGAGAACAAAGATTTGGGTGCATCTCTAATACACTTCTGGACTCACATATATGAAGTGACTATGTAACAAGAAGGGCTGTATTGAGATTATGTGAATTAAGCAAGCAAAAACCTGCATGCCTATATATGAATACATAACTCTAAATCACGAGCATAAATAAATAAATCACGGCAGTATTCATGTGATTTAATTAGAGTCATGTAGTTGGCACATGACTCTAATTTTAAGGGCTTATGAAGAGCCAGGATTGAGGCCAGATTATTCTAGGGAACTGTCTAATCTTCCTCTCTTTACCTCCTCTACTTTCGTGTTTAACCAGCATATTTTCCCTGCCTCATTTTATCACTTATAATCTCCTAATTACTTAATAAATCTGTGAGATAAATCCTTCCCTTGAATAAGAGAACTTAAGAATCAGCACAGTACGAATAACTATTTTTTGCGTAGCACACAACAATGTTCTAAGGCTCAGTGGTAGTGACACTTGTAAATCACAACGTCAGGGCTTAAACTCAGGTTTTCTGATTTTGTTGACTTTACTGTGATACTTTGCCTAAGAACACATAAGTATTTTCAGGACAACACATTGCTATTTGATTGAAATGTAGAGTAAATAGATGCAGAAAACTGTATTTAGTTGTTTTTAATAAATATTTTACAGGAATGAAGTGGAATGCATCTTGTCAGTACTTAGCCATCACAATTACAATAAATATTTCTGATTTGTTCAGCATCTGTAACTTTGAACAGGCAGTTATTTGTCACTATGGTTTCCCTTTGGTACAGAATCCAAATAAGCAATATTCTGCATGATTTGATAAAACCTCAACTTCCTCACTTGTCTCCATACTGGCCCAAAGCATCATTTTCTCCTCATCTCTAGAAAGCCTGGATCATGAGGTTTTGAAGGGAATGGAGGAATTTCCACACATGCCTAGTACCCAAAACAGTACCTGGCACTCAGCAACTGTTAATCCCCTTCTACTTTCTTCCATCATTCCTCTTTACTTTTTTCCCTTTAGATATTCTAATTGAAGTGTTTGGGCTTTAACATCAAACAGCAATTTCTTATGCGTTTTTTTCAGATACATAAGTGAAGGGTACAAACACATTTAAATTTTTGGATTATAGAATCCAAGTTGTCTTACCCTTCTTTGACACTGAAATAGAACCATTTTAATACATGAACATTTTATTAGAGTTCAGAAGTTACTCATTTGTCCTACAAAATAATATGAAAAAGTAGATTCACAGCAACTTAAAATAAAGAATGTAGTGTGCAAGTTATATTTGCTGTGGAATACAATTAAAAATTAAGAAAAGTTGAAGAATATAATTTCTAAATTTAGTACATACATACAGAAAAAACCCACTCACAAATAAATATTAGAAAACAAATGTTATTGAAATTAAAATCTTGAAAGAATTGTGTATGTGTGTGTGTTTATATGTAATTGATAGAGCCTTGGAAAAATAAATACCATAGTTTGAAAGATAATTCATTTGTTAACTAAAATACAGGAAACCTAGATTGTCAGCTTTCAGTCTCACGGTAATGGAAAAATCAAATGTCACGAATAATCCAAATACACATATAACTCAAAATGTAGATAAACATGACGTGACTACACTTATCCCCCTTATGGGTGAGTAGAATCAATTCATTTAAATAATTCGATTTTGATTAACACAAAGTAAAATCATTTTTCTTAGCCCCAAAATATCACAGAGAGACATAACAAAAGCAAGCTGGTAGGTAAACGCATTTGAAGACTTGAATTTAGCCTGGATAAGCCAGACTTAGTTATTTTAAGTTTGGCTGTACTTACAATAATGTGAAAATGAATACAAATAGCAGTTTTATTGGAGAAACTTGCAGAAAGTGCATATGGGTCTGTATTTCATGGTTCTATAGTTAGAACACTGATGTAGATTATGTTTACTTACTTACTATAAGATTTTGGCTATCCTACATGCTCAATTTTTAAATCATCTCAAGTAAGTTGACAGATTTATGTAGATCCTGACTTTGAATTTTTAAAGACACATTATGATCTATTTAAAACATGATTTTAGGACAAAAGTCCATGCCTCTCTAAATGTGATTTACCTATTTCAGTATTGCAAATGCCACACTCAAGAGAAATGGGTCATCATAAACATATTTTTTTTTTCATGAAGCAAGACTAATTCTCCAATAGTTCCTGAACCAGCAATTTCATTATTTGCATTTCAAAACAGTATTGTAGCAATAGAATTGAAATTCCTGCAGCTCTGCATTTGCTATAGAAAAAGCTTTGTAGCCTCTGTCGTGGTTAGCTTAGCTCCACAAACAAACAAGCTCTTGACCCCAGAGACTTTCATTCTCATAAGTGAAATGGTATCCCGTAGATAGACATCATTTTGATGAAAATCAATCCCCTGTGATTTCACAATTTAGAAGTCTTGGGAGTCTTTTCATAACCCAAAGATTTACGAGCAAGCTGTTGAGGAAAAGTACTCTACCTTCACATTGTCTGTTTTTCATGTTTCTCTGAAATCCAGGCTTACATCGACAGAAAACAGATGTTTTTATTTGATTACAATATGCATCGTCTCCACATGGATTCACATTATCTTCACAGGTATATTCAGTAGGAGCTGGGATTTAAAAATATGATCAAAACTAATATAATTCTAATTCCTGAAGTGGGGAGTTTACTTTTTAAAAATATTTGAAATGGTATTGATTACTCCATAGATAACTATTTTTGAGTATATAAGGTTAAGGTCTTCTCTCCATATAAGCCCCATGTCTTATAAATGTATAGAAGTATAAAAACTGAATTCATTAACATTAAATACAGATTAGACCAAGCTGCTAACAGCTGATATTTAGGGTTGCTGTTAAGCTATAATATACTTTTTTAAAGTAAGTCAGGAGTCAATGATTCTAATGACAGGCTATCTTTATTACAGTACCATATATAAGTACTACATCCTTCTCTGAGAGCCAAAGCATTTCCTATAAGCTACTTAGAAATTGAGGCATTTATTGCTAACCTACGCTTAATATTTGTAAACTTAATCAAGGGTACTGCTAAGTTACTCAAGCAAGTCGGCTAAATCAGCAGTTTAAATTTCATTTTTTTATGCTGGACAGACATATGAAGCGTAACATTTGAGTGTGTAATGTGCTCAGAATGGTTGTTTATAAGCTAACGTTCTGGGACAGACAAAAAGTTACTTGTAATTTCCAGGAGAGCAGTTGCAATTTTACTGCTTTATCTCCCATTCAGGAAAACATTTTAAAAGATCTTCTCTTTTAAATAAATGAGAGGGACATTATTATAAGGATAATATTATATTATCTCTAAGTTACTTAAATCAAATCTTTGACAAATATGAGAGCTTTATTATAATTGTAACTATTATTTATCCCCACTGACTTGAATATTTTACAATTAGTTAAAATAGGTCAGTGGCATGATACCACGGTAGACACATGTAGCCATATCCTGGTGGGTATTGCTTCATCCCTAAGTTAGGAACATTTTAGATGCATAAATAAAAATAAAAGAAAAGATCCAAAAGTAGGAAATATTGTGTGACTTCTGTAAGCAAACTGAATTTAGGATCATAAATTTAATTATTTTTATCTAATACAAAAAAGTCAAATGCCAAGCATTAGTTAAATATAAACTATTCGCAATCGGGATGTAATAACTCAAGTATCATGGCACTCGAGCTAAAAAAAAAAAAAACACATCTTCTATAAGAATGATTTGGCAATGGATTAATTTTTTAAAAAATCACTGACTAAATTAAGACCTTTACTACCATTCAACTAAATATCACTGTTTATAAAATTTAAAAACACTACATTTGTCTAAGACAAATTACTAAATGATATAGATTACATTGCTGACATCAATTTCTATATCTGAATATTGATTTCTCAGCTTCTGGTTTAACAAGGGTACTCATTACAAAGTCAACCTTGTCCACTTCACACTGTCTGAAATTAACTTAAGTAGTATTCTAAGGTTGCTTTGGCAAAGGTTTTTGAAAAAGGGCATCAGTAAAGCATATTTTGAAGAGCAATATTTACATCCAGAAAATTTTAGCCATATACAAGCAGAAGTTAGACTTGTGTATCCCGGTACTTTGCTTAACAGAAAACAAGCTCACCTATTCTGCATCCTTGCTCATCTGAACCATCTCCGCAGTCATCAAGTCGATCACACTGGAGATCCATAGGGATGCATTTTTTATTACTACAAGCAAATTCATCCTTTTTACAAGGCCTTGCTTTATATGTCAGCTTACCTATAAGGCATACAAAAAATGATTAGTGCTCCACAGAATCAAAACACACTATTGAGCATGTAATATCTCCAAAATTTTACTAACTACTATGAAAAACATGGGTTTATAATCCTTGATTTGAAGCCCTCAAGGTCAAATTTTTAAACATTCTGAAATTTTTAGATTTTAGGAAAGTGACAGTATGTTTACTTCAAGTAAGTAACACTGATATCTACAGAAAATTTAAAAAATATTTACCCTAAGTGGAATTTTTTTAGAGGATGATATTAAATGGCTCCAGTTAGATCAGGTCAAGCTTTGTCTCCAAATGATTTTGCTGCAAACATAAGTCTTTTGCATGAAAAGGTTTTTGAACTTCAGAATTTGGAAAAAGGAATTGCATATACATACAATCTATATAAGCTCCCTTTCTTCAACGAATTAGATCTTTAAACAAGGAGCATTTTAAAATCTCTATATTGCTTCTCCGGGATTAATATTTTCTAGAATAAAGTGGTTAGTGGGAACTATAGATAAAGGTGCACAGCTATAAGGCAAATGAAATGCTGGTGGAATACTTTTATACCTTGTCAGAAGATCATATGTCTGAAAATAATGCCCTCAGACATCCACATAAGAAATATATATTTTTTAAAATATTTGTACCCCCAGTCATCAGAGAACCTTGTAGCCATCACTGAATTATTTCACATTAAACACATTTACCACTACAGTGATCTTCATCTGAGTTGTCCCCGCAGTCATCAATCCCATTGCACATTTGCTCAGACTGTAGGCATATTCTGTTATTTCTGCATCTGTAAGGTCTTGTGGATGGACAAAGAAATTCGACTGAAGAAAAAGAAGAAAAACCAAAGAAGCTCCTTCGGGTACATTGATTTATGAAGAACATTCTCCCTTTTTCTTTTATTCTTTCTTTTCAAATCCATAAGCTAACTTTTCTAAATATCTTTTTTGCTATGACAATTGCCTACTAGTGGCTACCAGAAAAACATGTGATGATTCTAGTTATATATATTAACTACAGAAAAATGTGCACAGCTGAGGATCTTCAAGGAAACAAGAAAGAGCCAAACTTTATGGTCTCATTTCCAGATGCCTTATGTTAGCTGACTTTACTTAGTGTACCAAATTAATTTATGCCTACAATTATGCAATATGGCAGGACACTTAGCTATCTCAAAGAGCAATTTCACACAGCCTAGAGCCGGAGCAAGCATATGTTACAGGCGCAAAATTGAAAATAGGTCATTCAGTGAAAACAAACAAACAAAAATCCCAACAGTATTATAGCTTTATTTCTTACTCTTTGTCTCTGTAAACAAAGGTTTATTTATGTATTTGAGGCACATAGATGATCTTAGCTATTCGTTTTTAATGTGCATGTTTTTGTGTGTATTTAAAAAGACCACAATGAAAGCCAGAGAATTTTACATTTGTCTCCTCTATTACTATCTAATCTGAAGACTTCCACTCTTAAAGCAGGAAGTATCTGTCATTAGTCTTCATCCTTAGATGTGAAATTATCCAGGACTCTGTCGTTGTTCCCCTGATGTTCTCACACTTGAATTCTTTGCTTATATATGTTTGTTCACTCTCATTGATTTACTTTCCACTACATTCTGAAGACTTTCAATTCTCTATCTAGTTCAAACATCTCACAATTGGTTGTACGACATCCCCTCAACAGTTTCAAATTTAACAAGCTCATCACTCAGCTCTTTATCATCTTGTCTTAACCTCTTGTTCTCAAACACGCTTTATTTCCATTGTTCAGTTGGTGGCATATCATAGCCAAAAGTCTGGAATTATTCGAATGTATTCCTCCCATTGACCATCAATTCTCAGTAGTCACCAAATCCTGTCGTTATTGTCCCCAGGTTTGGCATCTTCTAGCCATCTCTACCAGTTACAATAGCTTAGCGTTTATTATCTTTTGCAGAGAGATATGCTGAATGTGTCCAGCTTCATATTCCATTCTCAGAGCCTCAAAAAGCCATGAGAAAAAAATAAGTCTAACATATTCATGTAACCATTTGTTCTACAGTTATCAATTTCCTTGAGAATACAATTTAAGATACTTTGAATGGCCTAATAGACTTGTCACTATCTTGTTCGTGCCAATCCTGCAGACTCATCCTTTGTCCATCTCAATATTTGAGCAATACAACTTTATTACAGCTCCTTAAATAAGTTGCACTCCATCCCTGACTTCCTTGCTTTAAGTGAAATTTGGTCCATTTTCTAAATATACTCCCTCCTCTTTAGATCTTTTAGGAATGTCTCTTAATTTGGTCAAACCTCATGTCATCTCATGTTTGAAAACATCCTAGTTTCCTACTATAGCTTCCATAGCTTTATCCTATCTTTACTTTCTATTATCTGAAATAAACTATTACTTCTATAATCTAAAACAAAATAATGTATTTTGAAGGCTAGACATTTGATTACATCTTCACGCCACTGCTATTTTCTAATCAACTTCAAAAACATCATCTCCACCCCAGTTTACTGAAGACTAGCACATTCCATCATAGTCTTTTAAGATCTCCATTTAAATTCATTCTAGCATCTTAGATGGCTTCAACATTCACATAAGAAAACCAGCCAATGAGGTTTCTTAGCTCCTTAAATTTCTTACACCCTATGTCCTTTTACTCTAATCCTAACTAAGCCAACACTCTCCTAGGAGGTTGTTCACATTGGTGGATTTCAACAAATTTCTATTTGTGATTCACAGTGGCAGTTTCTGTTGCTTGCCATTAAGAATACTAACTTGCATAAACAGTTGCAGCATAAATTTGCTGTTTCCTATAATTTACTTTATTTGTGAAACCACTGGTATGAATGTCCCATTTTGAGCACAATCTCTTTTTTAAAAGATTTTTAATCCAATCAGTATCATTGCAAAGACTCTTCCACTTTATCTTAACTCTAGCTCATTGATGTAGCTACCTTTTCCCTATTCACCAGACTGTTGTCTGTACTTTTCTCCCCATTAATATTTATAGTAACCTATAATACGTTGGATACTGTTCTAAGTACTAGGTAAGTTTAGAAACCCACTTTCTTCCCAATAACCTGTATTCTCTGGCCCTTTTATCTTTTTCATCTTAGTTATCCAAAATAACCCTAAACTTAGATGAACGAAACCACCTGCTCTCCCAATATCTGCATCTGGGAAGCCAGAAATGTTGCAGAGGATCATACTACAAGGTCAACTGATACCACCAAGTATGAATATTTATCAATGCTACTTGGAAAGCATATATATAGAGAGTACAAAAATAAGTAGAAATACAAAGATGGGAAATTTCTTAACGTATTATTAAATAATTTCAGATCTACCTGTATCTATATGTAGTCTATCAACTCATTTCTATATTTTAAGAGCAGAGACAGAAGAATAGTTGACTCCTACGTAAAAATAATCATTTTTCTGGAACTCATTTTCCCCTGCCTCTGCAGAAACCATCACATCTTTGCTGAAACATGTTATTACTTTGGTGTCTGTGGTGCCTCACTCTTCTTTTCGCAATGCCTTCTGTGGTCACTTACCTGAGTCTCTTCTGCCAGTTCATTTTCACTTAGGGGCTTACTGTCACTCAATATTCTTTGATAATTCCTTTCCTGCCCTATCTTTATTTCCACACAGCATAATCCTAAATATTCCATTGTATTTATTACATTTTATGCTGGTTGTCGAATTTCTATCTGTAGACTACCTCTTTCCTTTCAGTGTGAGAATCAAGCATCTGATGCCTACTTGAAACCTCTACTTGAATGTCTCCTCAAATGCATCCCAGTCCAGTCTTCTAATCTTTACTTGTAAAATTGTTCCCTTTCCTGTGACCCCCTTCCATTCAAACGACAAAGCAAAAACAACGTACACATTATACTCCACAACTTGCTGTCTCTCATTCACCATATCTGATCCATCATTTAATCCAGTTTCTTCTGCCTCTTATATAACATTCAAATCTGTCTATATTGCGCTAGCACAAGCTGTTACCATCTCAACCCAAGCTACTAGCATAGCTTGCCTAAAGTACTACCATGTTGTTAACCACTTACAATCCTTTCTATTCAATATTTGTAAAATTTAAATATGACCATGCACCTCCTTTGCTTAAAACTCCTTAGTATTTCCAATTACTTTCCAGCTAATCAAGGCTGCAGATATCTCTGCTGTCTCTAGTTTCATCCTAAGCAAATCCGGATGATCTCCAATTTAACAATAGTTCAATTTAAGCTTTTCTGACTTGATGACAGTGTGAAAGCAACACATGTTCTCCTCAACTTACTATGGGATTATGTCCTGATGTATCCTTTATATGTTGAAAATATTTTAAAATCAAACACACACTGTCAATTTACATTATTTCCTGTTTACAATGTGTTTATCTGGCTACAATCTGGTAAATCCAGAATGCCTGTAACTCCTGGGAGCACAAATCCTTCAGTTCCTTGAGTAAGCCATGGTTTGCCCTGCCCAGAGCCTTCACATATCTTATTTCCTTTGTCTGCAATTTTGTGTCACACTTCCACTCCCAACCTCAATTCTTTTCACCTATTCAGCAGCTAAATATTTCCCAGGCCTGAACTAAAATGTTATTTCTCATACCCTATGATTGATAAAATCTTTCTGTTCCATACTTTTACAAATTACCATACTTTTTATTTATAGTATGTATCATAATTTGTAAGTATATATTTTTGTTCCCATTAATATCCATCTTCCACTAGATTCTAAGCTCTGTGAGGTCAGGGTTCGTGTTCACTTCTTTCATCATTATATCACCAAATTAATCATAGTCTCTTGCTGAACAAATGTCTATTGAATGAATGAATGATACCTTTTCTCATGCCATTCACATTGCTTAAGATGTCTTTTAGTCTAGCTCCTTCAACGCTGTAGCTTTCTGTATTATTCTTTAGGTAGAGTTCATTGAATCTCTCTGCCTTTTCCATACTTTTAATTAATTCTATCATTGCTGCAAATACAGGGTATCACAATTATTTTTATTTGTACAGGCAGAATAAGATCTCCTTGTCAAAAAGAACCATTTTTTTGTCCTAATTAGCACAATTTCTGGCACATAATAGCTTGACTCAATGTTGATATTGCTCACTGAGAGAAACACAAAAATGTTCAGACAGTCAATCTGGATTTTACAAGGTTTCCCATCTGTGCTGTGTGGAATGCTCCTGAGAATCAATTCATGGCCCTGGAAGTGGCTCTAGGAGAGTTTGATTCTGCAGTCGTACATCGATGATCGAAAATTTTCTATTCCACTCACTGGTTTTGTGGTCAAATAGGATAGAGAATAGAAAAAAATGTCATATAATTGAAAAAAAAAAAAGGTTCTGGATTGATGTTGGTAGATAAGCTCTCATATTGTTTAATATATTATGATTCAGAAACAATATAATCCCTGGTGATTACCCAGAGTTTATTTCGAAGATTATGTAAAGAAAACTGAAGCTGAAACTTAGTTGCATTACTCATCGTAATGAGTTTTATCTATAGAAAAAAAAAACTCTCCAAAGCCTGTTTTTTTTTTTTTCCAACTTTTAAATACTTAACAAAACAAAGCTGCTTGCATTTTTGTATTTTCCCCGACTGTAACATCAGTAGTGAAATGCCACCATCTATATCTAAATATTGCCTTAACTTGATGCAACAAATAGAACAAAAAGTGTAAGTACATACACTCATGCTGTATTTTCTTTCTTTAATTTACCTGGTGTGCCACTGAGTTATATCTGACATGGCAGCATTTTCCTTTAAAATATAGGTGAAATTACATTTCTTGCAGAGATTAGATAAAAGGTATGAGAACAGAGACCAAAAACGTTCGTTAAAATAGAAGAGATCCTTTATGCTGCTGATCTAAAATTAGACTTTTATATTTGTTGGTCTCATAAGCATATACAGGACAAATGTCAGTCAAGAGTAACTTGAATTTGGAGAAACAATAACTTTTGTTAAGATTCTTTAGGTTTAAATGTTAAATAACTCCTAATTTCAGTTCTGTGCTTAAGACTTGTAATGAAACAGAGAGATAGATATGTGGATAGATAGATATACAGATAGATGATTAATAGATAGATGATAGATAGATAGATAGATATTTCATTAGTGGGTGGCTTGTGAAACTATGAGATTTTATTATTCATGTATTTTTACTTTGCTTATCTGTACCCCTCCAAAATTAACATAAAGCTCCAATTTCATGTGAAGCCAAAATTATTATATGAATCTTATTCAATTAAAATGTCAATTACTCTATCTCTCTTCTGAATAGTGTTGACTTGTGCAAATTCACATTAGGATGAGTCTCTATAAAGTCATAACTTCTGAACAGGATTATCTCTTTATTACCTGAACGAAAGCTGTATCTGTGGTTACACTTTATCTACCTAACCCCAGGATGGTATAATTTGTAGTTCACCTCACCACTTCATTGATTCATGCTGGGGCATGAGATCAGAAGATACAAGTATAATCTAGAGCCACATGAAATGCCATACCACACATATCAGGGGCTTCATCAGAGTTGTCTCCACAGTCGTCCTCTCCATCACACACCCAGGAATGTAGTTTGCAGAGAGAATTATTGCAAAGGAACTCATCAGCTCTACATATATTTCCTCCTTTATTTTAAAACAAAAAGAAACAAAGAGATTCAGGGTAATCAATGCCAGTCAGCAGGACACATATTCCTCTGAATCTTAGCAAACAGTATCTAGTTGATTGCTTCCATTTATTTATTTCGAGCATAATACCAGAAACAAGTAATGTTCAATTTTTTAAATAAAATGTATTCACTGTTTACATTTCAAAACATTCTAATATTACTTTCATATAGTCTTTTTTTAGAAAATACTGATAAGATGTTAAAAGAAAGTTTTTAAGAATCTAAAGTTTTCTCTGTTTTACATAATTTTTATGTTGCTGAATACACAGAAATTTATATTTTTTAGTTTTAATTGTAATTATTAAAATTTGTGTTTTTCTTGAAGAAAAGACATTTTTAGAATTATTAGACAATTTAGCTGTATCTGAAATACTGATAAACTAGATCACTAAAAACTTAGAATAACCGGTAAAATTTTTTTTGAAATCACAAAGAAACAATTTTCTAACAGCAATAAGAATTTAGCCATATCATACAATATTTCAGGGATTTTTCTTTAAATAAAGATTGTGCAGTAAAGCATTATTTTTTTGGATTTTTAAAATGTTTGCATTTTCCTCCTTTAACAAATAAATAAAAACATCAGGAATACAAAAATATTCTAATACACAATTCTTAAGTACATCTACCACATGCAAAGGACCTAAGTAATGAACAAATTTGGGTTATATGTCTAGAGGTGTAGCAATACACAGTGGAGTTTTAGGACTTGAGAGTTAGGAACTGTGGGTTCTAGTCTTGCTTTGGATAACTCTATTAATATCTCTGGGACTCAATGTTTTTATATGTTATAAAAGAGGTACAGTTAATGTATAGGGTCATAGGTGCAAGAAGTACCTGGGGAAACAATACAAACATCAGAGTACAGAATTAAGATAAATTAGATTGCTTCCAAAGGGTTACACTACCTAGTTAATCCTCATATATAGGTAAGAGCTATGAGTCATGGGTTGTCCATATTTGACTTACTGAAGGTATTAACATATTTAAACACACATATATTCACCAAAATATGGGGCAGAGCAGTGACAGTGATCACCCTTAAAAGCCTAGAAAATACCCAGAAAGAGCCATTGTTCCTCTTGCAGATGTACTTTGGAAGGAATAATGGGCCCGAACTTATGAAGATCAAATAATTCTTCTTGCTCTGAGTTCTGACTTGTTACACAAATCTCTGATAACTCACATTCAGTAGCAAAAGTCTTAATTTAAGAAGTGCTAGAATCAGTTGGATTGTAGAATGAAAACTCTAGCTCTGGTGTTGAGAATTTAGAAATTCTAAATTTGAAGAGAGAGATAGTAAAGACAACACTGAAGGAACAAGACATATTTCAAGAGAGGTCATGGCAATCCAGAGAAGAACTGATGGTAACTAGATCTAGAGGAGCCACAGCTGAGAACTCTTCAGAAGGAACACTCCTCAGGACCTGGTGGCTAAATAGATGAGAGTGGCAAAGGAGAGTGAGCACACAAACATGGTACTCATTTTTTAGTGTGTTTGGGCCATTTGGTAGATGGTATTGTTCATTAAATAAAGGAACACAGCAGGAGGAGCAGGCTTAAGACATAATTCATTTAAGGTACTGGTAGACAGCCATGTGGTGATGTCGAGCAAGCTGGTGGATAAATATGTCTGAAATATAGGATAGGTTTTTGAGCTGTAAACGTGCATCTGGCAGTGATCAGAATATACTTATGATTTGAAATTTAAAAGAGAACACAGAGAAAAACAGATTGGGTAAGTAAAGAGGAGTCTACAAAAGAGACTGAGAAAAAGTAATCAAAATGGTTAGAGAAATATCTGGAAAGAGTGATGCCAGACAATACATGGGGAAAGTGTTCTAATGAGAGGGATAGCCCATGTAACTAATTCTAGAGCAGGTTTAGTGAAATGGCGGTGAGTTTAATGAAATGATTGTCATTGGTTACTGAATGAGAAGACGGAGGTGAATGTAAACATCTCTTTCCAGAAGTTTGGCCATAAAGGGAAAAAAGAGACCAGAAAGTGAGCCTCATTGCTTGTGTGAGGAAGAAGAAATCCCTGAACACATTTAAATGCTTCTGATAAGAATTCAGTAGACAAGACACATTTGAGGGTACAGGAGAGCAAAAGGGTAATTAATTTAACCGGTTTCTGGAGGATCCAGAGAGTGTGAGAGATTTGAGATCTAGAGCAAAATGAATGGAATGGGCTTAGACTGGAAGTGAAACAAGTCTTCTGTTTGGAGAGGAAGGAAGGAGGAAAGCCTGAGGCCAGCTCCAGGTAGATTTGTTAGTTTGGTGGCCAGATGTTGAAAAATGCTCATGATTTTTATTATTTCTGTAAAGAAGAAGGTGAAGTTACTAAGCGAGATAGCTTGGTAACAGATTTGAGATAGTTGCCTTTTTAAAAACCTGATATGATTAATGGCAGAAACATGATTAGGAAAACAAGGGCAGACTGCTTAATATCTTAAGTAAAAGATAAAGCTTAGACCAAGAATTTATAGTGATATTGATCTGAATAATAGTACAATTGTCTGCAAAAGTGCTTAGCAGAACTGGCACAGCTTACATTGCCATCTCTGAGAACCATCAAACTAAGAAACAGACAAAGGCAAGGGCTGGGTGAATCCACCGAGGTGAATATCACCATGTGAGACTCTGACAGTTCAACATCTGTCTTTGGGATAGCCCTTTCTCCCAAACTTCTGCAATGCTGAGCTCCATACTGCTATAATTTTACAATTAATCTCAGTTATGAAAACCTGTGCAATAAAATTCAGTACTATTTAACAACTGTCTCACTCTGAAAACAATAAAAAAAGATAGCATGTGCAGTGTGCAGTCCTTAGTACTAAAGAAATTAAAGATATGAATATCAGTACGAAGTGAGTATATTGCCTTAACTCAAAATCAAATCCACAGAATATGAAGCAGAGTTTACTTTTAGCATAAAGATTCCAATGACTAAATCTCATAACATGCTCCATTTTACAGTGGATTACATTCAAACAGAATTTGTGAACTTTTGACATTCTCTGATTATTTTAGAAAATTCTATTTGTACCATATACATCAGTGTTGTTAAAAAATGAGTTCCCTAAGGTATTGCATTAGATAACGTTATAATTTTCTCCACATGAGTGTTGGATATGCCACTGATTTATTTAGAAGAAGAGAAGTATAAATGAAATTATATTATAACAGAAAGGCAAAGGTTTTGTGGTAACCTACTAAAGACTTGATGTTGTACTCCAAAAAAATTGCATTAAAAAAAAATGCATCATGGGGCTACCACGACATCCTGAGACTCACTTAAAATTCCTTATTTTGAAATGGCATAAAGCACATATAAACAACAAAAAAGGTATAATTTAAAGAGATTGGCTGAATTAAAATTCCAGTTTCCCAGTTATGTTCTTAATCAGCTCAACAGGAAATATTAGGAAAATAGAAAAGTATATATTAATTAACAATAATACATCTAAATTATAACAGAGGCCTTGAAAAGTTCATATAAAACTGATCAAGTGCATCATCACAGAAAATAAACATCTAGAGTTCTCATCTTAATTGGGTTGAGAGAAGCTTTAATACATGATAATACTTTATAATTTATTTGACTAACTTACACATTGTTAAGCTGATAATTACTCAAAAGAGAACCGCCCAATCTTTTCCACCAGTATTATATAAAGTGTAAAGTTTGAAAGCTCAGGCCAGAACAAGCACCACAGTTCCTTGAGGCCATATATTTTACCTTCAAAAGTATGAATGCAGCTTTTAATTCCAGAGTATTTTGAATTTTTGTCTTTTAAAGTAAACTAGTAAAACTGATTCACTGGGAAAATGTGTTATGCTTATCCTTCAGTTCTCATATATTCCTGTTCCCAACACTCAGCTCCTATTAGCTCATGTGTATCCTGATTGGAAATGAATGGAAATGGGATTTAACAGAAAAGATGTTTATTCTGGCATCCCATTTCCTCAATGCCTTAAAATGCCTTTACCTAATACCTACGCCACTTCCTGGGAGTAAATTAAATACTAGAAATCTGAATGTGGTAATGCCTTATGGTGCATTCATATGAGATCAAATAATTTAACCACTAAAATATGTCATTGGAGCTTAATTACCCAGCAGCAAAGAAAACCAAGTTAGAGGTATGAATGGAGGGGAAGGGGGCTTTGAAACATTTGTAAATGATTGAATTAAAGGCTCTCAACTCTTTTTTAGTCATTAAGATTAAATATTTAGTAGAATAATTTTAGATCTGAAAGGTAGTTGAGATTTTCTAGTTTGGCTAGGATACAATACATAAAGAGGCGCAGTAGAAAGTAAGCCTGGGAGGGTAAAATGGGCTCATTTTCTTGTAACCCTGATTACTAGATTGAATTGTTTGTATGTAATCAGGTACCTTGAGTAAAAACTGACACAATCGGAGGGACACTTACATAAGATGAACCTTGTAACAGTAAATAGGATGTACGGGAGACCAGTTACATGGCATTATGCCAGTCCAAGCAAGAAGCAATGGGAGAATGAACTAGGCAGGTGGTAGTGATTGAAGCTGAGCAACAGAGGTGATTCGCTAGAATATGGAAAACAAGGAGTAGCTTAATCATCATCCCCAAACCTTTGAATACAAAAGTCACATGAGTTATTGCTGCCAGACTGTCCACAACGTTTGCTGTCTCTAGAGTGACCAATTACAGACAGCAAGTGTGAGAACTTAGCCTAAGGTAGAAAGAGCTATTATGGACATTTAACATTTCACCGCTCTCTATTATAAACAGCAAATTCAAAATGAAATTGAAGGCCTACTTTGGGTGCACTTCCTATGAGTTAGCCCTGCTCTGCAAGGAGCTGTAAACAAACAAACAAAAAAAAGCAAACAAAAAAAACTATTTTTTTCCTTCATAATACAACACTTTATCAGGTTTGGGATGGAGATATCCATAAACATCTCAAATAATATTAAAGAAAGTAAAATACTGTTTTTCTTATGTGACTACATATTCACAAAAGTAAACATGTGAGACAGATTTAAAGTATGTAAACCTAGAGTGCACATTCAAGTGCCTTGAATCATGTGGCAATATGTAGTACCATCTCTATTAATGATCTTCTAAACACCAAGAAGTGTAAACTCTATTGAGAGACTTTGTAAGCAGGTCACAAGAAATTTTGTATTTAAAACATGTATTTAACAAAATGAAAATAGCAAATATGGATTCATTTGTGATCATTTTAATCTTCAGCACACAATTGCTTTGGGAAATAACTCTAAGTAGTAACCATTGCTACATTTAATGTGGTGGCTTGAAACTAAAATGTGGTTATCTGTCAGAAAATGATCTTCACGTAGCTGGGAAATAATCTATGACAAAACAGAAAGTTGTCTTTTAGACTGACAAAAAAAATGTAGGTTATTTTCTCAATGATATTGCAATAAGGAAATTTAGGGATTTGGGGCACGGCCTATACCTAGATATCATACAGCATATGAATGTGTGCAATTGAGTATGCCATCTGTTGTTCCTATGTTTTCAGAGTAAGGCAAGCAACGTGAAAGGAAAGAATGTACAGAAAATTCAGGATATACTTTTGTAGTCATGGTTTTATTGACTACTTTCTCTGTATTCTCCACATATCCCTATACTTGACCTGGCATCTAGTCTGAAATGGTAGACACTCAGTAAACTCTTGCCCAGTGCTAGTGTTTGTCATGCCCAGATTGAGATTATGCTCTGTCTGACAATGATCTGGATTTTGCATATTTAGACCAGGCTGCTATGTAAGGAAACTTGGAAGAGGAAAGAGAATCATTTAAAGATTCTATCCTCTGCCTCTAGCACACACTGTATATTCTGCACAGCACCTTAACTCTCATTCTCTCATTTACAGGCACTCACATACACAAATACCTTACCTCTGTCGCAGTTCTCTTCATCACTGCCATCCACACAGTCATGAATTCCATCACACAGCCATCTAATTGGAATACAGCGGGCTTTATTTTTGCACCGAAACTGATCTTCCTTACATTCAGTCACACAGTCCATCTGTTCAAATACAAATGGACACTGCAGTTTTCATTAATGATAATGACACAATCATGGTCAAAATAAACATGCAGCTTATAATACTAGAGATTTATTATACCATGCACTTCCTTTCACTTTGTCTTAATGAATATAACTTCTACAAATGAGAATGAACTTTAGTATATGGACAGCATGAAGATTCAAGTATTTGCTGAAATGATTGCATTCAATGTACATATCCAACATGTTAAACTGTGCTAAGAATCAAGATTCTTTCCTTTATTTTCATTACATTTGTTTGCCCAAACCTAATTCATGTAATTCAAATATTTTAATTAAACAATATATTTTACCTCATCTGAACCATCAGCACAATCATATTCTCCATTACATTTCAAAGATGCTGAAATACATCCACCACTGGCACATATATATTCACTTGATGAGCAAGTAGGAGAAGCTGAATACAATTATAAATTTGAGATTGAGATAGAGTAAAAATAACAGGTTTTAGAAATAAAAACATAAACATATAAGTATATGAATTTATAGATGGTAATAAAAATAGTTTATACTATATAAATATATTTAAAGACTGGTATTACAGATTCATTTAAATTATTTAAATAATTTTATAATTATTTATAATATTATTGCATTATATTAAATATACTTCATGATGTAATAGCCTGTGCAGTAAGAATTTTACTCAATAGTCCATAGAAGGAAAGAGAAAACCTTGATATCCTTCATCCCTTTGATTTTGAAGTGTTACATGAGTTTTTATTTTTACAATTTCAAATTAAATTATTTTAAATTATTGAAGTCTCAAATTACTTTCAAAACTGTAATAATATTTAGTAACCTTTGAGTATGTTAATCTTACATTCACTGCATAAAGCACAAAGTAGAAATCTTGGCATGGTCTCATAGACCCAATGATATCTATTTCGTTGCATTGACATAAATAAAATATTTGAATAGGTTCTAAGAATTGCATTGTTTGGGGATTTTAAATATGAATACATGTGTAATTAACAGAGTTAACAGAATGTGCAGCGTTCCTTTATGATGCAGAAATTAAGAAAAACAAGCAGCTAAATGTTATTTACAAGTATAATATTGGCAAGTTTGTAATATTTGTAAGTGTATTAGTCACAAGATGTAAATACTACCCAGTCTAATTAATTGACAGAAATTATGACAGCTGCCTCTGTCTATGGTCTTCAGTTGGCTAGGCTTGCATTCAAACGTCTGGGCTTCTGGCCTTATGTTAGACCACTATGTAGTCTATCGTACTTACTTAATGACTTCGTGGTCTGAATTCCTTAGCTCAAGGATACTAAAAAGCTTTTTCCTTGAGTTTTAACTCCTTTTAATTGGCAGTGTTTGTCTAGGGATCTGTGTACATAAGGAGTCTAATAACATGTCTGTATTTAGTAAGAAAGAAAGAAGTGATCAATTAACAATATGGCCCATGGACATGGTACTGGATCATAGTAATGTATGAGTCTTGTAGCTGTGACTCTGACCTAGTCTCTCAAGGTAATGTTTTTATGGTCATACATACATTATAGTATAGTTTTCCACTAGTAATATTTTTCTGTAAGATAATGTAATTAAAATATATAATTAAAAATGAAGTGTTTTAATGAGTATATTTATAGAGCCACCTAGCACATAAATTGAAGAGTGTATCTTTTTTTCTGGCTTTGCTTTCTAACTTTACTCAAATTTTAGCCCAAGATGTAAATACAAATAATACAATTATGCTTCTTCTTAGCTAGCATCACATTGAAATGGGTACATTCTAGTTCATAATCATCATTTCCATAACTAAAAACTTGTCTTTTACTGTACTTATAATTTCAACAGATTTTACTTTGCTATCTTGGGGAAACAATTCCAAATGGTATAATATGATATAGATACCAGAAAATCAAATTTGGGGAAATTATGATCGGATTCCATTAATAAGTAATGATCTTATCTTCCAAAACACTTTCAAAACATATGAAGAACACACTAATTAATTTATCCACAGATTTGCAGACCATTTCTTAAACATGGTAAACATATGACATATTTGCCACTGTTTTCTGCATATTGCTGCTTAAATTTAAATTCTAGAAAGGTAAAATGTTAACTAAATGAAATATCACTTCAATCCTTTTACCTGGCTCACAGCTTTTCTCATCTTCCCCATATTTACAGTCTTCATGGCCATCACATTTCCATTTTGCTGGTATACACTGACCATTGGAACATTGGAACTGATCTTTGGAACAACTTATTTCACAATTTCTCTATGAAAAACAACAGAGATATAATTAAAATTAAAATTTTATAAACACGTCTACACACTTAAAAGATAAGGAAACTTATGTACAGAAAACCTGGATGTGATCTTGGAACAACTTGTTTCACAATTTCTCTGTCAAAAACAACACAGATGTAATTAAAATTGCATTTTTAGAAAAATGTTTACAAACTAAAAGACTAGACAACTTATGCACAGAAACCCAGAAGTGTAGGAACCATGTCTACTGTATAAAAGTGGCTCAGATGCTAATATCTTAAGCCCATAACTAAATAACAGAATAATAACAATTTTCCACTTTGATTTGTCCCTGTGTGTCATAATAAAACAAAAAATGGAAAAAAAGAACACAAATTTGATGGCTTCATCATGCTAATTAAGTTACTCTGAGAGTACGATTATTCAGTAGACAGTTATGGGGTAATGGACTTTTAAGAATTGTAGGTGATAATGAAGATTGTGAGATAATAAAAGGGTTAAAGAATTACTTCTAGCTGGCACAATAGCCCCAGCCACTCAAGAGGCTGAGGCAGGGATTGCTTGAGTCCAGGACTTTGAGGCTGTTGTGTGCTATGATAGGCACACATGAATACCACTGCACTCCAGTCTAGGCAATGTAGCCACATCTTGTTTAAAAACAATTTTTTTTTCCAAAAATTAATTCTAAGCAACTACATCCAGTTTATTGGCTAGAGGGAGAAGAAGGCTAGGGATATGGAATGCAAAACAAACAAAAATCCTAAGACAAATCTGTTTTGCATTGGCAAAGCTTCCCCTGGTGTTCCTTCTTTCCCCTCTCTCCATCTCTTTTCCTTTGCACCAGTCCTTTTACAGTTTAGTTGTTTGTAATTCTCTTTCTCTTCTTTTCCGGTATTGTTCCCTAAAGCACTATGAAATGAACTGTCAACATTTTCATTTCTGCTAGTCCATATACAGATTTTATGTGGAAGTCAAACAAGATGGCAAATTTACCTTTGAGGATCTGCATATGAGATGAATGAAATGGAGTCACTAGAAATCACCTTTCCTGGGTCTGAACACTCTGGTTGAAATGGACTACTCTAATGAAGTGTCTCACTGGGATGATGTTTTCTGTTGTTAGGGAATTTCTATTTTTGCCAAAATGTACTTGTCTGCTTCTTCCACAGAAAGTGTAACAATCTCATGGTTTATGGAACTCCTAGCAAGTAAAGCACGTTGAACTACTACTTGCTGCTTCTTCCCAGTTTCATCCCCATGTAAGGAAGGAGAGTTCACTTTCCAAATTTCTGAAATTTTCTCTTTGTGACGACAGTTTAAGTAGAAATGGAACTACTTAAGAAAAAGCTTTTTATGTGTAAGGATAATCGGATATGTGGGACATCTGGAGTAAGCTACATAATAGCAAATGATGTGAAAGACATTAGAGAATGTCATAAGAAAGAGATGTCATGTGTTTTATTCACCACTGTATTCTCCATACTGTTAGTGCCTGGGATGTAGTAAACATTCAATACAAACCGCTGAGTGAATTAATAAATTAATAAACTAGTAAATGTAGAAAACAAATATAAATTAACATCTCATATAACTTTATCCCAGCTCTACTGGGATAAAGATCATGCCTGTCTGTGAACCAAGTATCTAATACTGTCACATGATTATAATAACTATCCAGTAAACATTTTTAGAAGTAATGAATTATTATCTCTGCAAGTGGGCTCATTTAAGTAAAACAGCTCAATGACCAATGGCACAGGTGTGTCACTTAGCTATATAAAATACTGTTTGGTAACGTAAGGACTCAAAAGAGATCTATACCTTGAATTAAAGTTTCTTTAATGTATAACTATTTCTCATTCTTCAGTTTTTTTAAATGCCATTTACTACTTGAAGAAAACAGGTCAGTTATACTATAGAATAGTTCACATTCTGAATTTGACTAATTGCATCCTAAAAATGTTGTTACCTTTGCAACCTCCAAAGTGACTAATGAGCTTTTGCTTTTTAAAATATTGTTGTGAACTCATTGATTTTTATACATTGTGTGTGTGTATGTGTGTGTATGTGTGGGTTTTAATCCCTTCCAGTCATTTTTCTTTCTAATGCTCAAATTGTCCCTTTTGTCAGTGGAAGTTCCTTTAAGTTTGTTCTTGTGCACTTTGTACACTCTCTTAATAATCTCAGATGTTAGCAGCTCATCTTGTCAATTTATTTTCTCAGACCTAAAATTAGGCATATCTCAAAGGAGTCTTCTTTCCTTTAATTGGAAAATGGTATTTAGAGACCACTTGGTGAATTTCAGGATAGTCATTACCATTGGTTTATAATTGGTTCTAGGACTTTTCACTGGCAGAAGTAGAAATCATATATTTTTAGAAAGAGAAAGATTAATCAAGATCTTATAAAGATACTTTCGGATTTAATAAGAGAGGATTTTTACTTAACTTTTTGTTTCTACATTTATATCTCCTTTCTTTTACTTTTAAATTTTGAGTTCTAATGACATTGACATAAATAAGCATTTGAACTTCCCTACATGTTTCAAATTAGCAGAACCACTATTATTATTAACAGTAAGTCTATGAATGCAGTTTAAGATTTCTTTGCTTTTTTGTTCTTACAACATATTATGCTAAATGTAGAGGAAAAATATTGTAATTTAAAATCACTTTAAATAATCATTCTTTGTGTGTACCACAGAGATAAATACTTGCTATACAATTAGATTGAACCAACTTTTTAAACTTCTTATTTTTTTGTTATTAACAAGCTAATATTATCAGTTTCATTCATACAGAAACTTATCTTCACAATTCTCTCAATTTTTGTTCTTAATGTGAGAGTATTCTGTGTGTAATTCTGCTTTCTAGCCATTTGTTCAGTCTTTTTTTTTGTCTAGATGGTAAAAAAAAAAAGATAGAAATCAACTACCAATAATGTTAGCTACTTCATTACATATAGACTGCACTAAACATCTATAAATATAGAGAAAAATGACTTTACTACAATAAATTTCATTTCTTCTGAGCCTTATCATGCAAATGTCTGGATATATGGATATATATTTAACCATCAAATCACTGTGTTCACCAACTTATGGGATGAGAGACATGGTAATAAGGATATCTACTTTTACACGAATAAGATTTTAAAGAAGTAGTATTCGATTCTGTATAAACACTTTGCACATCTTGTGAATATGATTCAAGATAAATATATAAGCCTTAAGCAATATATCCCCACCTCTTGATGTTTTACATATTACCCAGATTGGTTCGACATATTAAATAAAACCAAAGCCAATATATTTTCATGGATGAGTTTAATTAAAGTGTGTTTTTCTGCCTTAGAAAAGTTTAATGTAATTTTCAAATGTATGAATGTTAGGTAAATATGTGGCTGGTAAATGTAAAAAATGTAACTCTCCTTTGTGTTAAAAAAAAAAAAAAAAAAAAAAAAAAGGTTTGCCTTTTATTTTGTGAAGAGCTCCACGACTAGAAGTGCTGTATTTTTCAACTTTTTCTCTTGAGTGACCTTCTCATCCTTGAGACTTAGGTTTTGCTAGCCCTCAGGTGAGAAATTACACGTGTTTGTTTTCAAAATATAGGCTGTTGAATGTGGTTATTGTGACTTTTCAAAAAGGTGAGAGAAGGGAGAATTGTCCAGTCCTATAGGGAATGCCTCAGGGTGGGAAGAGACCTAGTTTGCATAAATTCTGTAAAGAGCAGAAACCTGTAGTGTCTCCCCCAGAGGCAGGAAATCAGTGGATATCTAGGGAATTGGGAACTGAAACACAGAAACCTCCAGAACTGCAGCAAAATTCCTCTGGCCAAGTCTATGGTCAGTGGGAGGGCATTAATAAGAGGTGAGTTCATATGCTTCTCAACCAGAGCAGCAGAGCTTTAGGGAATCATTGCAATACAGGATACATGGTGTACGCTGTGGAACAATATATATTTTTTTATTTTTTTGAGGTGGAGTCTCGCTCTGTCACCATGCTGGAGTGCAGTGGCACGATCTCAGCTCACTGCAATCTTTGCCTCCCAGGTTCAAGCGATTCCCCTCCCTCAGTCTCCCAATTAGCTGGGACTATAGGCGTGTACCATCATGCCCAGCTAATTTTTTTGTATTTTAGTAGAGATGGGGTTTCACCATGTTAGCCAGGATGGTCTCGACCTCCTGATCTCATGATCGGACCGCCTCAGCCTCCCAAAGTGCTGGGATTACAGGCGTGAGCCACCACGCCCGGCCAGAGCTCTTTTTCCTTCACTTCTTACTGGACTTGATTGTGCAGACCTTGTGTTTCTGATATTATCTATGTGAAATCACTGATACTGGGATATCAGAGCTGGGTTCCTTTTAGATTTGACTGAGAAAAATATATGTAATCATGGGTTGTTTATTATTTTTAAAGCATCATGGAGTAATTAATATCTGAAACATAAGGACATAAATTCATAAATAACAAATTGTATGAAGTTTTATAAATGTTAGCACAGACTAAGTTCATAGAATTTTCCAGAGAAATTGTAAACTTTTTCACTTAAAGCTGTGTGTACATAGGCCTTATTATAAATGGATTGTGATTCATCACGGAAGCAAAGCTCAACCTGTGGTTTCATGAAAATTGATGACCCACATCGATGTCTGTAAGACTATAACTATTGAAGAAAGAGACTGGGGAGAAGAAACTGTTTAAAATGCATAAAAATATTAGTCCTGACTATAAATACTGCAGCAAATTTATGAACTAATTCACAGATGGCAGGGGCATCAGCTATAGGGAATAGGGTTTTCAAACATCCTATTCCCAACTCAGCTATTCACCAGTTGAGGTAAAACAGACTATAAAATTAACTGTCAATAGCAGCACAAGAGCTATTCCCTGTGCTGGGGATGTGCAGCCCAGCACACGGATATAATACTTATCTCAGTGTGTCAGGAGTAAAGTGTATTTCTGAGCTGTCCTTGCCGCACTTACTGGACTGAGTAATAATAATTACAAATGTGGTTCTAAAGAACTGCTTTCTTTTTGATTTTACAAAAATGCCTACCTCATCAGAGCCATCTGCACAGTCAAAATCTCCATCACACCAGAACCTTGAAGAAACACAGTCCCCATTGGCACAGAGGAAATCTTTCAATGTACATGTCTGTGGCTCTGGGGACAGAAAAACAGCACAGGGTTATTCTATTATATGCAAGGGCATTGTAAAATTTATATGACATATGACATGAAGTAGCATTAAAGAAATAAAAAAGAGGTTAGTCAAACAGAACCAATATATTGTTTAGGAAAAGTCTCATGAAGTATCTATGGTACATAATATAATAATTTTTCAAATTTATTTTAAAATCATAAGTACAAAATGGCATGACCAAAACAAGTTGGATCAAAGATAAATGTTCTACTGTTTAATAAAAATAAATCAGCAAAGTAAAATTAAAAGCCTGAAAATGTACCTATTGTCACACTATAACAATGATCCTTTTTAGTTGTTGGAGTTCTATGTCATTCTACGTATTTACTTTAAGTAAGTATGACATTTTGTGACTCTCTGTACCTATGGGGCTGCTTATTATTAACTGGGCAGTTAGTCTAGCCTTTGTATTTGACTTTTTATTATGTATTCTAAAAACATTCTAATTATTCAATTTTGTTCCCAGAAAATCTGGAGTTCCTGGAACAAGAAGAATATATAGGGATAATATTACACAAAGCTAGTTTGTAAGATTCTTCTTTAAAAACTGCACTTGTTTATGCCATTGTTTATTGTGCCCTATATCACTTGCCTGTCAATTTAGATAATTTAGCAGTTATTGATTTAATTATGCTGTCCCATATTCCACATAAGGCATAAGCCAAATACTAATGACTTACTACTTGGCTTAATTCCTATTGGAATATGTTTCATCTGGAAAATGAAGTAGGATTTTAGAAATTCATTCGTACAAGTAACCAGTATGACTGCTGGATATCATCTCTTGTTTCATTTTTGTTCTCTAAACAGGACTGATATCTTACATGATGAAAGACTTCTTGTTTTCTCTATTCATTCCTTGTATTTGCAGCTCTATCACACATAATAATATTCTTACTGGGTCAAGAAGCAATAACTAACAGACATTAAGTTTAAGGAATATCCGTATGATGCCTGATATTCTGCACAAAGATTGTGAGTGAATCAGTTTGTATTTGGATTTTGCTCTACACGATCCCTTGGTTTCTACATAGAGAGTAACAGCTTGATGGTTTGGTATCATGGGGGCTCCTACATTTCTATATAAAGAAACCCTTTCAGAGGCAGGCACGGCGGCTCACGCCTGTAATCCCAGCTCTTGGGAGGCCGAGGCAGGCAGATCAGTTGAGGTCAGGAATTCAAGACCAGCCTGGCCAATATGGCAAAACCCGACTCTACTAAAGATACAAAAATTAGCCTGACTTGGTGGTAGGCACCTGTAATCCCAGCTACTTGGGAGGCTGAGGTGGGATAATTGTTTGAATTTGGGAGACACAGGCTGCAGTAAGCTAAGATCGTGCCACTGCACTCCAGCCTGGACAATAAAGCAAGATTCTGCCTCAAAAAAAAAAAAAAGAAAAAGAAAAAAAAAGAAACCCTTTCAGAACGTTGGACTGGAAGAACTATAGAAAAAGCAGTGTGTGACAGCAAGCATTTCATTCTACCTGCTACTTAGTTTAGTTTAAAACAAGACCTTCAAGGTATAAGACAAGGTGCCATTTGATAGAATGGGAAAATGCCCTTAAATGGATAATCTTCTCATGCCCCTACACTCCTTTGTTTAGTAGATGTGACAAAAGAAATTTCCCTTTTCGTTTTTAAAAGGTATTCACATAGATTATGCTTTCATCTTAAAAATAACTATTAATACTAATATTATTTATTATAACAATAATAATAATTATCCTCTACCAATTGCTTATTTCTTGTTAAGTACTAGGTAAAGTTAATGAAACGTACTTGAATTAACTCACCAATGAATTTTTATAACAACTCTCTAAGGAATGTGCTATATTTGCACCCCGTTTTAGATGCGTAAATTGAGGCACAGAGATAATAAGTAACGTACTTCAAATCACTGAGCGTGCAGAAGAGCTATTAATTGTACTTGAATCAAGACAACCTGATACCAGGGCCTGTACTTTTTCCTAGTAGGCTATATCATTGCTTCCCATACTGAGGAAAAAATAAGTGTCCACATATTACAGAGATTAACATTAAAGCCCTGGGAAGTCAAGTGACTTATCTAAGGTACATGGCTAGCAATATCTATTTTATTAATAATAACAAGAGAAAACTCATTTGCTCTTATCATCATTCCATACTGAAGCCATTTTGCCCTCCTGGTTGCAGACACATGCAGTTTTATTCTCAGAGGAAATAAATTATAGTGAAATATGTTCAATTTATTTAACAACGGAAAATAACAGCCAAAATTGTTTTAATGAAAAGAATAAAGAAAGTGTAAATTTAAAATATATCATACTTACATGTTTAAAAACAGCAGAAGAAACATCTAATTTCATAGAATTGGGAGTTGTAGAATGGGACTAATTCTTCCTCTAATGTTCTAATTTGCCTTTATCCTATTTAAAAGTAAGTGTGCTCATCATATGCTAAACAGCAAAGGCTTCACAGGCCTTGACACACTTTGCTATACAAAGAGTTGAAAGTTGTTGATGTAGGTTAAAAAAAGTTATCAAGCCAGTAGTTGAAAGCATTTACCCAAGAGTTCCACAGAATGCTCATTTTCTAGAGACTTTGTCCTAACATTATTAATTATTCTGCTTCAAAATGGCAGTAGAGAGGCTGAGAGATTTACTGGGAAAAGCTTTTCCAGGGAAAGTGGAAATTCTGCGTGTTTCTATCATGTTTTTTAAAATGCTAGCAAATCTACTTCTGAATAATAATCATGAATTTTTTATACATACACAAATACCATCAAGGAATAGGGTACCGAGTCTATTTCTAACCATCATTCATATACCTCAGAATCTTTTGCCACTAGATAGCTCAAAAAGAAAATCTCTTGAGGGAAATGTAATTTAGTTATCACGGAAAGTCCTAAGGAATTTTTCCTTATTGCTTATCTTATCTTTGATCTTTTTTGGATAAAGTAAAAGACCAATTTTCAGACTTTATCATGATACTATTTTTCTTGTGAAAGAGAAGAACAACAATAAAATGACTGTAGTAAAAGCTAACCCATCTGAAAAATAAAATTGGGTGTGACATTTTCCCCTGTATTTCTAAAATGCTATTTCCATGCTAATTTTTCTCTGATATTACCTATATTCCTGGACCAAGAGTAGATGAGGAACTCCACATGTGAACAATTAGCCAGGTTTTCCATAAACCTCATCTAGACAAGCCAGATTTGCAACCAAGAAGCTTTTGCAGGGTATGCTTTCCATGTTTCAGAAGGCCAATTGGGATTCTTCAATAAGAATAAAATATAAAGGGCCAAGTGCGGTGGCTCAAGCCTGTAATCCCAACATTTTGGGAGGTTGAGGTGGGCAGATAACCTGAGGTCAGGAGTTTGAGACCAGTCTGGCCAACATGGTGAAACCCATTCTCCACTAAAAATACAAAAATTAGCTGGGCACCACCACGCACACCTGTAATTCCAGCTACTTGGGGAGCTGAGGCAGGAGAATCACTTGAACCCAGGAGATGGAGGTTGCAGTGAGTCAAGATTGTACCAGCACCACTACACTCCACCCTGGGCAACAAAGTGAGACTCCCTCTCAAAAAAAAAAAAAAAAAAAAAAAAAAAAAAAAAAAAAAAAAAAA
>NW_012098777.1:188691-194470 GCF_000951045.1 Mandrillus leucophaeus
AAAATACAGGGGTATTATATAGACTGATTATTTACTTCAATACTGATTACTGATGGAGGCAAAAACATACAGCTACAGAATTGATTTTACACAAAACTGAAGAAAATCATGTTCTGGAAATAAAAGTGGCTTTCAACACCATAGAGTAAATGGCAGAGCAGAAAGACTTGGACTTCAGTTTCTCCACTATCTTAAAAACTCTTGGTGATAAATTCAAAAGTTATATGAATGTCAATGTTAGCATTTGACAAGAATTTTTAGAATACAATTAGTATAACTTATACTCTATACAAATAATCTTCTGATAGAAATTCAGTGTGAAAGCACTAGAAATTCAAATAAGATAGAAGCAGCTTGTCTATGTAAACCTAAATTTTAAATTACTTGTTATTTTAAAATCGATTGGATTTTTAGTTACTTCTTAATAATGTAAGGATATAAAGTTATTTATTTTGTAAATCAGTAACGTAGATGGCATATATGACGTATTTTATTTTTTGTTGCTAAAGATAGTATAGATGTTGAGATTTCTCAATTATTTCCAAACCTCTGATCCAGATTACAAAATAACTCCAATGACAATGAGATATTCTTGTTTTGAAGAGCAGAAAAAATTGTTCAAGCAGTGTCCCTGCTGAACACTTAACGAGGGAAATGATAAGCAGAGGATGATAAAATGACAATGAACTAATTATCCTATGTAAATATAAAAATATAGAAAGCATATTAAGTTTAAAATGTAGTTGGCAGTTAATTGCCCCACTACTATTTGAACTCTTCCCATCTCTATCAGTGGACTATCTCCAACACAATTTAAAAAGTAAATGCATGAAATCAGATTCATAAACAAAGAAGACCAAAAGTGACTCTAAATTATGTTGCTGTTATTTTTCAGCTACAGTTATGTGTTACATAATAACGTTTCCAACAACATACAGTGGTGGTGTCATAAATTATAATTTTTTAATGTTTAGATAGGCAAATACATACCATGGTGTTACAATTCCCTATAGTATTCAGTACAGTAACATGCTGTATAGGTTTGTAGCCTACGAGCAATTAGCTGAACCATATAGTTTAGGTGTGCAGTAGTCTGTACCATCTATGTTTGTGTAAGTACACTTGATGCTGTTCACACAATGACAAAATTGTCTAGCGACAAATTTCTCAAAATGCATCCCCACTGTTAAGCAACACATGATGATCTAGGTTGATTTATATGTCTGTGATATGTTTCACTACTTAATAATAGCTAACAATAACTGCCAAACATGAATCAAAGTGCATAACATTGATCGATACTATTTAGAAAATAGGACAACATATACCACAGACCTAATATTTTAGGACAGCGATGTGCGTGTGTGTGTGTGTGTGTGTGTGTGTGTGTGTCTGTGTTTACAATTATTTTAATAGATAACAATTGTAAATATCTTGATAGATTTTAGTACAGCAATAGTATTTTCTTCTAAGGCTTGTTTCAATGTGACTAATATTTTGGTGCTCCCCAAATATATAACTGAATTATTTTCTCGTTCTTTATTGACTAAATTTCTGCCTATGTAGAACTATTGTCAATGTTGAAAGCTTCCCATTTCTTCTGGCCTATTCAAAATAGCATCTTGAAGCCCTATTCAATTATCTAGATCCCTGGATACAACCTCTTACATACTCTTACATGTTCAAAACATGTGAATATACTTTCATATTTGCCCTAACATACTCTGACACTCCTCTTACATGTGTAAAATGTGAACATACTCTTATACTTGTCCCATATATGCCTACTACTCTTCCATATTACAACTGTAATATGCTTCATTCTTGTTCACTGTCATCTCTCCTCTGCAACTTCATCAATATGACTTGCCTTAGTCAACAAGCTCAGAGTGAACAGACACTAAAAGAGAACCACACATAATTGGGTATTTTATACTGAAATGCTTGATACTGCAACCACTTCCCTCACTTTTTCTTAAGGACACTGTGGCTACAGTGATTTATCACTGAGTTTCCACAGTGACAAGCGAGAGTAAGAGTCAATGTTCTTTCTCCTTGCTTTCTTGTGCCAAAGGCTGACTTTTAGATGTCAGTACAATGATATTCAGCCACTTAGAAAAACCCAGCAGACTCAGAAGCAGGTGAGCCCTTCCTTCTTCTCCTGTTTTTCTTATTATAAAAGCAGGCTAACTTCTCACATAGATTCAACCACCCCCTGAATAAAAGTTCTCCAAGACATGTCTTCAGAGTTGGCCTCTCATCCACCCTCTTCTGCTTTCAACATCCTTCCGTTATAAGGCATTTGCTCTCAGTTACCTTATTGATGATTAACACCAAATATATCAATAAAAAATCTAAGTAGACATTTGTACACTTAAGTTCTGGTTCATAAATAAGCAGAAAGTATATGCATAATTGTGGGGGGATTTTTTGTATTTATGCTTCTATCCCTACCAGCTCCACCCCATCAGAATTTTACTTTAATCATTAAGTGGATCAGAGAACTTCCATACATAGTTTTTAAAAACTGGTGTTTAGAGAAATCTAAAATTCTATTGACTCTCTGCAGTGCTCTTTATCTTTCTAAAGACTATGACCTGTTAGAAGATATGTATGTAAAGAGAGAGTTATAAAAGTTTCTATATGCAGGATATTCTATAATCACAATAATCCAGAGATTTCATGCTTAATATACTTCATTCCCAAAGACAGGTCAGATTAAGTTGTGAAAGTTATCCAAAACATTAGTTGGTACTTTGCAAGCCAAATATCTGAGTGGTTTATTCAGGCTTTCACTCTACTAATTATATGCTTTCATATAACGTATTCCTATGTAGATTTAGTCTTCTGCCTCTGGGGAAATGAATGCTCTTAGTCCAATGAGATGTCTGCAAGAATAGACACTATCATTATTAATCTGCATTAAGTCTTCTTGGAAGTACCAGACATAAATATTTAATAAATGGAATTTGATTATTATGTTATTTTAAACATGCTTGTGTAGCTTTCTTTGTTTAAATGACAGTGTATAAAAGTGCCAATAAGAAATATACTCAGACCGAGTGTGGCCAGCTCACACCTTTAATCCGCACACATTGGGAGGCCAGGGTTTATCGCCTGGGCCCAAGAGTTAGTGATCAGCCTGGACAACATGGCAAGATCCCGTCTCTACAAATTATAAAGAAAAGAAAACTAGCCAGGTGTGGTGGCATGCTTCCACAGTCGCAGCTGGAAGGCTGAGGTGGGAGGAACACCTGATCCTGGGAGATCAAGGCTACAGTAAGTCGTGATCATGCCACTGCTCTCCAGCCTGAGCAACAGAGTGAGACCTTGTCTCAAAAAATACATATGTATTTTTTGGTCTCAGTATTTAAGGTCTCAGTATATATATTTCAGAATATATATATATATTCTGAAATAAATGCTACAATCTGGAGATACTGTCACAATTTTATATAACTGCCATACTCTTCAGAAAGTAAAATTTTGGGATAATTATTATTTTTAAATGTATTATATAAAAATGGAGAAGACAGATGGTAACAATAGTGTTATTCTATTTTCAGAGAAATGCATCCTGAATATATAAGGTGTTGACTACTCTAGAGAGAATAAGTGATATTTCACTGAAATATGCTCATGAGTGAATTTGTAGTGTAAAAGGATTTGAGACTGAAATGAAATGACTACCATTTGTTAAAGAATGAGATGTTTTACAGTGACTCCACATCATTCAGCTCATTGTGTGAACTTGCATCAACGGTTTCCTTCATTGCCTACTAAGGGTTTGCATTAAACCTCATGATAGTTTCCTACCAATTGTGAGAACTGTAACAAAATAACTCTCAGGATAAGTATTTCGATAATTCTACCATTTGAGATTCAGGTCAATGTAGTCTGAATATTCTCATCCAAATGTGAATATATGTCTAAAAATGTGAGCCATAAGACAGATAGGTTCAAATTTATACCTTAACAGAACTAAAAATTGCCATCCTGTTTATGGAATAGGCTGTCAATCTCACAACATTATTAGGAAGAGTTACTTACTACAGTTTTCTTCATCTGAGTTATCACTGCAGTCATTTTGGCTATCACACCGCCAGTGATCTGGAATGCAGTTGTTGTTTTTACACTGGAATTCATGAGGTCCACAAGTCTTTTTATCTGTAATGGAAAGAACCAGAGTTTGCATTGTAGATTTCCATGAAGACATCCCTCACAATGTCCTGACTGCCATGACAAGTCCATGGCATATAATGTTTCCTTAATTCAGTTACTAAGAAGCATCCTTAGGAAAAATTGAAGGCAAGTGCTGAGGAAAATCTATTTTTTGTCTTGTTTTATGTTGTTATTGTTCATGCTTTCACTGTGAGCTAATTAAGAAGAAACCAATTGGACCATCCAAGCAAAGTCAACACAAATCAGTTTTCAAAAAATCAAAATTGGCCGGGCATGGTTGCTCATGCCTGTAATCCCAGCACTTTGGACAGTTGTCTTTTCATTTAGGACACATCCTCTCTTCTCCACCCTGTATTTCTGCTATAAAGCAACAAAATATATGGTTATTATTACAATTCTATGGTTGTCATCTTGTGTTTCTCCCTAAGGAGCTCGTATTCATAATCGATCTGTGATTAGCTGCTCTTTCTAAATCCTGGCCACTGCCCACTCACAAACTCATTGGTTATCATAATGCTTCATACGTGTATAGAGTTTGAACATTAATTATGGGCCATCTCACATGAACCTTTAAACAATTCCACTGAGTACCAGGAAAAGTATTAACTAGCCTTTCACTTTACAGATGGTGAAATAAAAACTTTTGGAAATTTAGGAACTTAATACATTTTCACTATCATTAAATGGCACAGCCAATATAAAAGAAGTGTGCTTCTACTCCTGATCTAGCGCTTTTTACAACAAATGTAACTTACATGTATATCAGCTAGAATCAGAAAGCATGTAATAAGAATTTATTTAAAGTTTAAATCATATGTATTAAAACTATAATATTGAACTATATATAGCTAAAACAGTGCTCCATTAAACCTTAATGTGCATACATATAAGTCATTTGGGAATTTTGCTATAATGGAAATTGAGATTCAGTAGGTCTGGGTTTCTAACGAGCTGGCTGGCAATAATATTGCCTTTTGTCTATGAAACACACTGAATAGCAAGATTCTGGAGTAACAAAATTATGAATTAAATAACATTAAAATGATAAAATTATAAGTCTCAATACACAATCTAGAACACATTTCGCTTTCATGTACTCAGATAAACTCCTTATCATCCATACTAGAGATGGACAGTGAAGTGCTTCCAGTCTCAGACTAGTAAAACAAATCAGCTAAAGGAGTGGGTAAGTTATTGGTGGTGGTTCTTATGCTTTACTTTAAAATGCAACTTATAGAATTCAGACTCAAACAACATAAAAAAAACAAAGTGATTCTTCCCATCCATGAGTATGGACTGTTCTTCCATTTGTTTGTGTCCTCTTTTACTTTGTTGACCAGTGGTTTGTAGTTTTCCTTGGATGGGATCTAATTAAACTAAAAAGGTTCTGCACAGAAAAAAAATAAAATAAAATAAAATAACTACCATCAGAGTGAACACGCAACCTACAGAATGGGAGAAAACTTTTGCAACCTACCCATCTGACAAAAGGCTAATATCCAGCATCTATAAATAACTTAAACAAATTTACAAGAAAATCAACCCTATCAAAAAGTGGGCAAAGGATATGAACACACTTCTCAAAAGAAGACATATA
>NW_012098777.1:196190-206176 GCF_000951045.1 Mandrillus leucophaeus
AATAATGTCTTAAAATTTTAGAATATAAGAAAATAAGAAAGATCAGACTAGACCAGAAAAATAGCCCATGTAATCCAGTTTTATAACACTAATTCTCAGCATAACAATTCTCCTTGACTGCCAAAGGTTAGTATTTGGTACTGACAATCAATTTTTTCCTAAATCCCTTTTGTATTTTTTTCTATATTTAAACATTTGTATCATAGTTTGTGTTTAAAAATACCTGCACCTATTTCTTGACAAAAACAAGTTAGAGTTCATTGCTAAAATTTCCTTTTGGGGAGTGAAGACAGAGTAATGCAGGAAACATTAATTGCCTTATGTAAAGTTATACAAATTTTATGTTTCCAGGTTATTTAAGTTTTTTGATCCATGAAATTACTTGTAAAAATTCCAAATACAAACTACACAGCATTGTTCTGCATTTCAAACCTCCCTTGAGGTGTGTGCGCGCGCACGCGCGTGCGCGCGTGCACACACACACACACACACACACACACACACAGAGACACATTTTAGAGGGGGACTGTATGAGTAAGGTCTAAAACATCGGTTCTCAAATTGGTTATACATTAAAATCACTTGGGGAACTTTAAAATATCTCTTTGCCCAAACCATATCCCATATCAAATCAATAAAATCAGACTCTCTGGGGTATGATCCAGACATCAGTATTCATTAAAGCTAGTCAATGATTCCAATGAGAAACCAGAATTAAAAATCACTGGCTCAAAAAACTGATATAAAACAGAACATATATATTTCCACATTATATTACCTCCAGAGTTAATATAAAATGCTCACAATATATAATGTTTTACATTAGTTTATATTGTTAAATGGAATTCAAATATCTCATTACTCCCCTTTTCAAGTGTTGGAGAAAGTATGGAGTAAGTATGGAGAAAACAAATATAGTATATAGAAACTTGTTTTCATTTTAAACATATTATCACATAATATATGTGATACTAGTAATAAATTTGATTCTCCCAGAAAGGTAAGATGAGAGACTTTCAAATAAGAGAATTATATGTAGTGTATAATGTAATACTATTGGTGTTTGCATACGGATGGGATATTTCTGAAAAGGGATTTAAAAATCTAGCACTAGGGATGCCTCTGGGAGGAAGACATGGAGAAGTGAAATAGAAAACAACAGTGGGAATGAAATTTAAATTTCTCTTTAGACCCAAATAAATCTACTAACTACTGCAAGTAATAAGTAAATTTAAGAAGGTAATAGAATGTACGATCAATATATAAATTTAATTGTATTTTTATATGTTAGCAATAAACAAAAATGAAACAAATTGACAATGGCATCAATGAAAAAACACATGCTTATGCATAAATCTAGCCAAATTTATGTATGATCTTTATACTGAAGACTACAAAACGTTGCTGAGAAAAATTGAATAATGCCTAAGAAATGCAGATACATATCATGTTTATGGATTAGAAAACTGAAAATTGTTTAAAACGTTCATTTTTTCCAAAGTTTTATGTATATATAATCATATATATATAAAATTACTTTAATCAATGTCAAATTACAGCAAGTTTTTTTTTGAAGAAATAGATAAGATTGTTTAGATTGATGTAGAATTACATGGAAAAGGCTGAGCATGGTGGTGGCTCACGCCTGTAATCCCAGCATTTTGGGAGGCCGAGGCTGGTGGATCACGAGGTCAGGAGTTCGAGATCAGCGTGGTCAACTGATTGAAATCCCGTCTCTACTAAAAAATATGAAAATTAGCTGGGTGTGGTGGCATGTGCCTGCAGTCCCAGCTACTTCGGAAGCTGAGGCAGGAGAATCACTTGAACTCGGGAGACAGAGGTTACAGTGAGCCATGCCGTGCCATTGCACTCCAGCCTAGGTGACAAGAGTGAGACTCTGTGTAAAAAACAAATAAACAAACAAACAAACAGAAAAGAAAAACATGGAAATGCAAAGGTTGTAGAATAATCAAACATTTCTTGGAAAAGAAAAATTAAGCTGGAGAATTTACAGTACTTGGTTGTAAGACTTACTATAAAGCTACAGTAATCAAAAGAATGTACTATTGGACAAAATGAATAAAAAAATTAGTAATGTCAATTGAGTTTTGATAAAGGCCTCTAGTCAATTTAATGAAGAAAGGCAAGTCTTTTAAAACAAATATTGCTAAAACAAGTGGTTATCTCTATAAAAAAGCATAAATCTCCATCCCATGCCATACATAAAAAAACAATCTGAGAGTATAAACATAATGTAAAATTTCTAAAGTATAGGAAAATACTCTTATAATGTTGGAAAAGATAAGGGTTACTTGGACAGGCATCAAAAAAAAAAAAAAGCATTCACAGTAAAATAAAAAAAAACGACAAATTTAGACTTCAACACAATTAAAATGTTTTGGTCTTTAAAAGACACCACTAACCAACTGAAGAGATGAGGGACACATCATTAAATAATGAGACTTATCACATACATATCTTAGAAAGGACTTATTCAGAATACATAAAAATTCTTATATTTGTATATAATATAAGCCTACCCATTTGTAGGCAAAACACTTGAACAGAAACTTCCCACACACACACAAAACATATTTGAGTAGCAAATAAAGGTTCTCAAAATCATTAGTCATCAAGCTAATGCAAATGAAAACTACAATGAGATACCACTATATATTTACTGGAATTACTGAAATCAAAAAGGCCATATCTAATTTTTATGAGAATATGGAGGACCTAGACTCTTTTGCTGGTTTTCATAAAGGTAAACATATCTACCATGTGACTCAGCAGTTTTACTTGTAGGTATTCACCAAATAAAAATAAAAGTAAATATTTATAAAACTAATTTGTATAAGACATGTTATTGCTATAACCTTTCTGATTATGATAAGCAACCTTATCATAACTATTAACTACTAAATCATTCAAATTGGAATATATTCATAAAATTGAATATTACCCAAGAATAAAAAAACTAAATTCTTAACATACAATAAGTCAAAAATATTTTTGACAGCCTTAAAAAATATTTGACAGCATTATGCAAATGAAAAAGCCACAAGCAAAATAATGGATATCATATCTATGTATATAAAATCCAAATACAAACAAAACCAATCCATGGTGAAAGAAGAATTAGTGGATATGAAGAGGAGCATTGGGGAAATTGATTGAAAAGAGCATCAGGGAAGTGTCTGCCTAGAAGAAAAGTTTCTGTATCTTATTTTGGGTGTCTGTTACACATTGTATGCAGTAGAAGAAAATCATCAAACTGAGTAAGATCTGTGCATTTCATTTTGTTTTAATTAAAAATTACCTTGCTATTAGAATTGCAAGGAGTTTAAAAAAACCCAAATAATTACACCACGATAAAATATCATTCATGTAGTCCCTGAATACTTAGGTATTATCATCCTGGAAAGGTAGTATGAGTTACAGAGAATTGCCTGTAAAAACAAAACAAAACAAAAGCAAAAACAAACTTCCTTAGAGCCTCAGAATTTAAGCCCCAGAATTTAAATGCTTTATATTAATTAACTATAAGCAATAGAAAAAAGAAAAAGTACATATATATTTTTCAAGAGATTTATTTATTCCACATTTGAGGCTACCATGTTTTTATTCTGTTTCATAATTAAAATGAAACAGAATTATTCTATTTATGCTCATCAATCATGTAAGTTTTAAGCTATTCTCAAAATTTTGCACGTATTCTAAAGTAATAGAAAACATACCATGGTTGGAGTAAGACTGTCTGGATTCAAGTTGCTACTTCCCTGTTTCATCATGTAGCATTGAACAAATGATCGAACTGTGCTGAGATTCAGTCTCAATGATAATAAAAGAGGAATATGAATATCATATATATGTGAAAGGAAAATAAATCTCAGGACCCTAAAATCACTAAGACAAGGGAAAAGTCAAGCTGAGAATTACATCAGGTAAACCTGCCTTTCATTTCATTCTTAAATAAGATAGCTACAAAGATTTTTTTAAAGCTACCTACCTCCCTCACAACTTTCTCACAAGGAAATTCCTTGTGAACCTCAAGATATTTACCCTAAAACAGTTCCGTTGAATTTCATCCTGGCAGTCTACACTGTGTGTTTATCTTCACAGGTGCAGGGACACAAGATCATCCCTCTGTTCACCTGAGACAAATGCATACCCGATTGCTTCCTCTGCCCTGTTGTTTATGTAAAAATGCAGGTTCAATGAGCCAGACGAAGTTGTGTGATCAGTGCAGGGATTCAAAAGAATGCAATCTTTTTTTTTTTTTTTTTTGAGACGGGATCTTGTTCTGTCACCCAGGCTGGAGTGCAGTGACACAATCTCAGCCCACTGCAACCTCTACCTCCAGAGTTCAAGCAATTCTCCTGCCTCAGCCTCCTGAGTAGCTGGGACTACAGGTGTGTGCTACCACAGCGGGCTAATTTTTGTACTTTTAGTAGAGACCAGTGCTTTCCTATATATCCTAACTATAATACATGTGATTCAGATTATAGGATATAAATTGTTTAAAATTGCGTCTTCTTCAGGAGTGCCAAAGGTTTTATTTTATTCTGTCAATTTCAGGATGTTTTCATGCTTTCATGTTTTCTGTACCACTTTTTTTCTCCTGAAAACATTCTAAATAAACATTCATCACAATTTTTTCCACTAATAGCTAACAATTAAAATGCTAGATATAGGCCTTTCATATATACCTTTTTTTTTTTCTTTTTTTTCCCCCTAGAGACAGTATTTTGCTCTGTCACCCAGTCTGGAGTGCAGTGGTGCAACCATAGCTCACTGCAGCCTCGACCTCCTGGACTCAAGTGATCCTCCCATCTCAGCTTCCCAAGTAGCCTGGACTACAGGCACACATCACCAAGCCTGGCTAATTTGTTTTCTTTTATTTTTTTGTACAGACAGAGTGTAAGTTTCCCACTCTACATTGATTTCTTTTTTGTTAGCTTTGTGGCAGAGGTCAAAATAAATGTATTATATTACTGGGGAAAACCACCACTTATTCAATGAATATGTGAAATAAAGCCTGTTGTGCATATATGTAACTTTTTTGTATATTAAATATGTAGCAAACTAATGAATCAGTAGCTACCTAAACAAATTGAAATTATATACTGTTTTACGATTAATGTTTGTTTCGAAAATGAAATACCACTTGTAAATCAGCCATGTGTTTTATTCAACTGACCAGAAAAATCGTTTTGTTACTTTTTTTTAAGTTTGCTATTAGTTTGAAAATATAATATATAAAACCATTTTAGAGTGAAGTTAGGAAGAGGACTTTAATTTGGGGATTAAGAGATTAGAAATATGATGTTTGGTCCTTCTTGCCACTGCTCTTTTGTAGTTAAGATTTTCCATCTTCTATTTCAGGAAACATGATGATTACAAATAGTTGGGTAACAGGTAATACTTTTGGTTACCAATAATAAATAAATAAATATAGTAATGGAAATACTGAGGTGAAAAGAACTGTGGGAACAATGAAGTTAAGCTTCAATCACGGCAGCTCCTTGTTTCTTTGATTTCCAGATTATAATGTTATGAAGTCAGAAGGATGTAGTTAGAACTGGCAAACTTTTATAGAAGACCTCACCTTCTCTTGGGAGACAGGTTAACTATCTCTTAACTATCAAAGCATGACCTTTTATAGAGAAGTCATTATTTTCTCTTTTTAAATCAACCTTATACAATTCTGTTCTCTTATTCTAAACACTCCTCAACATCTCTTTTTACATTATAAGGAAACAAATAACCATATATGCTGTCTTGCAAAAGTACTAAATCTCCTTGACTGATTACAGGTTCACCCAAAGTGGTGGCAGACGTGAGGAGAACATATTCTCTGCCTCCTTTTCTGTAGCCTGTAGGGTTTACCGGCACATTTTTTTTTTTTTTTTTTTTTGGTGGATATGTACTTAGTAAATATATACCATTCTTATTGTTTTAATCAGCTTTCATTTTTGTTTTATTTTTTGAAACTACTGTTCTCATACCTGGTGAAGCTGTTAACTGGATTCATACTTCCACTACCACAAGGGAGGACAGCCTGACCTAGGGTGGCCTACTGCCTACTGCCCTAGAGCACAGTTGGTCCAGGGTGATTTCCTGCTTAAATGTGATCGATCATTATGCTTTTACATTAGGGAGGCATCAAGGAGGCAGTACAGGGATTGTATGGTGGCCTGGTGATATCCTCAGGAACTGACATTTCTATCTTTCTGCTCTACCATCCATGACTGCTAGAACTCAAGACATAACCTTCCAGGCCAGAGGAAAAGGGACAGAAGGGCAAAGAGTCCTTCCATGTTGAGAAAACTACCCTTGAACCATTTTCTTGGAAGTCCCACATAACTCTCTGTTTCTATCTCAATGCTCAGAACTTAGTCACATGACAACACAAGGGAAGCTGGAAAATGTGATAACTTCTAGATAGCAATATGTCAAGCTAAGAGGTAAAGTTCTGTGTCTAAGGAGGACGCAAAAGTAAAATGGTATAGAAACAGGCAATTAGAAGTTTCTGTCGATAACCTAGGAAGGTCAATGAAAGTTGTTTGAGGTCATTCCTATAGATTTTGGAAGAGATTATTTTTTTTCCCATTGAGATTGTAAGGATCATAACCTCACATTTCTAGGGGTCATTTTAAGAACTAGTGGCTCAGAAGACACCAATAGAGTAAAGACATACGTATAAAGGGAGAACAAAATGAGATTGCTATCTAATGACTATATGTGAATACTTGGATCCAAATTCTGCCCCCCATCTACTCTATCCACTCCTTGTAATCAAGACTGAAATTCCATTTTACCACTAGTTTGTGTTGTGTTTCTGTAATTTGCAGACAAATCCTGACTAATGGGAACACCTTGCTATTTCTGTTGCTTAAACTATTATAGACTCCTAATAGTAATATTGTTATCTGTATGTGCTGACTTACATAATTCCCAGGCTATCTCATTGGTTTATAATTACGGGAGTAATGCAGTCGTTTATTGCCAGAAGAGTCGGAACCAATTTTATTTTAAAAAGGGATTCTCAAATCCATGCTTCCACAGGAGCTGGTACAGCCACCTTTGATTTAACATAGTCTCTACATGACATATGCTATTACAGCATCTAGTGATACTGATTATCTGGAAAGTTGCAGGTCACCCTACTTTGTAAAGTCTTTGGTGAATCTGCAAATTAATTTCATGTTACTTCTCATCCATCAAGGTAATATTCCTCAATGAGTGCTTAAATGGGCAACCTGTTCTTCTAGGGAAAGTGGACAGGCTATGTGGACGCACCAGCAGTTAGGAATAACAATGCCAGCCGCAGCTTATCCCACTGAGATCCAACCATTTCCGTTTTGTTTCTGAATTGTTATTCTTCAAAACTTTTATGTTATTCTTCCAGATAGAGAAGGGAAAGGCTTATAAAGCAAAACAAATTGCCAATGACATATTTTCTTGATAAAGAGGTGAATCTATAATAAGCTAGCTCTGTAGATACTCCAATAATGTCATTTTTAAAATTGCATGTCAATGCAATGTAATATTCAGTGGAAATTTTTTGAATTCACATTATGCAGTTTTAGCAAGTGTCATATTACATTCTGTAATGCCATCTATCGCACTTGACAAGAATTTGTGATTTTTTTTCTTATTTAGAAATTTGTGTTGTAAGTTTATGGTTATGAAGTGAGTCAGGGGAAGGGGAAAGTAGTTACACTCTCATCTTTTGCCAATACACTCTAGGTCATCTTCAAAACCCCTGGTATTCCATTCATCACTCTCTTTTCATCAGCCTGTAGTCTTGGCAAATTGCACAGTAATGTTGTACAAACAAATTTGCATTTGTGTACCACAAGTACAGAGGCATAACATAAATCTCAATAACACAGAGGGATAGATAGGTCTTCAGAGTCACCCTTGAGCCCCTGTTACAGATTCTGGTAGAATATTCTAGCAGTTCCACTTAAGCTCCTTTAACCAGCTGAGATACAAACAAAATAAGCCTCTTTTATTTTTCCTACTATTTATTCTATGTTTTATTTTAAAAGCAAAGTAAATACATTAAACGGTGAATCTACTAAAATATCTTAAAATAGATAGTTGATTATATTTGTCTAGCTTGTCTGATCCTGTTGATCAGAAGCACCATACAATTGCTCAATTCACTTTATATTTTTGGATGGACAGATTCAGACTTTGATTTTCCAGGAGGCAGTGAAGCAAGGTAGAAAGAGCCCAAAAGTTAAAGGAGGAACTTGATTTGAATCCTAGTTCTGACTCCAATTAGCATATAACATAGGGCTATTATTTGTCTTCTTTGTGCCTCAGTTTACTCTACTAAAAACTGAAGGGAAATACATGCAGCATTAATTTAATATCTGGTAAAACAAATAGTAACTAATAAGAGTTAAGTAATAGTAAACACTATTTAATAGCTAGTTAATAAATGGTATCTGAACAATTAAAAGATGTGAATTGTACTGTCAACTTTATTATCAAGTTGTGTTAATTTAGGAGGAAGAACCTAGGTATTTATTTTATTATTTTTTACTTCAATAGTTTTTGGGGGAACTGGTGGTGTTCGGTTACATGAGTTAAGTCCTTTAGCGGTGATAGGTTCTGAGATTTTGGTTGTCAGCACTGTTTTACGTCCTTTACATTGACCACCTCATTGTTTTAAGTGAATAGATAACACTACAACTTTGTAAAGCATCCCATTCATTTTACAATCAAATAACAAGTATTGGTGACTTGCTCAACGTCACAGAGTATTCGAAACATAAAAGACACTGAAATGCTGTGGGGTACCAGATGCCCGATCTGAAAAATGTGGAAGGTTAGAAGACTTCTAGAGTGCTTTAAACAAATATATGATTTGATTTTACTATCTGCATTTAATTATCAAGTCTATAAAATTTCTTTTTTAACGTTTTTTCTAATCTATATTTGTAAGTTCCGGGGTACACGTGCAGGATGTGCAGGTCTGTTACACAGGTACATGTATGTGTGCCACTGTGGTTTGCTGCACCTACCAACCCATCACCTAGGTATTAAGCCCAGCATGCATTAACTATTTTTCCTAATGCTCCAATGCTCTCTGACCCCACTCCCCAGCCCCCAACAGGCTCCAGTGTGTGTTGTTCCCCTGCCTGTGTCCATGTGTTCATTTTACTTTGAATTAGACCTGTATTCCTTGGAAAGTCGCACTTATTTCCATTACATAAGTAACATATACTTTTTGGGAAATTTAACATGATGTAATATAGAAAAGTAGAAACAAATTGCCCATAGCCATACAACACAGGAACAAGCTCCATGACATGTTTCTGACTATAAATAAATTTTTATATCTTGTACATTTCACTAAAAATTATATTTTCTAGGTTATTAAAAATCCTGACAAGTGTCATTTCTATGGCTGTATAATATGTATCTTGTAGATACACCTTAAATAGTTATCTACAGTTTGTCATTTATGGGTTTGTGTATTTTTTTTCCAATTTGAATAAGAAAGATAATTAATATTTGAAATAAAATACTTTTTATCAACAGTTAACAATGTGGATACCTGCTTCAAAAGACCATTCTTTAGGGACATTCACCACATTTTTGTATTTGATAATATTTATATATTTATCTTGTTCTGTATACATTCTTTTTTTTTTAATTTAATTTGCGTTACTGAAATTTATTTTCATTTTTTTTTTTGTTACATATGTATACTTGTGCCATGTTGGTGTGCTGCACCCATCAACTCGTCATTTACATCAGGTATAATGCCCAATGCAATCCCTTCCACCACCCCCCTTCCCCATGATAGGCCCTGGTGTGTGATGTTCCCCTTCCCGAGTCCAAGTGATCTCATTGTTCAGTTCTCAGCTATGAGTGAGAACATGCGGTGTTTGGTTTTCTGTTCTTGTGATAGTTTGCTGAGAATGATGGTTTCCAGCTGCATCCATGTCCCTACAAAGGACACA
>NW_012098777.1:208596-231251 GCF_000951045.1 Mandrillus leucophaeus
GGAGGCTCCGTGGGCATGGGACCCTCCTGGCCAGGTGTGGGATATAATCTCCTGGTGTGCCCGTTTGCTAAGACCCTTGGTAAAGTGCAGTATTGGGGTGGGAGATACCCGATTTTCCAGGTGTTGTGTTTCTCAGTTCCCCTGGCTAGGAAAAGGGATTCCCTTCCCCCTTACGCTTCCATTCCCCCTTACGCTTCCCAGGTGAGGTGATGCCTCACCCTGCTTCAGCACTCGCTGGTCGGGCTGCAGCAGCTGACCAGCACCGATTGTTCAGCACTCCCTAGTGAGATGAACCCAGTACCTCAGTTGAAAATGCAGAAATCACCTGTCTTCTGTGTCACTCGCGTTGGGAGCTGGAGACTGGAGCTGTTCCTATTCATGTTCTGTATGCATTCTAATGATGCTTGCATAGGTGCTAAAATTCTTAGGTGTAATGTAATGTATTTGTTATTTACTTAGCAAAGATAAATATTCTTTCTGATTGACATCCTTGAAAGTTTTCTCATGTAAGATGAGTCTTTAAACTTATCATTCATGTTTATTTGGAGTTTATAATCATATCAATCAATAATTATAGACATGAAGAACCATATTCTTTTAGTAATGTGGAATAATTTATTTTGACAACTTTATAACCAGTTAGCAAATCTTTGTTTTGAGATTATAAAACCAAGGTAGAAAGTGAAGAAAGAGGGGAATATAGAGAAAATTTTATCTAAATTATTATTTATCCACATACATATATTAGATAAACATCACTAAATAAAAACCCAAGGAGAGGGGAGATACTCATCTTATAAAATCAAGGAAAAAGGGCACAGACACACATACATATCCAGTATGAATGTGGATACCTGTTTTATATGCATACAAAGTATACTGTTAGCGATCTTTGAAACCACACATACAACACATGGACACAAACACACACAACCACACACACTGCAGAGACAGCACTGTCAGATTCTCACAAAAATCAGATTTTCTATTTTTTCTTTCTTTCTTTTTTTTTTTTTTTCTTTTTTGAGAAAGGAGGGTGTCTGTTACCCAGGCTGGAGTGCAATGGTGTGACTATTGCTCATTGCAGTCCCCAACTCCTGGGCTCAGGCAATCTTCCTGTCTCAGTCTCCTGAATAGCAAGGACCATTGGCACACATCACTATGCTCAGCCAAGAATCAGAATTCTTATGTAATTATATTTGTATTGGAAGATGAAAACCGTATCTCTAATTGAATTCCAAGAAGAACAAATTCTGAAACTGAAGAAAAATTTTCCCATATTATTCTTACTTGTTTCCCTATAGATTCATCTCCTTGGAACAATGTGTCTAAATGGATACATTGTAATGAATGGAATATTTTTGTTTCAGTATTGCAGAGGGTCTGGGAAGGCATTAGGGTCAGATTTACATTTTTTAAATCTGTTTATCTTTAAAACTCTTCCAAATCATTTTTCCATCTAACATTCATTGGAAAGTGCATAATAAATTCAGTAGAGAATAATAAAATAAAAAATGTGCTAATGAGTCTCACTGAACACTAAAGTATTCAAATACTTATCTTTCTTTTTCTTTAATATTTCTATTTGCTCTTTTAGAATTGATCTAAAACTTAGTGCCTTACTACTTAAAAAGAGAAGGCCAACACACACACACACACACACACACACACACACACACCACTTACTCAATGTGCTCTTAGATTTTCAGGATATTTGATATTTTTAAATTTTCTCATTAAAATACATTTACTTTTTGTGTATAAATTCCTGGAGAACTGCACTAAAATATAAATACTTTCAACTTTCAAGTACTGCTAGTATTATCTGACATAACTTTTTCTTTTATATCTTTTTTTTACACAGAATCATTTCAAATGTTACTGAAAATGTGTAAAACATTTAATTATTCCTTTTGTTTTCCTATAGAGACAGGGATGTTAGTATGCATCTAAAGTAGAGTTTTATATTCTTATATTTTCTTCCCTATGCCTCAAATATATTAGAGAAGCCATAGTTTATACAGCTTACAATGCTTAGAAAAAAAATATTGCTTATTGTCTGGAGTACAGGCTCTATGAAGAAAAAGCACATTTTAGAAACACCATTGTCTGCTGGCCAATCTCACTTTTTGGTAGCCTACTTAAAGTCCCTATTGTCAAATCCTCTTTTATTTTCATTTGTAGAATCATTTCAGCAGAGCAGATTACACAAGGTCAGGATAAGACTTTATGGAAAAGCTAACAAAAGGAAGAGGAAACAGTTGTGATAGATGATAACGATTAATAGTTACAAGTCCTAAACTATGATCTAGTCATTTGGATACATTGTAAGGTATCTTGCCCCTAACACACTTCGACAGTCTTTGGTATACCCTTTTGTCAATTTTGTTTTTCCTTGAAAATAAATTTAATGCATTTTAAAATCTGATTTCAGTTGAATACAAAGCTTTGGTTGGTAATTTGTGGTTAGAGCATAACAAGAACAACACCTTGAGCTGTTGAGAGTCCCTTAAATGTAGAGATGGCCCTAGGTTCTTGAACACTCAAGTGATGAAGCCTTTTTCTGGTGTATGGATCTGAAATACATGATGTCAGTGCCCCATCTACACTCCTTGATATTCACCATTTCTGTCCACACTAAGCAAATGGTTTTTAACAACAAGCACATGAAACTCTGCCTGAGCCCAATCTGGAAGTCCCCATCAGGCCATTGATCACTCCAAATCCTCTTCCAGAGCAGCCCTAAACCAATGACTTACAGTAGCTGATGAATACATATCCCAGTCCTGTCTCTTGTGTGGGGTAATCCTGAGTGTTCTACACGATCTCCCAGAGTTTTCTGGTAGGATGAATCTCGTTCCTGGCGTAACATACCTGATCACGTACCCTCCATTGGATTTCTTCCTCTCCCTGGTTTACTTCCCCACTCCCCTACTAGTGGTTTCTGGAATCATCTCCAAAACATACCTCTGAACTCATATCTTTGTGAGTACAGGTTGTAATTTGGGAACTCCCAACTTAAGACAAGATTTATGCAATCATTTATTCCACAATCATGTCCTGAAGGTGGCAGACTGGAGGCAGTGCTAGCATGTCTCTTCCACTTGGAAGGACAGAATAATGTGTAGAGATTCACACTGAGAACTTTTTTTCCAAAAAGCAACACAGAAACTTTTAACAGGAAAACCAAAAGAATCCACAGATCCTTTGAAAGAAGTGTCAGGTAGAAGCCTACATTTTGAGGCAGGTAAAAATCTCTAAGTACCCAGAGTGTGAGACGGAAAAGTCTGCCTCCAGGGTATACATTCCCAATGGGGAACCTGAAATTGCATGTCTCAGGGGAAGGACTTAAACCTCCCAGAGCTGGAACTGATTTAGAGAGTGGTAAAAAACACAAAAGTAAAAGCAGCAGTGGGAAATATCTTGGCGGTATTTCCAGTCTCAGTGTAAACTAAGGGAAGTCATTCCTTATTACAACTCACAGGGAACTTCAAGGAGCTCAGTTAACTAGCTCAAGCAGTGGCCACAGGTTGAAAGAAGCTCTGAACTGAATTTAGAAATATAAACTTGGGTGAGGATGAACTCTCTTGTCCAGAACTTGGGGGACTAGTGGGAAGTACATTGCAGCCATGAGTGTAGGAGCTGGGGGCCTGACCTTGTGAGGCAGATGGGGAATGACATGGTCTGAAAGCCTCTGTTGCTGTCTCTTCAGGGAAAGCTTATGGCCTGGGGCAAGTTTGGGTTCTCAGTGCAGCATACCTGAAACTTAGTCCAGTGCTGTTAGCAGAGCACTGTAGGAGTGAAAACTGCCTTGCCAACTGTATGGAATCTGGATAAAGCTTATTGTTGCCTGCTATTCCCCATTCCTTTCATGAACTCTTCTGTGCAGCCAAGTCAGTTATGCTCTCCATTGGAACATTATTACCTCAGTGGCTTGAGAACTGCCCGCAACCCCCAAAGGGGCTGCAGCTTGCCCCACAAATGGAGAGTCAGAGTGCAGTCCCACCTGAAATAGGCCTTGCCTATGCATGCCCACCTGTCCTGGTAGCTTAACACAAAGGACATAAAGTTTTGGGAGCTCTGTGGTCCTGCCCATCACCTGAGAAATGAGAATACTTCCCCTGGGCAACAAAGAGAAAGCTCAAATCCCACTGCTACTGCTGCATCAGGTGTTCTTTTGTAAGCACCACCTCCTGGCTGGAAGCCAACAGACACAGTCCCTCATAGCATCTCTAGGTAGAATAACATTGTGCCCAGGAAAGATAAAACCGGTGTGCAATCTCAGCTATCACCATTGCCTGCCACACCCTGGCTAACCAGGAGTTCCTGAGTCTTGTCCATGTAACAAGTTCACTACTATCACAATCAGCATTTGAGAAAGCCAGCACACTATCTGTAACTAAGGAAGTTCACAGAGTCTACATCAATCCCCTGCCACCACTATCACAGCTGGTGCTGGTACCCACTGCTGAGAGACCTGAGGACAGGTCACATCACTTGATGCCCTGCAGACACTCCCCAGCACCAGCCAGGAGTGTGGGAGTCCCACTGCATAGTTAAACCCAGTAAAGCAATAGCAATCACTGTAGCCTGGCTCTCAGAAACTCCTACTCCCAGGGGAAGGTGGGGAGAACCACATCAAGGGAACACCCCTTGGGACAAAATAATCCAGATGGCAGGGCTTGGGTTCCATATCTTTCTGCTGTTGGAAGTTTCTTTCAGCAGAGACACAACTGCAGTGTTAGTATCATCAGGGAAAATCTGTAGCTTTACCCTAAAAGTCAGGAAGCCTTAATGCTCAAGAAAAGTCTTGGAGAAGGATCTCTTTTCTTCCCTTGTCCATCACTGCAGACATGGCTGGGACTTCTCCCATGGGAGCTTGGCATGGTTGCACCTGTAGACTGCCTTCCTAGAACACTTCACAGTGACTGTATCCCCACAGGAGGAGCACCCCATAGATTCAGGCTTGCATGAGGCAGACTCACAATTCCTCTCTAATTGGAATATCAACATTCCTACAGACAAAAAGGGTGCCTGTCTGATTTGAGTAGCTGGAACACTGGGATAGGAGTGAGTCTGGGAGATGGATAGCTTTCCTGTTGGCCTGGCAGGACAGCTGAGGTGGCCCCCAGCCTTCCACCTGATAAGACCTCAGTGTGTCTAATTGAAAGCTACCCCAGCCACCCTCAAAAAGGCTGGGACCTCTGACAACATTGGGTATTGGATTTATCCATCAGCTTTACCTACAACTAGTTTCTACCCAGGGATCCCTCCTCTACTGTTCTGAAGCTGGAATCATCAACTTTGTAAATAAAACACTGAGGAAAAATTAAGTAAATGAGGAAGTGCACACCACAGGTGAATGAGATAAGCTTCAAGAGACCTCTGCCATTCCAACCCTTTAGGAGACGGTACACTTGCCCACACACCAAGTGAATTGCTAATACAAGCAGCATCTGAGGAAGCCATCATACAAAGACTATATTCAATGAACTCACACAGAGTCTTCACCCCTAAAAGCATCAAGAACCAAACTAGACTATAATAAACTATAAACATCAAAGTCATATACTTATGGTGGGGGTGGGGGAGGGAAGAAAGAAAAATCATAGTCAAATCAAAAATAGATTTAAAAACTATTAGAAGAATTAGTTTACCCAAATGAGAAGAAACCAGAAAAGTGATTCTGATAACATGATAAAACAGGGTTCTATAACACACCCAAATGATCACACTACCCCCCCAGCAATGGATCCAGAACAAGATGAAATCATTGAAATACCAGATAAAGAATTCAGAAGGTTGTTTATTAAGCTACTCAAGGAAATGTCAGAGAAAGGTGACAATTTACATATTTTTTAAAAAGGATATGAATAAAAAATTTTCTAGAGAGATAGATGCCATGAATAAAAAACCAATCAGAACTTCAGGAAATGAAAGACACACTTAGGGAAAAACAAAATGAAGTGCTAAGTATCAGCAATAGACTAGAACTAGTAGAAGAAGGAATTTCAGAGCTTGAAGACAAGGCTTTCAAATTAATCAAGTCAGACCAAGATAAAGAAAAAAGAATCAAAAGAAATGAACAAAGTCTCCAAGAATTATGGGGTTGTGGAAAATGGCAAAAACCTATGCATAATTGGTGTTTCTGAGATAAAAGAGAAGGCTAAAAGTTTTGAAAATTTATTTGAGGGAATAATTGAGGAAAATTTCCCTGGCTTTGCTAGAAACTTAGATATTCAAGTACAAGGAGCTCAAAGAACTCCTGGGAAATTTATTGCAAAAAAATCATCACCAAGACACATAGTCATCAGGCTATCTAAACTTAATATGAAGAAAAAAAATTGAAGAGCTGTGAGATATAAGCATGAGGTAACATATAGGAAAACCAGACTAACAGCAGACCTCTCAGCAGAACTCTTACAATCTACAAGAGATTTGGGACCTATCTTTAGCCTCCTTAAACAGAATAACTGTCAGCCAAGAATTTTGTACTCAGCAAAAGAAAGTTTCATATAGAAAGGAAAAATAAAATCATTTTTAAATAAACAATGCTTAGAGAATTTGCCACTACCAAGTCAGCACTACAAGAAATGCTAAAAGGAATTCTAAATCTTGAAACAAAAGCTGGATCTGTACCAAAATAGAACTTCTTAAAAGCATAATTCGCTGGGTTTATAAAACAATAAGACAATGAAGGTAATGACTGACATGATGAATAGATCAATACCTCACATATCGATATTAATGTTGAATATAAATGGCCTAAATGCCCTACTGAAAATATACAGAATGGAAGAACAACTTTTTAAAATCATTCGACAAATATCTGCTGTCTTCAAAAGACTCACCTAACATCCAAGTATTCATGTAAACTCAAGATAAGGGGTGAGAAACAATGTTCCCCACAAATGGAAACCAAAAGGGAGCAGGAGTAGTTATTCTTATATCAGATAAACCAGACTTAAATACCAAAAAAGATAAAATCAACAAAGAAACAATGGACTTTATTAAGCTTTCTCTAGAACACATTGACTTAACAGATTTTTACAAGACATTCTACTCAACAACTGCAGAATATACATTTTTCCCATCAGCACATGAAACATTCTCCAAAAGAGACAATATGACCGGCCACAAAACAAGTCTCAATGAATTTAAGAAAATCGAAATTATATAAAGTGTCTTATCAGACCACAGTAGAATAAAACTAGAAAACAATTCCAAAAGGAACTCTCAAAATGATACAAATACATGGAAATTAAATAATCTGCTCCTGAATATCTGGGTTAACAATTAAATCAAGATGTAAATGAAAAAATTCTTTGAGATGAATGATAATAGTAACACAACTTGTCAAAACCTCTAGGATACAGCAAAAGCAGTGCGAGGAGGAAAGTTCATAGTATTAAATGTGTGTATCAGAAAGCCTGAAAGAGCACAAATTGACAACCTAATGTCACTTCAAGGAACTAGAGAAACAGGAACCAACTAAACCCAAAGCCAGCAGAAGAAAAGAAATAACAAAAATCAGAGCAGAATTTAAGGAAATTGAAACAAACAAAAATACAAAACATAAATGAAACAAAAAGCTGGTTCTTTGAAAAGATAAAATTGAGAAATCATTAGGGAGATTAACCAAGAAAAGAAGAGAAAAGATCCAAATAAGCTCAATTAAAAATGAAAGTAGAGACATTACAACCAACACCAATAAATCATTTGAAACTATTATGAATACATTTATGCACACAAACTAGAAAATCTAGAGGAACTGCATAAATTCCTGTAAACATACAATCCTCCTAGATTGAATCAGGAAGAAATAGAAACCCTGAACAGACCAGTAACAAGCTGTGAGATTGAGTGAGTAATAAAACTGCCAACAGCAAAAAGCCCAGAACCAGATGGATTCACAGCTGAATTCTACAAGACATTCAAAGAAGAATTTGTACCAATCTTATGAAACTACACCAAAATATTGAGAAAGAGAGAATCCTTCCTAAATCATTCTATGAAGCCAGTATCACCCTAATACCAAAACCAGGAAAGGACATAACAATAAAACTACAGACCAAAATTTCTGATGAACATAGAAGCAAAAATCCCCAACAAAATACTAGATAACCAAATCCAACAGCACATCATGAGCAAGCGTGTTACATCTCAGGGATGCAGAAATGGTTTAACATATGCAAGTCCGTTAATGTGATACATCACATAAACAAAATTAAAAACAAAACTGTATAAGCATCTCAATTGATGCAGAAATAGGCATTCAATAAAATTTAACATTGCTTTATGATAAAAACACTCAATAAACTAGTCATAGAAGGGATTTATCTCAAAATAATAAAAGCCTCATATGTCAAACCCACAGCCACCATCATATTGAATGGGAAAAAGTTGAAAGCATGATCCCCTGAGAACTGGAACAAGATAAGGATGCTCACTTTCACCACTTCTATTTGATATACTACTGGAAGTCCTAAGCCAGAGTAATCACGGAAGAAAAAGAAATAACGGGCATCCAAATTAGAAAAGAGGAAGTCATACCAGTGCTGTTCACCAATGATATGATCAAATACCTAGAAAACCCTAAATACCCCTCCAAAAGGCTCCTAGGTCTAATAAACACATTAATTAAAGCTTCAGGTTACAAAGTCAATGTACACAAGTCACCAGCACTGCCATACAACAACAGTGATCAAGCTGAGAATTAAATCAAGAACCGAACCCCTTTAACAACAGTTGTACAAAATAAAATAAAATACTAGGAATATACTTAATAAAGGAGATGAAAAATCTCTGCAAGAAAAACTATAAAACACTTTTGGAAGAAATCATAAATGACACACAAAAAATGGAAACCCAGAGCATGCTCATGGATGGAAAGAATTAATGTGTGAAAATGAACATACTCTCCAAAGCGATCTATAGATGTAATGCATTTCCTTTCAAATCGCCATCATCATTTTTCATAAAACTAGAAAAAACAATCTTAAAATTCATATGGAACCAAAACAGAGCCTGAAGAGCCAAAGCAATACTATGTAAAAAGAACAAATCTGGAGGCATTACAGTACCAGTCTTCAAATTGTATTGCAAGATTATAGTTACCAAAACAGAATGGTGTTGGTATAAAATAGGCATGTAGGCCAGTGGAACAGAACAAAGAATCCAAAAATAATGGTGAATATTTATAGCCAACTGGTCTTTGAGAAAGGATACAGAAACATAAATTTGGAAAAGTACATCCTATTCAATAAATGGTGCTGGGAAAACTGGCAAGCCACACGTAGAAGAATGAAACTGGAACCCCTCTCTCACATTATACAAAAATCAAATCAAGAGGGATCAAAGACCTAAATCTAAAACATAAAACCATAAAAATTATAGAAGACAACATTGAAAAAACTGTTCTGGACATTGGCCTAGGCAAATAATTTATGACTAAGACCCCAAAAGCAAATGTGACAAAGACAAATATAATAAATGGGACCTAATTAAACTAAAACGCTTCTGCACAGCAAAATAAATAATCGGTAAACAGAAAACCATAGAATGAGAGACAATATTTGCAAACTCTGCATCTGACAAAGGATTAGTTTCCAGAATGTACAAGGAACTCAAGCAAATCAGCAAGAAAAGGACAAATAATCCCATTAAAAAGTGGGCAAATGCCATAGACAGCCATTTCTCAAAATAAGATATACAAACAGTCAACAAACATATAAAAAATGCTCAACATTACTGATCATCAGTGAAATGTAAATTAAAACCACATTGAGATACCACCTCACTCGTATAAGAATGACCATAATTAAAAAGTAAAAAAAAATAGTACATGTTGGTGCGGATGCAGTGAAAAGAGAACAATTTTGTACTGCTGCTGGGAATGTAAATTAGTACAACCTCTTTGGAAAACAGTACGGAAATTCCTTAAAGAACTAAAAACAGATCTAGCATTTGAGCCAGCAATCCTACTACTGGATACCTATCCAAAAGAAAAGAAGTCATTATATGAAAAAGACACACGCACATGCATGTTTATGGCAGCACACTTCACCACTGCAAAGATATGGAACCAATCTATGTGTCCATCAACAAATAAGTGGATTAAAAAATATTATACACACACACACACACACACACACACACACACACACACACACACCATGCAAACACCATGAATGACTACTACATATCATATGACTCAGCCATAAAAAGGAATAAAATAATGTATTTTGCAGCAACTTGGATGGAGCTGGAGGCCATTATTCTAAGTGAAGTAACTCAGTAATTGAAAACCAAATACCAGATGTTCTCACTTATAAGTGGAAGCTAAGCTATGAGGACACAAAGACATACAGAATGATATAATGGACTTCGAGGATTTGCAGGGGATGTGGGAGTGGGGTGAGGGATAAAAGGCTACATATAGGGTACAGTGTACATTACTTGGGTGATGAGTGCACTAAAATCTTAGAATTCACCACTATAAAATTCATCCATTTAATCAAAAAACCACTAGTATCCCAAAAGCTATTGAAATAAAAACTAATTTAAAAAAATAAAAAAAAGATAAAAGTGACATGTATTAGTGCCAATGCTGACCACGTACTAGGCAGTGTTGTGAGCTTTGGGTTTTACAGCAAAGTATGAAACAGACAAATTTCTGACTTTATTGAGCGTATGTGTTAATAGCTAAGTGAGGGTTCAGGAGACAAGGAATAATTTTTTTAAGTAATTTGTTGGAGGGTAAGAAGTGCTAAAGAGAGAAATGAAGCACTACAGAGAGAAAAGGATAGGGAATCCTGTCATAAGGATTAAGACAGTCAGAACGCTCTATTAGGAGCGTGACCTCTTGAAGACTGACTGAGGGATTGAGTTATGCTATTATCTGAAGGAAAGGGCACCCCAACAAGAAGCACTACTTTTGATAAATAAGCAGGCATGGAAGGTTTAAGGAACAGTGGTGAGACCAGGGTAGCTGAGTAGAGTATGAACATATATTTAGCAAGAGTGGTGGCAGAGGTCAGAAAGATAGTCCTGTGATAGAGGGGCAAGGCTCTGTTTATTCAGAACTTCTCTTGCTAGTTCTCTTCCTCTGAAAGGAGCATTTATATTTGAACTTTTGTTTTTTACTATGAATTTCACATACTTATTTAGGTCTTTGTCAAATTAAAAATGGAGACTTGAAGGATTGCCAAATGATTACAACATAGAGAAATCCAAATCTTGGAACTGCCATGGTGAATTCTTTGGCCTGTATATTCTGGGTAATTATACCTTGTTCTCAGTTTTGGTGTAAACTGATAACTTTATAGGTGTAACTTATAGGTGTAAAACTTTATAGGTATAAACCCATAAAGCCGGCAATGTGATATATACTGATAAAGTATGTGATAGGTAGTAAAAAAGCAAATTTATCTTTGAAAAAACATTGAAAAAGTATATAAAATAAAATGCATCTAATGACAAGATACATTGACAGGAAGTCAATAATTTTTTGACTAGATTTATTGATGAAAAGTAACAAGTTGGTCTACCATTTTAGCCAAAGTTGTGTTTTATTACATTGGCATATTTTACTTCATGGTAGTTGATACAGTGAAATTTAGTCATCTAAAGAAATTCATAATTAAATATTGTTATAAGAAGTCTTTTAGAATTGTTATTAATATTTTCAGATCATAGCTAATTTTTTAGTTTAAATCAACGAAAATAACAGCTAATATATATTGACTGTTTTCTCTGTGCTAAGTTCACGTAGTCTTCTCAGCAATTCAATATGGAAAGTACATTGAACAATTGAGAACACTGAAGCTCAGGCTACCATAAATCACTTGTCCGAAAGCCCACAGCTCTTAAACTTCGGGACCAAGACATGAATTCATGCCATCTGATTCTAATATCTACATCATAAATCATTCTGAAACTGGAACATAAATAATTATCCCAAACAAAGCTTTGCACTTGCTTTCTTCTTTTGTCATTTTACACTAAGACCTCAGTTTTATAGACTCTAAGAGATGACTAAAATTGTATACATGTCAAGAGTTGTGCCAGATGTAATTCAAAAACATGGTTGCCTTTGCCATAAAACCCTAAAGCTGCAACATGTCTACATCAGAGAAAAAAAATGGTATCTCTCTACTGAGTGTAATTTATACTCTGAGGTAAATATGGACAACACTGCAAAGCCTCAGTGACAAGATTTGTTATTCCTGAACTATATATTTTTTCATTATCTGACATTCTTAAACCTTCGGAAAAAAATGATAGAATGTTAGCCTCCTTCTCCTTCTCTCTTTTTTAAAATTAATCAGAACAGAACATGCCCCTTACTTGACTTACAGTTCAGCTAGGTGTTACATATCAATAAATGATCACATTAGCTTTTATCTTATCATTTCCTCATTGGCTGCCTAGTCAGGAAAGTATTGATTTTTTTTTTTTTTTTTTTTTTTTTTTTTTTTTTTTTAGATTCTGCTTACAGTACGCGATTGTTCCCTTGGCTTTACTCCCAAATGTCTTTAAAAACCTTAATAGTGCACTTCTCTGTTAGATGTCTTTATTCACCATTTAATAAGCCTGCTTGCCTCCTATAATAATGCTACATCTGCTGTAGAATCGTATTTATCAGAGAGACAGCACACTATGAAAGAAATCCAAAAAAACAATGCTTGAGCTGAATTTAATATGAGAATTCAAATAAAGGTGCCAATAAAATTCTCATTTTAATACAACCATTAAACACATGCAGAAGGCAAAGTATCTCAATGGATAATATAAATCATCATTAAATCTGCATTAATTTAGCCCACTCAAATATTTCTTCAAGGTATAAATGCATTACTACAAGCAGCAAAGAAACAGAATTATCCCTCATATCAAATCCTATTAGATTTTAGAAAGAAAAGAATTGGTAATCTAAAACATACATCCCATGACATGTCTTCATTGTCATCAGACTAATGTCCACAGTGAAAGCTGGTTGCAAGCATTGTCACAGGCCTGGTTTGAACCCTATGACAGCTAGCAAAGGGGGAGGTGAAAGGAAATTACTGAATGGGTGCCAGGGTTACCTCACTAGAGCCTATATCCCAAGTCACTAATACATGTACCACCTTCAGAAATTTGCCATTTTCTAGTGCCACCTGTATGGGTATTTATTTCTTCTTTTTCAATGCTAATTAATAGACTGGTTAATTCAGCATTACGGAGCCAAGTATTGTTTCACCAGAGATTTAAGCAATCTGTCCCTTGATAGAAACTATTTTGATATAATAAAGAAATCAACTTTATATAAGACTTCCACATCTGAATGAAACATATTTTATTGAATTCATTATTTTAATAGAAATAACTAATTTGAAATAGCTTTAGTTAACAGTAAATTGAATATTTTCTTAATTACGTATGCATTCTTTGTATTACATAATTTCTCTCCTCTTAAATATTGAAACTATCTTGAGTGCTAAATGATCATTAAGTTAATTCAAACAATTTAGATGGCAAATTTTCATATATGTATACTCCATTGGTACTATTACCTAAACTATATTCAAATTCTTGCTATTTGCAGATAATAAAGTCCCTATGTGGGAGGAAAAAACATCTCACAAATAATGTAATCCAAGCTTCTAAATTTAAGATGTAGAAATAGCCACAGAGATCTTATGTGACATGGCCAAGTCACACTGCTAGTTGGTGACAAAACTGCAATTAGGCAAAGGATTCCTGTTACTTATACAGAGAAATGATATTCATTGGATCCAGGCAGACTTCTTTCTGATTCTCTGTTTTCTCATCCATTAAATGAGGATAATATCAATAACAACCAAAACGATAATATCAATACCACCTAATTTAAGGGTTTTTCTAATATTTATGAGAAAGCACCTGGCACACTTTGGGGGTTCAGTTAACCTTAACTATCTCATTATCTCTTCCTGTTGCCTTGGTTTCTGCTATTTTATCAATCCTGATAATAACAAAGAAAGAATCCTGTAAATTACTTAAAAGTTATCAAGAAGCTTCTCAGGTATCAGAATTTCACGAATCTTTTACAATCTCTGTTACTGGCTTTTGGTCATTTTTAATTATCCTTAGTAACCAAATTCTTAACCTCCTTTGGTCCATGTATTTAGCTAAAGCCTTCCTTCACTATGTCACGTTCACCAACTATTAAAGACTTATGACAAAACCAAAGAACCATAGACTCAAAAAGGAAGCAAATATATGAATTAGGTTACTCTACAAAGGTTCATACTGCCTTAACTAGAAATGACTATTACTGGAAACTCTTTTAATTTTAACCCTAGACATTTCTCAATGGTTTCTTCAGTTTACAAGAATAATTTCATTGGTAATAACAAACATTTGAGATTGTTGACAATGTTCTAGACTTAAGATGGCTTTGTACAGAACCATTTGGGTACTCCCAAATAAATTTTTGCTCATCAGAGAAGAAGAAAATAGAAACACTTTCTTAAATGAACAAGATATACTACATTGTGGAAAATATGTATGCAATGCAGGTAAATATACGAAATCTAATCTAAATATGTCAAATGAAAACAGAATATGTATCTCCCTAATTCTAAATAAGCGTGAGCACTCTATTGACTCACAGCCATCAGAAAATAGGTTGTATTCAAGAAGGGAAAAGGTAATTTTACTTATAAAGCATCCACTATATCTCAGATCTAATGTAAATCATTTTGAGAATGTAATCCTACATAACTCTCTTAACAACACTATGATAAATATGATTTCTTTTTACATCTAAAAAAACTGAGGCTTATGGAGGTTCATACACACTTAATATTACATAATCAGTAAATCATGATGTCAAAATATTTGCTGTTTTTTACATTCTATCATATCATTAATATGGTATCTATGTATTTATTCACATGAGTATACTGAAGATTTCTTGCCATTTTAGGTTGTGTCAACTTAATTAACTAGATAAATTTCAAAACTTCATGAACTATATTTATGATAAAAATAATGGCAGAATCACTAATGACTTGAAAATGTTTTGTATCTAACATTCTAACAGAGTATAAGCATTTAACAGAAGGAAATGTAAGGGTTTTTTTTTTTTTTTTTTAAAGAAACACCCTATAAACTACAAAATATTATAATAAAAACAGATTTTAAAAGACATCCTAAAGATATTATTGGCATAAAGTATAATAGTAGTAGATATAATAGTAGTAGAGTGGTTCCACTGTTTTAGCTTTAAAGAAAGATAAATGTAATACACACACAAACACACATACACAACTCTATCACATTGGACCTAAAATATTGGATTGCTATCCTCAAGGTTATATTTGGAAGCCTAAGAAAAAATAAAGTCTTAATTCTTTATCTTCAGTCTTAAATTTCTTATATACTCCAGATGTATTAACACTGGTTTTCCTTTCTCTGCCAATGTTTAATAATGTTTGCTTTAGAGAAAATCCCCTTAGAGACAGATCTGAACTAAGGTTTCTAATAGAAAATCTGTCACCATGAACCTCTGTTGTTGCCTGCTAAAAGACGCTACACCTAGAAAGGCATTAGTTGAACAATTTTACCTTGCCTTGACTGAGACATAGCTGGAGAGCCAAAGGTATCAATTTTTATTCTAAACTAAAAACATTTAAACAAGAAGACACTTACCATGTTAAAAATAAAATTTCATATACCATTTTTGAAGAAAAAATATAAATCTTAAAACTATTTGTATTCTCTTCACAAACATTTATATACCAGGAACCATTTAGTTATCGTATCATTTGCAGAAATATTTATTCCACAATAAGCAAAATATCATCTCCACTTCAGCAGGAGATGTTGGCACATAAATTAAGTTGGTCCTTTTCAGAAAGTTTGCAATGCTGTCATCTATTTATTGATAAAATGGAATTCCCATTTCTAATGGAATTTCAAGTCTAGTAGTTTTTATTTTACTCTCTTAAAAGATAGATCATATCTTTTTTTTTTTCCAGAAATACTTTCTAATTTATTTTTATTTTTCAGAGACAGGGTCTTACTCTATCAGCTAGGTTGGAATGCATTAATGCAATCAGCTCACTGCAACTTCAAACTCCTTGGGCTCAAGCAATCCTCCCACCTCCATAGTATCTGGGACCGCAGGTGCATGGCACATGGCAACCATGTCCAGTCACTTGTTTATTTTGTGTAGAAACAGGGTCTCACTATGTTGCCCAGGCTGGTCTCAAACTCATATCCTGAAGCAACCCTCTCACTTTCACCTTTCAAAGCACTGGTATTACAGGCATGCACCACCACATAGGGTCCATATTTTTTCTATTAACTGTAGAAGCACATGTTATTTCTGTACTCAAGACTCAAAATCCTTTGCTTTTATCTCTAAAGGCAATTAAATCATAGTGATTTAGTTTCAGCTTCCTGTAATTTATACAGCTAAATCCTTAATCTAGGGCCTCACATAATAAGAGTAAAATATATTTTAAAAATACGCTTATTGTTCTGATCTCGTTAGCTTAAGTCACCTAAACAATCCACGTTTTCTGGAAGTCAACTGCATGTAATAGTGATGTACCTAATAAAAATATGCCCTGCTTGAGGTAATGCCTCTGTGGGTTTTGTGGGAAGTCAGGGACCCCGAATAGAGGGACTGGCTGCAACCGCAGCAGAGGAACATAAATTGTGAAGATTTCATTTTAATATGGACATTTATCTGTTCCCAAATAATAGTTTTATAATTTCTTATGCCTGTCTTTACTTTACTCTCTTAATCCTTTTATCTTTGTAAGCTGAGGATGTACGTCACCTCAGGACCACTGCGATAATTGTGTTAACTGTGCAAATTGATTATAAAACATGTGTGTTTGAACAATAGGAAATCAGTGCACCTTGAAAAAGAGCAGAATAACAGTGATTTTTAGGGAACAAGGGAAGACAACCATAAGGTCTGACTACTTACAGGGTCAGGCAAAAAGAGCCATATTTTTCTTCTTGCAGAGAGCCTATAAACAGACGTGCAAGTAGGAGAGATATCACTAAATTCTTTTCCTAGCAAGGAATATTAATATCAATACCCTGGGAAAGGAATGCATTCCTGGGGGGAGGTCTATAAACAGCAGCTCTGGGAATGTCTGTCTTATGCCATTGAAATAAGGAATGAGATATGCCCTGGTCTCCTGCAGTACCTTCAGGTTTACCGGGGGAGGGGGGGAAACTCCACCCTGGTAAATTTGTGGTTAGACCAGTTCTCTGCTCTGGAATCCTGTTTTCTGTTGTTTAAGATGTTTATCAAAACAATACGCACACCGCTGAACATAGACCCTCATCAGTGGTTCTGCTTTTGCCCTTTTGTCCTGTTCCCTCAGAAGCATGTGATCTTTGTTAGAACCTAATTAGTGCTGCTTTTTGCCCTTTGAAGCATGTGATCTTTGTACCTACTCCCTGTTCTTACACCCCCTCCCCTTTTCAAACCCTTAATAAAAACTTGCTGGTTTTGAGGCTCAGGCTAGCATCACAGTCCTACCAATATGTGTTGTCACCCCTGGTGGCCCAACTGTAAAATTCCTCTCTTTGTACTGTCCCTTTTTATTTCTCAGCTGGCCGACACAGAAAACAGAAAGAACCTACACTGAAATATTGGGGGCGGGTTCTTCTCACCAAACAACAGAATTAGGATGCATCCATTCCTCACCTACCATAGGTTCTCTGCCTTTTTTCTTAAAGCCTGGCCTGAGTTCTGAACAGGAGCAGACATCCTACCTGTCTCCATGTTTCCCCTGGTTCTAGTCCCCACCCACTCCTAACTGTCTTGTCTTTTGCCACACTACCTGTAGTCTTGAAGGGATTAAAGTAGCAGCTGCACATAGAAAAGAAATGATGATAGTTGGTCTTGGTCCAGTTATAGAAGTTGCAAATACAAGTTTGGTTAGTGACCTCTCACCAGAGACACTGATTTTCCTTGAGAGGTCATGGACTCCCGTGCAATACATTTGCATCAACGCTGAATTGGTCTCCTAGTGCAGGGGTCCCCAACCCCTGGGCCATGGATGAGTACTGATTGGCGGCTTGTTAGGAACCAGGCCACACAGCAGGACTGAGTGGCAGGCGAGCTAGCCAAGCTTCATCTGTATTTACAGTGGCTCCCCATCGCTCATATTACTACCTGAGCTCTGCCTCCTGTCTGATTAGCTGTGGCATTAGATTCTCAGTGTGAACCCTATTGTGAAATAAATATGTGAGGGATCTAGGTTGACCATTCCTTAGGATAATCTAATGCCTGATGATTTGAGGTGGAGGTGAGGATGATACTAGAGCTGCTGAGTGGCTGAAAATACAGATTAACATTAGCAGATAATAAATCAATTGTTTGAAGACTCATATCAAAACACTAACAGAGGCTAGGAGTGGTGGTTCATGCCTGTAATCCCAGCAATTTGGGAGGCTGAGGTGGGCAGATCACTTGAGCTCAGGAATTTGAGACCAGCCTGGGTAACATGGTGAAACATGTCTCTACAAAAAAATACAAAAATTAGCCATGCATGGTGATGCCTGCTTGTAGTCCCAGTTACTTAGGAGGTTGAGGTGGGAGGATAGCTTGAGCCTGAGAGGTGGAGGTGGCAGTGAGACGTGATCGTGCACGGCACTCCAGCCTGGGCAAGATAGCCAAACTCTGTCAAAAAAAACAAAAACAAACAAACAAACAAAAAAAACCTGTCAGTGAGTGGCAAGTAACAAGCTGCATCTGTTGGCAGGCCTTATAGTGGCAAGTGAGTCGATGTACTTCAATTGCAAAGCTGCATCTGGTGGCAGGCTTTAAGTCAGAATCCAAAACTTATTTTAGTCCATGTGTGGTCCACCCATTATTTTATTTACCATATCCATCCATGCCTCTTGCCCACAGTGCACACTTGTCTCAGTCACAGTTTTGGAAAATCTACAAGCTAAAATGGATTAAAAACAAAGTCATCTGAGAGCTTCTTTCAAAAGGGGGAAAGACCCAATGATGAGACAGCAGAAGACTCTCAGACTGTCAACACAAAGAAAACTGCATTTAAAAGAAAATACTTACTTTGTATAACATGTGGCAACCAGTTTCCCAACTAAGCCATGAAATCTTCAAAACTGCTTTGCCACATGGAGACCAAGCATCCTGAATTAAAAGACAAGCTTTTGGAGTTTTTCAAAAGGAAAACAAAAAATGAACATAAAGAACAGAAGCAATTATTGAAGGCTAACACTTCACCAAATGTGTCTGCACTGACAGCATCATTCTTAGTGGTTAACCACATTATTAAAGCTAAGAAGCCCTTTACTATCGGTGAAGAGCTAATCCTGCCTGCTACTAAGGATGTTTGCTGTGAACTTTTAGAAAAGGCTGCAGTTGAAAAGGTGGTATGTGTTCCTCTTTTGACTAGAACCATAACGAGATAAATTGCTGAAATAGCACAGGATATTAAGGGACAATTGTCAGAGAAGATTAATCATATGCAATCCAGGTTGATGAGTCTACTGATGTTAATAACAAGGTAAGAAGGCTTGTTTTTGTGCAATACATTTTTCAGGAGGATGTGCATGATGATATGTTATGTGCACTTTTGTTGTCAAACACCAGCACAGCTGCAGAACTATTCAAGTCTTTGAATGATTACATATCAGGAAAATTAACTAGGTCATTTTATGTCAGTACATGCACGAATGGAGTGGCTGCCATGACTGCATGGCTTTCTGGTTTCACTACTCAGGTCAAAGAGGTTGCCTCTGAATGTGAGTCTATGCACTGCATCACCCATAGAGAAATGTTGGCTAGCCAAAAAATGTCACCTGAACTTAACAGCGTTTTGCAGAATGTGATTAAAATTATCAGCAATACATTATATGTCTTTAGCCTGTGCGATAAAATACATGCCCTTAACTCACATCTGCTCATGCAGCTCTGTGAGGGGATAGAAACAGAGGACACACGTCTTCTCACAGAAGTGAGATGGGTTTCTAAAGGTCAATCACTAGCCAGAGTGTTTAAGTTATGAGAGCCACTTCAGAGATTCCTTTTAGAAAAACAGTCACCACTGGTAGCACATTTCAGTGACACAGAATGGAATGCAAAACTTGCTTACTTGTGTGACATACCCAACCCGCTCAGCAAACTCAATCTGTCACTTCAGGGGATAATGACAACTGTGAATAAATCAGCAGATAAAGTGACTGCATTCAAAGCCAAACTGGAATTACGGGAGTGAGGAGAGAACATTGTTATTTTTGATGTGTTTCAAACATCGCAGAGATTTTGAAAGAGACTGAACCAGGGCTTTCTTTCTCCCATTTGGTGCATGATCATCTATCTTAGATTTCAAGAGTTTGAACATTACTTCCCAACCACAAAAGACCCCTGAATTATGAAGGAATGGATCTGAGACCCATTTGTGAAAAAGCCAGGTGAATCAACTTTGTCTTTGCTAGAAGAGGATCTACTACTTTCTGAGGGCTCCGTTCTGTTCCATTGGTCTACATCTCTGTTTTGGTACCAGTACCATGATGTTTTGGTTACTGTAGCCTTGTAGTATAGTTTGAAGTCAGGTAGCGTGATGCCTCCAGCTTTGTTGTATTGGCTTAGGATTGTCTTGGCAATGCAGGCTCTTTTTTGGTTCCATATGAACTTTAAAGCAGTTTTTTCCAATTCTGTGAAGAAAGTCATTGGTAGCTTGATGGGGATGGCATTGAATCTATAAATTACATTGGGCAGTATGGTCATTTTCACGATATTAATTGTTCCTATCTATGAGCAAGGACAAAAATCCAAACACCGCATGTTCTCACTCATAGGTGGGAATTGAACAATGAGAACACTTGGACACAGGAAGGGGAACATCACATGCTGGGGCCTGTCGTGGGGTGGGGGAAGTGAGGGAGTGATAGCATTAGGAGATATATCTAATGTAAATGACGAGTTAATGGGTGCAGCACACCGACATGGCACATGTATACATATGTAACAAACCTGCACATTGTGCACATGTACCCTAGAACTTTAAGTATAATAATGAAAAAAAGAAAAAAGAAAAAGAGAGAATCTACTACTTGAGATCACAAATGATGGTGGTCTTAAAAGTATGTTTGAGAAAACCAAATCTTCATATGTTCTGGACTACAGTCAAGGCAGAATATCTGAGATTGCCACAAAAGCACTGAAAAGCCTCCTTCCATTTCAGACATCCCATATTTGTGAAGCCGGATTTTTCTGCAGTAACAGCAACCAAAACAAGACTACAGAGTACACTGGCTACAAGCAACACACTTCAGGTGTCAGTGTTTCTCAGATGAGATTATCTAGTTGCAGTAAAACAAGCTCAGGGCTCCCACTAAACTATGGTGAGTTGTATATTTATTTCATTATATATTATGATGTGATAATAAGAGAAATAAAGTGTAATGTGCCTTGAATCAGCCCCAAACCATCCCCCTCCTTGGCAAACAGTCCATGAAAATGGTCTTCCATGAAACTGGTCTCTGGTGCCAAAAAGGTTGAAGGCTGCTGTCATAGCATGTAAGGAACCACCATTCTTAGTAACTTCTTAACATAGATAAATCTCTGGATTTTAAAATAACCCATCCAAACCTGGCTTACCAATGGCCTAAATAAATATAAAACATAGACACGCCTGACAATCCAAAGTTATTTCACATCACTTCTGTTTAGGGAAACATTTCTGAGCACCAAATATGGGACAAAAACACAGGGTACAGGTATTCCTCGCTAATAATAATCAAAAGAAACTTGGAGAGGCCACAATCATATCAAAGTAGATATTATAGCAAAGAATATTACCAGATATAAAGAAGGTTATTTCCTAATGACAGATGAATCAGTTCATCAAGAGAAACATAATTCCAAAATTTTGTGCATTAGCAACAAAATTTCAAAAGATATCAAGTGAAAACTGGTAGAACTGCAGAGAGAAATAGACTAATACACAGTTATAGTCAGATATTTCAGCAATAACCTCATAATAATTGTTAGAAGAAGTACACATACACAAAAATTAGTAAGGATATCGGAGACTTAAATAGTACTATCAACTAATTTGTTATCATTGACATGTTTAGAACATTCCACCCAGGAACATCATAAGACTTTCTTTTCAAATTCATGTGGAACCTTTATCAAAATAGGCCAAATTCCAGGGAATAAAAAGCACTTTGATACATTTTAAAGGATTCAGGTTTTGCAGACTATGTATTGCGATCACCAATGAAATAAAATTAAGACAAACAAAAAGCTGGAATATCCCAAATCATTTGGAAATTAAACAATATATTCTAAATAACCCATGGTTCAAAGGATAAATAAAAAATGACGTTAGGCCAAGCGTGGTGGCTCATTCCCGTAATTGCAGCACTTTGGGAGGCCGAAGCAAGTGAATCACTTGAGGTCAGGAGTTCAAGACAAGCATGACCAACATGGTGAAACCTTGTCTTTAATAAAATTGCAAAAATTAGCCCCTCATGGTGGCACATGACTGTAATCTCAACTACTTGGGTGGCTGAGGCAGGAGAATAGCTTGAACCCAGGAAGCAGAGCTTGCAGTGAACTGAGATCATGCCATTGCACTCCAGCCTGGGTGACAGAGTGAGACTCTGTCTCAAAAAAA
>NW_012098777.1:231301-236497 GCF_000951045.1 Mandrillus leucophaeus
AGGGAACTTATTGATATACAAGAAACTGAACTGAAGCCTGGGCGACAGAGCCAGACTCCGTCACAAAATCTCAAAAAAAAAAAAAAAAAAAAAAAAAGGAAAGTTAGAAAGTAGTTTAGAACTGAGTGAAAACAAAAACACAACATATAAAAATATATGGGGTGATGCTAAAGAAGTATTTGGCATCAGTATTAAGAAATTTATAGAAAGTAATATTTATAGCAGAAAAAAAAACTTGGATCCAGATAAAAGACGTGCAATGGTTAATATTACAAAATCAATCAGTTCAATAAAAAAAGAAGAAGAATTTGATCAGATTATTTACTAAAGTAGATGGGCAAATAGCAAAGAAGCCTACAAAATGCTGTAAAACATCATTAATCATTAATTAAAAATGAATTAAGATATACTACACATCCATCAGGACAGCCAAAATTTAAATGAAGCAGTTTTTCCCGAAGATGTGTAGGAATTGCAGTTCTCAAATACTGATAGTGGAAATGTAAAATTGGACAACCGCTTTAGAAAAGAGTTGGTATTTTCTTTAATAGTTAAACGTATTACTTATTATGTAATCCTGTCTTCAGAGTAAAGAAGTTATGTCTATACATATAACTTCTAATATGTAGTTATTAGAGGACTAATAGATGAATGCTCATGCAATTTGATTTGCAATATTCTACAACTTAAACTCAAATGATCATAAATTGGTTAACGAACAAAAAATGTTTTTTATATCCACACAACAGAATACTTCTTAGCCATGTAAAATAATTGATATTTGATAGATCGAGCAACAGGGAGAAATCTCAAAATAGTTAAGTTGAGTGAAATAAGCCAGAAACAATGAATACATGTTGTATGACTTGTTTTATGTAAATGCACACTAATCTACAGTGACTTCAAGCAATTAAGTGGTTACCTGTGGAGGCAGGGGTGAAGGAAGCAGTGGGAGGGAAATTGCTAGAGATGATAAATATGTCCATTATCTTGATTGTGTAGAGGGTTTCATGGGTATATACAACTTTTAAAACTTATCAACTTGTACATTTTAAATATGTGTGGTTTCCTGGGCCGAGTGTGGTGTCTCATGCCTGTAATCTCAGCACTTTCAGAGGCCAAGGTGGATGGATCACCTGAGGTCAGGAATTCCTGGCCAACATGCTGAAATCCCATATCTACTAAAAATACAAAAATTAGCTGGGGATAGTGGCACATGTCTGTAGTCCATCTACTCCAGAGGCTGAGGCAGGAGAGTCGCTTGAATCCAGGAGGCAGAGACTGCAGTGAGCCAAGACTTCACCACTGCATTCCAGCCTGGGCGACAAAGCAAGACTGTCTCAAAAAAACAAATAAATAAAAATAAATATGTGTGGTTTCCTATATGTCAATTATATATCAATAAAGTCGTTAAACAAAAAAATGCATAAATATAGTGCTTATACAGAATTGCGATGCTACGGTTTTGTGGAAACTATGTAACATAGACTGGAAGATTTATCCTCATCACTAATGTCCTTTAACATTAATTATTATACTGAACACATTTTTTCTCGCTGACTCTGATTATGTAATTTCCCCTTTCCTGACAAGAAATGCAAGATTTCACAAAATAATTCTATTATTTGTCTTAAAATACCATGTTCTTTTAAAAAGTTTATTATTTGTCCCCTTCTCTCTCCATTACAGTGTGCGTAAGTGGGTGTTTGGGTCCATATCAATGCTAAGTATTGAGAAAAATGCTCAAGAAATAGACAAAACATAAATTTAGGGTCTAATATGTGTTAAGGACTCCTATAACTTTCTTTCTTTAAAATCTCTCCTCAGCTTTCTAAGGCCAAAACCATGACACCCATTTGCGAATGAAGAAATAGTGAAGAACTGAGGAAGTCTACCCAATTATTAAAGGTTCAAAATCAAGAATTGAGCTCTGCTTCTATTCACTCTTGAGCTTATGGATCTTCTCCTGAAACTGCCCAGTGCCCTGCCGCATCACCATCTCCATCCTGCAGACGAATGGATGAAGGGGCAACTCAGTATGCAGGTCTGATAGAAATGTCAGTGGGTCTATATAGTAAAATCTTCTTACAATGTAAGACAATTTTGTACACTAATCAAGCACAAAATATTGAAATGATTAGGAGGGAAGGTAGTACAGACACAAAAAATAAAATGCAATTTCTTTACTTCACTCCTCAAATACTTATCTGTGCCAGATTCTGTACTAGATAGTGGGGACATATTGGAGAATAGAAGATACATAGAACCAGTTTTCTGGAACTTAACAAAAGAGATATTTGATCCTTTAAAAGGGCAACATGAAAGCAGTCCATAAATATATGACACCGAAAATCTGGTAGAATGTATATAAAATTTCTAAAACTGGGGATAAGACGGTGTCATAGAAGTTGGCTTTGGATCAACAGTGTGAACACTGGTTTTATTTGCTTTTAGTCAAATATGATGTTATAGTACAAAAGCAGGCATACAGCAGTGGAGAACAGTGAGATTTTTAACACATTATATGACTAAATATGCTGCATTATTTTCCATAGGTCACAACCAAAGCATATAACTTGGGAAGGTTTCAGGGGAGAGACATCAAGCTGATTAACGGAATGGAAAATATAGCCCATAAGGAGAGATTAAAGAAAATGGAATAATTTGGCCAAAAGGTGATGAAAGAATTTAATTTGAGAGTCCTTAAACAAAGCACTTTTATGTGAAGGATAATGTTAGGTTATTTACAATTTCTATTGAGAAGGATAAAAAGAAGAAATCAGGCTTAAATTAGAGCATGAGGATTCTTATCTAGACATAAAAGAGCAGTAGTTGTTTATTTGTTTGCTTGTTTAGATCAGGGATGATAGATGTGGTTCTACTTTAACCTGATGCCCTCCATTGACCATTTCTACGCAAACATGCAATGAACTTTATAAGAATATACGTACTGTAGATGGAAAGGTGTGGATTTGACATTTTCAGTCTTGTCTTTTATTGTGGCTTAGAAATGCAATACATGTTAATTCAGCAAGATGGTTAGTGATCACTTTCCATCTGTCAGGAAGATGCTGAAAATTACTGAGTCATAACATTGAGCCAAAAAAAAAAAAAACCAAGTGGATGAATAATTTTGCAATATCAAGAAGCAGTAAATTCCAGCTGTGAAAATTGAATAACATGAAAAAAGCTCTGGAATTTAAGGCTGGCCTTCGCCTTACACCAGTAGCTCTTGGATGATGGTCATACCATTAGCCAATAGAATCGCATGTAATTGCTGTGGGTTTAATTATTCTAAACTAGAATTTTTAGTACGCTCCTTTCTTACATTTGTTTCACTGCCAACCAATACAGCATTTAGTACCAACATTTAACTGCATCTCCCCTACAAAAAATCTAGACAATACAAGCTCAGTGGTCAAGTTTCATAAAATAAGACAAAAAAAGGAAAGCTTTTTCTACTAAAAATTTTCAATACATTGGAGCAAATCACACTGTTAATAAACTTCATTTCTGCATGGCAGAGTTATTGAAAGGATATTAAGTATTATTAGAATGAACAGAGGTTCTCTTCTTAATAGTCACTCATATTTTAATCTGTTTAATAATTACTTATTCATCCAAAATTAAAAAGAATAATTTGTAACAATAATTCTAAAACTGATTATCTCTACTAATACATCCCCAGTATTGTTTACTCTTTGCTTGTATTGGGAGGAACTTTAGATAAAAATAATGCAGGCATCATTTTTAAAAGCACTATTACAGTTCCTTAAATAATTTGTATAACACATAGAGTTAGAGCTTGAGGAATGTATCTATTCCCCAAAAATATTCCTAGTATGTACCTACAATGAAATAGATATATACATACAGTAATCTAGACATTATCAAGAAATGTAACGGCAACCTCGAGCCACGTACATATACAAAATCAACAAAATATTTATGCCCTGAAAGACTTAATATCACTAATATCACTAGAAAAGTTTTCAGGAAACAGAAACTACATAATCTAAAAATTAAAACTGTATTTATATTAATTCATTCTGTTAATCAATAATGTTTACTCAACATCTACCATGTTCCAAAATGAATAATGCCATTTTTGTCCGCAATGGGTTCAACCCAGTAGAAGGTTGACCTTGGAGACTCACATGTTTTAGTCTGGATTGACAAAATCTGAAACATATTCATTGTGGAATTATTTACTAGGACCTGAATCTTAAAATCAAGAAAGAGATCAGGAAGAAGCAGTGAGTGGGGAGGGCTTCCTTAAAAAAAGACAATTTGGCATAGATCTTTTTATCCAGTCAAAATTATATGAACAATTTTTCCAGACAAAAAAATTAATCCAAAAAAATTTTTAAAAATGAAGTTTTTAAAATTCTTCTCAAATGTGACCTAAATGTGTCACAGAAAATTCTACTTTTCCAGTAAGTCTCACCATGTTTATAGAAAATTCATGAGCACTCATAAAGTGCAATACTGAAGAAAAGTTATAGACATTTTTTAATAGATGACAATCTCCAAAAACTTTCAGTACCAACATATAAACTGAGATCATCTTGGAATCCTGCAGGGAATGGAATTCCCTTCAGAGTACATGTGCTGCTATCATAGTTCATATTGAAGAAGACGGTGTTTTCAAAAGTGTATCATGCATGACACAGATGGAAAGCTGTGGATCACACAATGCACCAGATAGTTCAAACAGTGTGTGAACAAGGTGCTAGATCAACTTGAAGGGCTCATGAGAAAGTTTTGAACTGGTCAATTCTCTTTCATTCTTCCTCATTGTTGCCTTTTGAAAAGTTCAGTCAAGGGTAAAGAGGGCTTTTCTGACACTTAACTAATCTCCGTTTTTAACAAAGAGCTGGGTTTTGGTAGGCTGATGTCAAATTAGAATTGTTTTAAAGTAGAATTTAATAACATTGCTTGTTTTATTGTATTTATTTTTATCTCTAAGGTAAGGCACCAGATTTCTATTTTCTATTATAATCCCTGGACTGGCCTTGGAGGGAGGGTTTTTTCCATCAGTGACTATGCTTAGAATTGCCATTGGCAGGTTTATGAGATTGAAAAGCAGACTGACTTTCGATTTGTTTATCATTGCTCTCAAAGGTCTATAGACACTGTACCCCTATCTTGCTCATCCTATGCCTCCTCACTCACTGTTAGTGACAACAGATAATA
>NW_012098777.1:239207-239785 GCF_000951045.1 Mandrillus leucophaeus
AATATTTAAAAATAAATTTCCACAGTTCTGATATGGACTTTTCATTGAGCCTGCCACTCAGTATTTAATACTAATTGTTAGTATACCACTTCTAAAGAATTGATTTTACTGAACTAAAACCATATGCATTTACTTTATATTTTATATTTACACTTACAACAAAATGACTAATAAAACATTATTGTACATATGCACATATTCTGTAGCTTTTTATTAATTTAATTTGGAGTAAATATAAATTATAAGTTTAAATTAGAGACCTGATTGCCTGAATAAAATATACAGTTCATGTACTATAAATACTATTAATCAAAATATAGTTTTGAAAACATTAGAACAACTTTAATTTCAATAAATAGTATCACTTCACATTTCCTCTGTTTTTGTTTTTTTTTTTTTCCCCCTCAAATACCAGTCAAAATGCAAGGGTATATAAAAAAGGAACATTTAAATACTGGGTGTGTGTCTCTGTCTTAGGACATAGAATTGAGAAGGGAAGTGCAATCATACGCACTATATGGTCCACGGGGATGAGAAACCTTAGGTCTCAGGGAAGATCTGTTCTCTACTCTATTTCT
>NW_012098777.1:240583-242557 GCF_000951045.1 Mandrillus leucophaeus
GGAGGGAGGGTTTTTTCCATCAGTGACTATGCTTAGAATTGCCATTGGCAGGTTTATGAGATTGAAAAGCAGACTGACTTTCGATTTGTTTATCATTGCTCTCAAAGGTCTATAGACACTGTACCCCTATCTTGCTCATCCTATGCCTCCTCACTCACTGTTAGTGACAACAGATAATACTTTTAAGACCATTTAAATACATATTTTTCTGTTAAAAATTACCTATTCCATGAAACCCCGTCTCTTCTAAAAATACAAAAAATTGCCAGGCGTGGTGGCGGGTGTCTGTAGTCCCAGCTACTCGGGACACTGAGGCAGGAGAATGGCATGAACCTGGGAGGCGGAGTTTGTAGTGAGCCGAAATCGAGATTACGCCACTGCACTCCAGCCTGGGCGACAGAGCCAGACTCTGTCTCAAAAACAAACAAAGAAAAAATTACCTATTCCAATATTTTGTATCTGTGTCTTACTTCTCTGCCTAATTACAAACTATAACAGGTCAAAGAAGCTGTATTGAGTAACGGTTGGGTATGGGTCTGGAGCCAGATCCCACTGATTCAATTATCTGTTCACCCACTTTCTTTCTCCCCCTCCCCCACCCAAGACAGTCTCGCTCTTGTTGCCCAGGCTGGAGTGCAGTGGCACTATCTCAGCTCACTGCAACTTCTGCCTCCCGGGTTCAAGAGATTCTCCTGCCTCAGCCTCCTGAGTAGCTGGGATTAAAGGTGCCCACAACCACACCCAGCTAATTTTTGTATTTTTAGTAGAGATGGAATTTCACCATGTTGGCCAGGCTGGTCTCAAACTCCTGACCTCATGATCCTGCTTTGACCTTCCAAAGTGCTGGGATTACAGGAGTGACCTACTGTGCCCATCCCTGTTCACCCATTTTCTATCTGGGTGACAATGAGAGAACTCACACTCCCTGAGCTTTATCTCCTTAACTATGAAATAGGAATAATAACAGTGTAGCTCTCATAGGTTGTTGTGAGGATTAAATAATATTTTATACTTATATGATCATCCACATAAGGCACACAGCCTAATACATAGCACTTAATAAGCTTTCAAAACTATTATTTGGAAAATTCAACTTCTTTGGATTCCTGGAGTTACTAATAAAATGGCTTAATATATTCAGGTGTTCATTAATTTGTTAAATAAAGAAATATTATACAAATTAAAAATCAATTATACAAGTAGAATATTAAAGAAAACAGATAATACAAACTGAGCCCATTGTTGTGGGATACATTGATAGCATCCTGAAATGTTAAAGTGCTTGATGCTTCCTCTGCCAAGAACAGGAGGCTCTGGCTGGAGAGTGCCTTGACATTCAACCTTGTGTGTAGTTCTTCAGTTTCCCATTTGTAATACCTGGCTTTGAAATGATATATTCCCAATATTAATTTTCAGAATTGACAAGCTAAGCTGAAATAATTTGTACTTAGACATTACAAAAATTGACATGGTGAATTCTGAAAGAAAAAATATGTATATTTTTGCTTATATTGTATGTAGTAATTATCAATTTTCTTTTTTCTGACTCAATGAAATATCATTTTCTTAAAAGAAACTAACCAAATAATCGGAGTTCTGAGTCCATCAAGAGTTTTATGATTTCTGGAGGAAGTTTCTTGTGCCTCTGTGATTTCCTAAGAGCTAGCCAGTTTTTACTGCTCAGAGCCTGTTTGTATCAAGAATCTTGTGCTTTGGAGATTACAAAGACCACACTGAGGAACTGGACAGTTGTTCCTAACAATCTGCTTCCTGAAGTAGAACTCATTATAGGACTGGGTGTATACTAATTCCAACAGCATTAAGTTAATCTGAAGAACTTCTAACATAGAGATTTACAAAGTATTCCATCATCTGTGGACAATTTTAAGAAATAGCTAGGAATATTTATGTAAGCTATCTAACATCCTGATACACAGATACAATGGTTGACAGACATACCTGTGTGATCTTTAT
>NW_012098777.1:246582-248247 GCF_000951045.1 Mandrillus leucophaeus
TTCAGGTGTTCATTAATTTGTTAAATAAAGAAATATTATACAAATTAAAAATCAATTATACAAGTAGAATATTAAAGAAAACAGATAATACAAACTGAGCCCATTGTTGTGGGATACATTGATAGCATCCTGAAATGTTAAAGTGCTTGATGCTTCCTCTGCCAAGAACAGGAGGCTCTGGCTGGAGAGTGCCTTGACATTCAACCTTGTGTGTAGTTCTTCAGTTTCCCATTTGTAATACCTGGCTTTGAAATGATATATTCCCAATATTAATTTTCAGAATTATTTGACAAGCTAAGCTGAAATAATTTGTACTTAGACATTACAAAAATTGACATGGTGAATTCTGAAAGAAAAAATACGTATATTTTTGCTTATATTGTATGTAGTAATTATCAATTTTCTTTTTTCTGACTCAATGAAATATCATTTTCTTAAAAGAAACTAACCAAATAATCGGAGTTCTGAGTCCATCAAGAGTTTTATGATTTCTGGAGGAAGTTTCTTGTGCCTCTGTGATTTCCTAATAGCTAGCCAGTTTTTACTGCTCAGAGCCTGTTTGTATCAAGAATCTTGTGCTTTGGAGATTACAAAGACCACACTGAGGAACTGGACAGTTGTTCCTAACAATCTGCTTCCTGAAGTAGAACTCATTATAGGACTGGGTGTATACTAATTCCAACAGCATTAAGTTAATCTGAAGAACTTCTAACATAGAGATTTACAAAGTATTCCATCATCTGTGGACAATTTTAAGAAATAGCTAGGAATATTTATGTAAGCTATCTAACATCCTGATACACAGATACAATGGTTGACAGACATACCTGTGTGATCTTTATGTAGCAAAACCATGATTAATTGAAATTAGGTAATATATTGGATTTCCTGACTACATTTTGTAGTTGGGATTCAGAAACTAATTACCAAGAAGATTAAAATAGAAACAGATTCTACACTTGATTTAAAACTTTTAATCTAATAATATTCAGAATGAAAATCCTAAAGCCATATATGCTACTAAGTGTTACAGTTTTGTCAATACAATTTACTTGGTAATAGAGGAAATTAGATTAAAACTTTAGAAGTGTCTCCAACAAGTTGAAACAGATTAGACGTTATACTTTTTTTTTTTTTTTTTTTTTGAGACAGAGTCTTGCTCTGTTGCCCCAGCTGGAGTGCAGTGGTGCAATCTTGGCTCACTGCAACCACTGCCTCCTGGGTTCAACAATCTCCAGTCTCAGTCTCCCGAATAACTTGGATTATAGGCGCGCATCACCATGTCCAGTGAATTTTTGTATTTTCAGTAGAGATGGGGTTTTGCCATGTTGACCAGGCTGGTCTTGAGCTCCTGACATCAGGTGATCTGCCTGCCTCGGTCTCCCAAAGTGCTGGAATTACAAGCGTGAGCCACTGTGCCTGGCAGATGTTATACTTTCAATAGTTTAATTAATTAAAAAATTATGATAAATAATTTCTAATATTTAAAAATAAATTTCCACAGTTCTGATATGGACTTTTCATTGAGCCTGCCACTCAGCATTTAATACTAATTGTTAGTATACCACTTCTAAAGAATTGATTTTACTGAACTAAAACCATATGCATTTACTTTATATTTTATATTTACACTTACAACAAAATGACTAATAAAACATTATTGTA
>NW_012098777.1:255562-256860 GCF_000951045.1 Mandrillus leucophaeus
TAACTTCTACCTTTGGTCAAAGACAATTTCTTATGAAGATTTCTGAGGACTTTTTAAAATAATTTCTCTCAAGATTTTGGAGAAATAAAAATATTAATTAGAGAGTTAATATTTCAAAGGATAATAAGAGTCTACAGTAACTTACTCTGACATTAGTTTCCCAACAAGAAGTGATAGTTATTTTAAAACTAAATTACGCATCATTTCACTCCCTACTTTCATTATTTTCCACCTAAACATTGAGCACATGACTGGTGGCCTAATTATACGAAAAACATAAGCCAGATGGCTTGAATTCTAAGCATTAAATTTAAGACTGATTGGACATCAGAAGCATCAACTATACCCCTCTGTTTAGTATACTCAAATCACAAAGCCAATAAATGCCACAGTAATAACTACAACATGTCTTTTGTTATCATTATCATATTATATCCTAGTGTTAATGGCTGAAAACAGCCTTTTTCATAGCGAAATCTAACACCATTTGGATCTTCAAATTGACGTTAACATATAAGCATTAAGTGTAAGGTTTTTTAAAGTGGTAAAAAATAAATATTTTCTACAGATGATGAATTACTAGATATTGGTGTTGAGAGAAACATTAGAATCTTTCATTGTACTTATTTTTGATCACTAACACAAAGCATAATCAATCATATCGGCATGGTACTAAGCAGAACTGAGTAATACCTAACATTACAAAGGGTAGAGTATTCTCCATGGAAATTGCCAGCCCAAAAGATACTTCAACAGAATCTGCAAAACAGAAGCTTATAATCTAAAACAAAGACAAATATTTTTGTTCCAAAGGTAGGCCCAAAGAGATAGAACTTTTAAATCTCCGTATTTCTTACATATTTTTTTCTATAAAATATTTAACTCTTTTTTTTTCACATACTGCTAAAAATCTGCAACTAGTTTTGTATATATGCATGTGTTATTTTGTAGTTTTAGAGAACTGAATATACTTGGCAAAGGATGAGAAAAGCAGCATTACAAAGATGAGTTTTTCAAACAAAAATATAACAGAATATTATTAAATTCCTGACTCAATTCATTTTAAAAATTCAACTGCATCAATTTAGATTTCTTATGAAGCAAATATGGCATTTCCCTTCTTTTCAAACTAATTATAATCCCCAATGGGCAAAAGCTTATTTCTCTTATGGCTTTTGCTACAGATCAATCCAGAGTCTAGAATATTTGGCATGCATCCTGACTCATTGTGTAGGCTCCTTTTTAGCTTTGTTCAATAAAATTAAAATTTCACAGTTCCCTGTTATTGTTAAGACAGA
>NW_012098777.1:257130-266238 GCF_000951045.1 Mandrillus leucophaeus
CCAAAGTCATTGGATGAAAGCTATGAAAAAGCATAATGTATTCATTCCACTTGGACTATTCAGTGACTTCCATATAGGTCATTCATTTTTTCCTATGAAAGCCAGAAGACAATTTCCTGGTCCCATTCATATGGCTAGGCTCTCCTTCAAGGGTTCTATTAGAACCAAAACATTTCAATGCAAAATAAATTCTATTATACGGGCTCTCTCTCACATACACACTCTCTTCCTTTCTCTTTTTTTCTCTCCCTCTCTCTTGCAGCAAAATATACATACACAAATACATTCACACATACAAAAAATAATTAGCAGAAAAGAGGAAAATAATAAATTTAGCAAAACAAATAAATAGGTGAAAGAAAAACACATGATATATCAAAAAATTACCATAAAATGTAGTGATCTAATAATACTACAAAATAAAAAACCTTACTGAATTAACAGAAGCTGCTTTACACATAGAAAATAAGTTCCCCACACTACCAAGTTTGTAGAAAAATATACTTATTTTCATTACAACTACTTTAAAAGTTTAGAAATATACCAGAAGTTAAATTACGTTTAAAAGTTTCTATTAAAAAAGATAATAGCATAGGTACACATCATGGTTTCAAAGAAGCAAGATAGAACTATGCAATTATTTTTTTAAAGTTTTAGAATTAGATTGAAAATCAATCAACAGATACCAGTCACACACACACCAGACAAAATGTTCAAAGTACATCCTGAGAAATAGTGATTCCATAGAATGTCATTAACTGCTATTTTACAATTCATCTGGGATCAAATAACTATAGAATGCCAAAAAATAGAAAGCAGTAAAACAATATGGTTTTCATTTCTATCTCTCCTATATTATACTGCCCCACAGGCTTTTTTTTTTTTTAATTGCCAGTGTGAAAAGTAGAGAAAGTATCATCTCAACAATGAGTAAGATATTAACCAGATGTTTTTTTCAGGCAGGTAGAAAATGTAAAGTTCCCTTCTGGATCCTGAGAGATTGTGAAAAGGAAAAAAAGATGGGAAAGTTGTAGAAAGATCAGCTGCACATATTCTCAAGACATCAGGGCAGCTCTCAGATTGATATGGGATGGACCAAGACACTGGAAAGATAAGCATCACACTCACCTGAATTTACCATGGGAAAAGGCCAAGCTTCTAGGAGAAACAATACTGGATGCACACGACATTTTAAAAAAATTTAGGAGTTATTTTGTGACATTAAAAGTTGGTAGAAGTTAGAAGTATAAGCTTGAGGCAGTATTCCTGGCTCCTCACAGGACCTAGGAGGTTTACAGGGTAATGTGCTGCTGTAAGGATCTTGGCTCAAGGAGTGTCATATATCAACAGCAACATAAGAGTAAGCAGCAGCTCATCAAGAATAAAGACTTGAAGACAGCGAAACCCACAGGGAGTGAGGATGCCTGCACTTCATAGTCAGATTAGAGCACAGAGTGCAGATCAGACCAAACCCCATCAGAGACGAATGAGTTTCCAGAGACTGTGTGAATAGGAGGCCCTTTCTCCTTTCCAGCTGCTAACAGGAAGGTACATAATCCCATGCTCCTAAATATCTAGATAGAGAGATACTGTGATACCATATGTTAGAAAATTCAAAATCTGTCTCCCAGCAGCCTCCCTCAACAACATCCCCCAGCACACCCGCTTCAGTCACAAGTCACAGCCACACAGGATAGAGGCACTGAGGATGTTCAGATCATCTGTTTGCTAGTCAAAATATGGTACATATATTTATAACCTACATTTAAATTTGGGAAATACTGATTAAAAATACTACACAGATGTCCTAACAAAATATTTGTAAGTGTGGACCATTTTCCAAGATACAAAATTTAAGTACATTATCTTTACTATATATAAAAGCATGAAGCTTTCCTCCAAAGGTTATCTTGAAACCATGGAACAAACAATTTCTAAATGTTATTCTAAATGGAAGTATATCTACAAAGTACATCTACATACTATATATTGAATTTATATATGCATATTTACATAGTTGTATAATTATATAGTACAAGTAAAAAATAATAAATGTGAATAATACATGATCACTTCAGGAGAGTGGGAAGAAGAATGGGGAAGGGAAGAGGAGGATTTTAGTGTTATTGTAGAAATTTAAATGTATTAAGAGAGATATCTTATACCAAATTTTAAAAACTATTAAAAATAGTACACGACACTTATTATATAATTTACATAACATGATACTTGTTATATAACAAGTCTATATGTGTGAATTTTTTTTTTTGGTTTTTCTGAGATAGGGTCTGTCTCTGTCACCTAGGCTACAGTACAGTGGTGCAATCATGGTTCACTGCAGCCTCAATCTCCTGGATTTAACCGACACTCCAGCCTCAGCCTCCAGAGGAGCTGACACTACAGGTGTAAATTTTTAAATATATTTTTTTTCTGCAGAGATGGGATCTCACTATGATGCCCAGGCTGGTCTTGAATTCCTTGACTCAAGCAATCCTCCCGCCCTGGCCTCCCAAAGTGCCAGGATTACAGGCATAAGCCACCACTCCCAGTCTGAAATATTTTATAATTTAACATGTACTTGCTTTAACTTTATAAAAACAGTTATAAGGTAATAAGAGTACTTATAGCTTATAGTTATAACTGTATAGCTTACAACTGTATAGCTTATAAATGTAGCTTATAAGCTTAGAACTATAGCTTATAACTTATAAATGCAAGCTTATAGCTTATAACCGTAGCTTTGAGTAGTGAGTTTCAAATTCCCTGATCACATATTTAAAGGAAAATAAAAGCACGTGTTGATAGGTTCTGTCTTTTTGGTTGAATGTTTTCAGCGTCGTGTTGGGAAAGCCAGGTTGCAAAAGATACAAAGACACTGTAAAAAGTTCAAGTTCTCTTCACGAGCTCTAGTTAGTGTGACGATAGGTAACACATTAATTAAAGATCATTAGCCAAACAGCAAGTTATAAAATGAGATTGCACAAAAGCAGCAAATGAGGTTGAATCAACTTAGAGGCAAGAATCTTCTTTGAAAACTCAGAATTCTAGATTAGATGAAAGGATGCAGGAAAATAAGCAGAAAGCAAGACGACAGAGAGGAGTCATATGGCAGAGCAACAGTGGGTGCCAGAAAGTTGGGGCATGAGTGCAGAGTCGACCACTAGAGACCAAACAGGAAATTGCTGATAAAAAGAGAAAATATTTTAGAGGCATTGAGAATGCAAAAGCATCTAAACTGTAAACTGGGGAGAGAGAACATAATAGAAAGATCCAGATTCTAATACCATCTTATGAGTTCAATTTTAGAAAAATTTCAACTCTGATTACTAAGCAGACATGTGATGCTAGTATAGTCTGTCAAATTCTTAAATCCTCTATTAGTTCTTGAAATAGAATAGAGTAGGCTGAAGGTGAAGAAAGTTTGAAGTTGAAATTTCAAATAAATATTCTGGAGCTGCTACAATCGGGATATTCTACTTATTTTGGTCAGGCATTCAAACCTGGTGTTTGCCCAAGATTGTAATAAACAGTGCAACAGCCCTACAAGAGCATTCCTCCACGGTCTAATATAATTGTATTTGTGTACATTTTTTAAAACTTGTTTTTCCCTTGGTATAAAGTTTAAAAGAGCAGACACCTTCGAGCAAATAGAAGTGATTTTATACAAACTATTAACAACTCGCAAAATGAATTTGTAACTATCTTGTCATGACACAAGGCTAGCATAGATTTAAATTTTTACTCAGGCAAAAATAGAGCTCCAAGATGTTCTTTAAAGACCTTTAATAATTTAATCCAAATGTGCCAAATGTACATTTTTACAGATTCATAAATTCAGCTGTCTCAAAAACCAGGCGTTAATAAAATGGGAAGTTATATAGTTAATTTAATTTTTAAAATTTATATCCAAAGTTTCACCAAGACTAAATTATTAATGCTGGTCTCCTACACTATATTGAATTTACATCTATTCAAAGTCTCCTTAAATTATACATTAGCATACAATTTTTTCATAGATTGAACATTTGTTGTTAAAATTGTAAGTACTCATAGACCCAATTATACCAGGTTAAATTCAATAAACATGGTATTTCAGTAAATATAAATACAGAATTTAAAAAATATTTACAATGATTATTATTTTAATTCCCTACACTATATATATATTTTCTATGTGTTAAGTTACTCTGCTTCATTTTTTTCATAGTGCTTCTCTCTCTCTTTCTCTTGCTTCTATATTGCTTTCTTTACATAATTTAAATAAAAACAAAACAAATTGTTTAAATTAGAATATGTCAAGGTAGAACAAATTACAATGTTCAGACTTTAGAAATGAAATAATCCTATTGATAATGGAACTATAGATAAATACAAAAATTGGTGCTGAGAAGTAAGAGATAATAACTAGGTGAACTTCAAGAGCATAATAGAATCTCCCCTTAAACATAGCACGGGTTAAGAAAACTATGGACACAAACTGAAATAAAAATGGATTCTAAATAGAGATCCTGCAAGAGGGAATAGGTTAGACACTCATCCCACACTTAATGCAATCCTACTCTACATCCTGCTAAGTCCTGAGGATACGGGACATGTGAAATAGTGAAACACACCCATGCTTCTAGACAAGATCGGTTCTTAGACATAAGGATACATAACTGAGTCAAACGATAAGGACTTGGCATAACACAGTGAACCTTTACAAAGTGTTATGTTTCTTTCCCATTCAATAAAAACACCAGAAGGAGAATCATCCCAGGGAGTGTTAAAGAATTAGCATAAATATGTAACATTTCTATATTTATTGAGGACAAAAGGAAACAAGGTGGCCACTTATCCCTTTAGAAAATAAGGGGCATGAAATGCTGTACTAAGATATCACATAGAATTTTCTTTACATTAATTAGCACCTGTGCACAATAAAATTGTATAACTCAAATCAGATGACAACCCTCCATCCTTGCTCCCCGTATGTGTGTGTGTGTGTGTGTGTGTGCGCGCGTATGTGTGTGTGTGTGTACACTGGTCTGGAACTTACAGCAATACTAGTGGCTGGGAGAATCCTATATAACCTCACTACTGAAAACATTTAAATATATTTTTCTCTTCATATGGAAAGAATGAAGTATGTTTATGCTGTATCCACAGAGGTTCAAAGCAGATGCTTTGGTTTCCAATAACCCTGGAGTCACATCTCAGTTACAGGACTTGCTAGCTGTAGGACTTTAGACAAGTTACAGAACCTCTTTTTGCCCACTTTCCTTATCAATGAAATAGGGGTAATAAAGAGATTAAGTAAGATAATCACTCTAAAGCTTTTAACATATTTCTCGGGCCATATGGTTACCATCAACTAAATATTCGGTATTGTTGTTACTAAGGTGATTGATAATAATCTATTTGAAGCATATAATCTACCAAAACAGAGTTAAACCATGCTAAAGTGAGGAAAAGGAAAGAGAGGAAAATACAGAAATAACAACCCAGTCCAGAAATTGTTCAGAATTAACAAGTCATTATTTCACTTTTGTTTGGTAAGTGAAAATGCAAAAGACAACAGAGTAAACTAGCCAGTAATATAAACTAGCCCACAAAAGTCCTTGGTAGTTGCTATGGACTAATTGGTGATGAATGCAGTTTGAGGCTTTGTGAAGTAATTCTGAAAACCAATTCCACAAAGTGGTAAATGGTAGTTTTATGATATTGTGGTAAGCTATACTGGTTGCATATTCTAAAGACCCAATTATAAGAAGATAGTATTAGGAAAATCACTTAGAGACATGTTATTATTGCCAGCACTTATACATGTAGCTCATAAGTGTTGTTGAAAATAAATGAAATTTCAGAGCACTTAAAGGTTTTTCATTATTTTCATTTTCTCCATAAAAGTTCAATGAAAGTACTGTGGAATCTAGCAAATGCATTTAACACACTTTTATGAAGTCTGGGAGTCCTATCCAGTTTGGACAAACTTTGTCTTTTCTAATCAATTACTAGATGAAATGCTTTTTGCTTATCCAACAATGCCAAATCGGCATATTTGTCTACAGAACAGGCTCAATTAATGTTAATAAATGCTGATAAAATGAATTACACATAGCAAATACTCTTGATTTCTGTCTCAGTGTTAACAGCTTTAAGATAGAATCAAATATATTAAACAAAATAAATATATTCTCCATTTCTGCAATGTCAATCAATAAATTATTGTAAATAAAATTATTTTAAGTGAAAATATTAATGTTTCAAAAGCAAATGCTGGCTTAAATGATCACCGTCATCTACTAATACAGAACAGATGCTTTTTATTCTTTTCTCACACTGTATTCTATTAAAGAATGACATACAATAATCATTGAATAACTACAGAATCTTAGGGATTTAAGCAAAAAAAAAATGAAATCCAGAATGATGTGAATATAGTGTTTCCTTATTTCTATTCACTAAATGCTAATGCTAGCATGTTCACACTCTAATATAAGAAAATAATGGTCTTATTCTACCTCTTTGGTTTATCTTTTATAAAGTTCTGGGTTATATTAAGGAATATTTACTCTTCCATCTTATCACTCCAGGCTTTTTGTAAAGTAGCTAACCTACGTTTTTATGAGTCTGTGAACACAGAGACAAAACCTTTTCAGGTAAGACCTTAGTTTCAAAAGAATTGTGTTCAAATTTGCTTCACTGTGGTTATTGCAGATGATGACCCAAAAACGGAGAGAGAAGACCCAGAGTCACAAACACTCACCGCAGTTGGCCTCGTCTGATGCATCTGCACAGTCTGGATCCTCATCACAAACCCACAGCTTGGAAATGCAATGTTTCGTAGTCTTACACTGGAAATAGTCTGGAGAACAGCTGTTTTCAGCTTAGGAAGAAAACTGCTATTAAAATGTAGCTTTGGAGAACATATTTATTTATTAAAAACAAATTTTATAGACAAATGTTTAAGAGAGTTTATCAAAAAAATATTGTCTTTAAATTAATAGGACACTGAAGGTGAGGAATTTTAACTTTTAATTTCTTATGAGATACTCCTGATATCCTCTCCAGTAAAAGAAAACATATTTTTGCAGTGATACACTGATAAATATCAGAGTTTTCAAAAAAACTTTTGATTAGATATTTGAACACTAATTTTAAGAATTAAGAATTCAGAGACTTTCAAAATAAGTCTTCTTCCAGAAAAAAATAAGAATTCATAGGTACACATTTTTGTAAACTCAAAAATACTAAAATTGGAAGGCATTAAGTGAATAAGGAAATAAAAAGTACAAAGTTTATCAAAATGTCTAGGAATTGTGTTGAGTTTTATACATGTATGGAGTCTTGCTCTGTTGCCCAGGCTGGAGTACAGTGATACGGTCTCGGCTCACCGCAACCCCCATCTCCCAGGATCAAGCTATTCTCCTGCCTCAGTCTCCCGAGTAGCTGGGATTATAAGCACCTGCCACTGTGCCCAGTTAATTTTTGTATTTTTATTAGAGACACGTTTTCACCATGTTGGCCAGGCTGGTCTCGAACTCCTGACCTCAGGTAATCCACTTGCCTCGGCCTCCCAAAGTGCTGGGATTACAGGCGTGAGACACTGTGACCGGCCTGTGTTGAGTTTTTGAGGGAAGTGAACATCCAACTTAGACTGTAAACTGCATCACAAATCCTAGTCAGTTCAATGCATCATCTTCTAGAATGGCTAACCATAAAGAACTGGTACTGACTTTATTCTGAATGCACCCTCTTAATCAAATTGCTGGATGACTGCACATTATTTACTGATAAAATTTTAGAGGAATAAAATAAAACTTGAGCAAGACAGAAATGTTGACAACAGTTCTGTTGAAGCCCTGAAACTTGACAGGTGCTCCATTGTTCACACAATCTGAATGTGTGAGTGCGTGTGCAAGCATGTGCATGTCAGCCTATGTGCATATATATGTACATGGTATAAACTGTTTTGCCTTCCATTTAACGTAATTTGAATTTTGATGGAAGATGGAAATATGAGATGAAAAGAAACAAAATATTTTACTATCATTCTTTCAAATAGTTCATTAAGATATGTTAAATAGAGCATTATTTAGAATTTTATAGAAGTTAAACTTTTGTTAGACTATTTTACCCAGATTTTATATGTCTCTTCATGAGTACAACATGTATTTCATGGAGAAAAAAACTCTCTAATTAAAAATAACTTAACTTCAAGAAACGAATTAATCAACAGAAGTAAATTACCTTTATCTACTTAATGTGGGCAAGCATACATTTAAAAAAACATAATCAACTGTCATGTTGTATTTGATGCTTCTCTTAAGGATGATGTGGATGAATGAATGTTGTTCATGTTTGTCGTAATTTCCAGGTAGATTTTAAAGTAAACTTGCCCATATTTTCATTTTCTCTATTTTTATTTAGAGCTTCTATCCCAGTTGGCACCTATTTCTAATTATTTGACCGTAATTTATTTTTAATTTATCTACATCATATGAGTTTATGAAGTATAGTAATAATTTTTAGACTTATTTTAGTTAGGAGTCAAAGTTAAGACAAGACAGAGCATTTTGAGCTGACTTACGACAGTCTCTTTCATCTTCCTCATCACCACAGTCATCTTGCCCATTACATCTTAAGTTTACTGGGATACATTTCTGGTTCTTGGTACACTTGAATTGACCTGACAGGCAGACATGTGTGTCTAGAACATAGAGAGAGAGGAAAAAAAAATATGTATCTGAATTTAAATCGCACAGACATAATCAGTTGAGAATTAGACTTACGTTCATTAGTTAGGAATTTAATCACCTACCACAGTTGAGTTCATCAGAATTGTCTCCACAATCATTCTCTCCATCACAGATGAAAGCTGGTAGAGCACAGAGTCCAGTCCCACACTGAAATCGGCCTGGCTGACATTTAAATTCAGCTAGGGGAGAGAGCATAGATATTGTGGAATGGCAATCTTACCTCACAACTTCTTAAACAGAGACTTTCTGGCATTCAAGATATTTACTACAATAAATATATCCTAGAACACAATGTGAATGTCTCTCATCTCGATAGCTATCAGATTCAAATGTTTAGCTTTGAGCAACTCAGATGGCTTCCAGAAAA